>NC_143586.1:17441008-18041008 GCF_048544385.1 Mastigoproctus giganteus | reverse complement strand
AGGATTACCTGATCATCTGCAAACTTGATTGTGCTAAGCATTCTTCCACCTATCTTTAAACCTAACTTTTTACCATCAAATGCTTCTTTGATTATTAATTCAGCAAATATATTAAATAAACCTGGTCAAAGCAGGCATCCTTGCCTCACTCCTCTCCCTATTTTTGTTGTTTCTGTCAATTCTCCGTTTAACCCGATGATGGCCTTTTGTCTTTTATGCAAGTCAAATATTAGCCTAATTAATCTTTGTGGACATCCCATGCTTTCTAGTAGAGGAAAAAGCTCATTCCAAATTACCATGTCAAATGCTTTTGCATAGTCAATAAAGCACACATACAGATTCCTGCCTTTATCATTCTTTCGCCTAAGAATCTTAAAGTTCCTGTTGCTTCTTTTGTAGATAAGTTCTTTCTGAACCCACATTGTGTATCTTCCAAAAAGTGTTCAATGTAGGATTCTATTCGTATTTTTATGATTTTTAAGAGAATTTTCAATGCATGTGATATGAGGCTGATGGTTCTGTAGTCTTTGCATTTGGTTGGTGCAGATTTTTTTGGTATTGGTACTATGACGGTTGTACAATGCTCTTCTGGCCATTTTCCTTCACCATATGCTTTCAAAATCAATCCAAATAGTAATTGCTTCAATTGATCTCCACTGTTCTTTATTAATTCTGCTGTAATATTATCTATACTAGGAGCTTTGTTGTTAGGAAGTAACTTTAAAGCTAGCTCAAATTCTTCTTTTAATATTTGATCTTCTTTTAAGTTTTGTTGTTCTCCTTTCTCATCATATTTCCAAGTGTAACTACACGGTTCCATGTATAAATCCTCTATATACTTTCCTCCACATCACATTGCCTATATGCATTGTTGATACCATAATTGCCAGTTACTCTAATTCCTCTTTGACTGCTCATCATTGGTTTTCTTGGGAAAAGAAAAAGTAACAGGGTGGTGTCAGTATATGGCATCATCGATATGCATGTTTTCTGGATGAAAAACATAAATTTAATGTATCATATATCGTCCAGTCCTAGCCTGGCCACGACTAACTCAGTCACCTTGTGAAAGAAAAAAATAATATAAAATAAAGCCCATAAAAGTTCCTCACGTAATTGAAGGATTAGAACACAGGCCTTTTTCACCGGTTAGGACAGTAAATCGAATGACCCTGTGCAACCCAGGATGGCGTGCACTGATTGCAGAAGAGAATACTTACAGCCCTCGTGGGTAGCACAATTAATAGAATCGCCGTCTTCCCCACACCGGGTGGAAAGACCTGCGCTCAAATTCCGTTGATGACGTGAGGAATTTTTATGGGTCTCTTTCACAATGTAACTGAGTTAATCAATCTCAGGTGAGGGCATGGTTTTTTCTCCCAGAAACTCGAATTTTTCGACCAGTACTCAACTGCCAGGAATCTGTTTACATAAGACGGCAGATTGGAAGAAAAGATTGGTGATACGCATAGTGTATAGTGTGCATGTTTTTACACTGAGTGATCACAGAATTATGACCACCCCCTATAGATAAGGTGTCAGTGGATCAGTAGATAGTAAAATCCCGAGCGTGATGGGCAAAAGGAAGGATCTATCGGAATTTGATAAAGGATAGATTGTAAGAGCTCGACGGGCTGGTGCCTCGATTTCCCAGACGGCTGAACTGGTGGGGTTTTCGAGAGTCACCGTTGTTAAAGTGTACCAGGACTGGCGTCAGTCCTGGTACACTGGTCAGTCCTGGTAAAGTGTACTGGCGTCAAAATGATCAAACAACGGCAAAACTGCAAAGGTCAGCGAAAGGTTGATGTTAGAGGTGAGCGCCCGGTCCGATGGCTCGTACAGGTGAACAGGCGCAGCACTATTGAAGACTAGACTACCCAATACAACATGGGCCAACCCGAACAATATCTGGCATGACCATGCGTCGCACGCTCGCACGTATGGGCTATACCAGCAGACGACCCCTACGGCATCCTCTTCTAACCAAAGTTCATCAGCGTAAAAGATTCGCCTGGTGCAAAGAGCATACAGTTGGACGTTAGCAGACTGGAAGAAGGTGTGCTGGTCGGATGAGTCACGTTATTTACTCCACACCGTGGATTGTCGTGTACGGATTTGGCATCAACAACATGAGGCTCTTCATCCATCATGCATGGTATCAAAAGTGCAGGCCAGTGGAGGCGGTTGAATTGTGTGGGGCATGTTTCACTGGCAGAAACTTGGACCCCCTGGTGCATGTGGAACAACGTATCAGTGGTCTCCGCTATCGTCAACTGCTTGCTGACTGTGTACTCCCTGCTATGTTACACTTTTTCCAGAATGGCGATGGTGTCTTCCAAGATGACAATGCGCCGAGCCATCGGGCACTTGTGCAGGAATGGTTTGAGGAACACAGTTCTGACTTCCAGCATATCGATGATCTCTCCCTGATCCTGGCAGGGGACTCCAGGGCTCAGCTTGAAGTATCTGCCAACAGCGCTCTTACCACCCTTCAAGCGTGGGTCCGGAAAAACCATCTGACCATCTCATCCACAAAAACTCAATCCATTCTCCTGAAGGGCTATCTTGATCCGCAGAGGCCGCCTCAAATCAAGATACATGGCACAACCATCAAGCTTGTTACTCAGCTGAAACTCCTTGGCATTATCATCGACAGCAAACTAACATTTCTCCCACATCTCAACTATCTACAAAAGAAAATTAGAAATTACATTGCACTGGTTGCCAGGGTTACCCGCCGAGATTGGGGGCTCAAAAAACGCACTCTAGCCTTACTGTATAAAGCCATATTCATACCAGCTATCACCTACGGTTCTGGCATATGGTTCACCAAAGCCTCCACTGTGGTAGGACGAAGAAAGCTGAACATCATTCAACGGCCAATTCTCCTTACGATAACCAGAGCATGTTGCACCTCCAGCACGCACGCCCTACAAGTCCTCGCCGGTGTACTGCCCCTAGACCTTGAGGTGGCCCATGTGGGGATGATGTATCAACTCAGCAGAGGAAAGTCTACCACCTTTATTGATTTTACCACGGATCCTGCTAACACCTATTCCAGCGAAAAAAGCAGACTCCTAACCTACTTACAACAGACCTGGCAAGCCAGATGGTCTGAATCCACCAAAGGGGCCATCACCCGCAAATTTATACCAGACATATGCAACGTATATCCCAAATCACCATCCTGGTTCTCCCCAGGCCTTCTAACCACGTACCTCCTAACAGGGCATGGTGCCTTTCGCAGCAAACTGAACCTTCTTGGACTTTCCGACAGTCCCCTTTGCACCTGTGGTGCCCAGGAAACCTGGGACCACTTGATGCATGACTGCCTACTATATGATGACCTCAGATCTTCTCTCATCACACAAATTCATTTCATCCCGAGAGATCAGGAGCAACATCTCCTGGAAGACCACCATACCTATACAGCCTTTTCGAACTTTGCTCAGGGCCTCTTCACGAGGCGGAAAACCCTACCACAACCACAGAATCAGACCCAACCAGACAATGAAACGGCCTAAACAGCCATGTGTTAAGACCACTACTTGCTTCAGCACACTGCAATCCCCGTGAAGACTTTCAACCTGCACAATAATTGTGCCTTTACAATGTAGTCTCAACATCACCTTCATCTACCATGACTGCCGCTCCGGCTTCGCCTCCCACCAAGTTGACTCACCACTGAAATGACTCTACTATCTGGACGGGACTTCTTTGTCCCAGGATTGACACTACTCGGATTTGATCCTCTCTGATTGACTCTACCAAATACATCTTCATGCAGCTCACTACTGAAATGACTTCACCACCCGGCCGGGACCTGTCTGTCCCAGGACTGCACTACTCGAATCTTACCTTCTCGGAGTGGACTCTGCCAACTATGACTTCACGCAGCATTGCTGCCAATGCCACGTGGCGATCCTGAACCCGTGCTCCCTTGCGCGGCCCTGTTTCTCCCCTGTCCTGGCGGGGAGGAGGTGAAGGTCCCCTTGTCTCCTCCCCGCCACCCCCCCTTTCCTTCTGGTGTGGCATGGGCCTGCCTCACTGATTTTGGGGTCATCTACTCTATCGACCCTATACTTCTGTCTCTCACCCCCCAGCCTTTAGTCTCCCCTCCCCCTCTAGCTTTCCAACTAGCGTTCATCCCATGTCAAAATTATCCTAGCCCTACACCCAAAATTCTTAATTCCACACTGTATAACTTAAAACTCCTTGGCCTGACCCAACCTCTAGCGCACCCCGCATTTTTTTTTTTTTTTTTTTTTTTTTTTTGGTCCTAGCCACTGAAATCCCAGGAAATTAGGTGGCAGGACCTGCCAGAGTACTTATTTAAAAATACTGGTGTACCTGGCTTGCCTCCACGGGGCTAAGTGTGGGCAACGTTGGGCCTCAGTAGGGGTCCAGCGACTAAATAGCCAGATGAACAACGGTACACGACACTACATCCAACAATATCCATACACTTTTAAATCTCTGGCCTTTACAGTGTTCTGTAACACGCGACAATGTAGACTACACGGAGATGGGGGTAACCCCTGGTGCCGTTAGACCCTAAACACACTTTACACTTATATTGATTGGCCAAGGAAATTTAACCATAACCTGGGAGGAGTCGATTGGGAACATCCTGAACAACATCCTTCAGGAGCTGCCAACAACACTAACAGATGAGCAGCAGGCTATCTGCCAAGCAAACAATTCCTATAATAATGACCAAATAGAACCCCCCCTCCTTCACCTTAGAAGAAATTCAGGATGCAGCAAGCCGCGCGAAAAATAAGAAATGCCCTGGACTGGACCTAATTGAACCGGAGATGGCAAAAGAAGCAACGGAACATATACCTGAATTATTGCTAAAACTATTCAATTGCTGCCTGGAAGCAGGTAAATTTCCACTACAGTGGAAAAAAGCAAATTTAAAACTGATCCTAAAAAACCCAACTAAGCCACCAGAGACACCTAGTTCCTACAGACCCATAGCCCTGCTACCAACCCTCAGTAAAATATTCGAACGGCTGCTACATACAAGAATCACAAGGCATTATAATGAAGCAAATCCTAACATGTCAAAGCAATACGGATTTACTCCTGGCAAATCCACTATCGAAGCATCCTCTCTAGAGTCGCCCATTGTAAAGGAAATACTTCCTCGTCATCGCAGTGGATTTCGCTGGGGCGTTCGACACCCTCTGGTGGCCGAGCGTCTTGGCGAGACTCAGAGCTGCCAACCTTCCATTGAATCTTTATTATTGCATGAAGGATTACCTGGCTGATAGAGCAGTGCAAGTTACCACACCATATAAATGCCTCAGTCGCCCAGTCCGCAGGGGCTGCCCCCAGGGTTCTGTCCTGGGGCCGCTCCTGTGGAACTTTGTCCTGGGCGAACTCCTCGCCATGGATCTGGGTGGTGTGGAGGCCCAGGCCTATGCAGATGACTTGATCTTGACCATCGAGGCTGACAGCAGATCCTCCTTAGAAATCCAAGCAAATGATGCCCTGCAAAAGCTGCTAGATTGGACGAAGCTACACTTGCTCAAACTAGCACCCGACAAGACAAATTCGGTGCTGCTAAAAGGTACGCTAGACTTAAGGAGACCACCACAAATTAAGATCGAGAACAAAACAGTTAAGCTGTGCGAACAGATTAAATACCTAGGAATAATCCTGGACAGAAAATTAAATTTCAAGCCACACCTAGAATATATTAAACAAAAGATAAGAAGATATGCGGCCCTCCTCGCTAGAGTCACTCGCAGGGACTGGGGACTCAGACGTACTACCCTGTCTTTGTACTACAAAGCTCTCTTCATCCCTGCCATCACATATGGCTCCCCTGTCTGGTACGCGAGGGCGGCACTAAAAGTGAATAAACGGATCCTCGAAACCATTCAGAGGACCATCCTCCTTACCATGTCGAGAGCAACTAGAACGACTAGCACGGCTGCCCCCCCAAGTCCTGGTAGGAGTTCTACCCCTGGATCTCGAAGCTACCCGCTGTGGTCTGCTCTACCATCTTGCCAGAAACACATCGGCTACGATGTATGACCTCACCACTGACATCACTAATGACCGCAACTATGAGAAGAGAAGAATCACCGACCACCTCATCCAGATTTGGCAGAGGAGATGGAGCAACACAGAAAAAGGTGCAGTGACCAGAAGATTCCTCCCCACTGTCACTAAGCTGTACCCTAAGGCGCCAGTGTGGTTTCACCCTGGTCGAAATACCACCTTCCTCCTTACAGGACACGGCCCGTTTAAAGCTAAACTACACCAACTTGGTATCATAAATAACGCGGACTGTCCCTGTGGCAACCCGGAGTCCTGGAGACACTTAATGTTTGAGTGCGATTTGTATGACGACCTGCGACTACAGCTAATAACGTCAATCCAATATATCCCAGACAACCAAGAACCCAGACTGCTAGACACTCAAGAGGACTACAAGGCACTCAGTCAATATGCCCAGGATCTATTTTCTAGAAGGAAAACAATGATAGAAATATACCAAAGGCAACCCAACTAGAAAGAATGCAGGAGGTCAAACAAGTAAAAAAAAAAAAAAAAAAAAAAAAAAACACAAGCAAAAAAATCACCATACCACAGAAAGACAAGACTTTAGGATGATTTGAATGGCCTACTGTCGACCCAAAACTGCACTCCCTTGTGCGGTTTTTTTTTTTTTTTTCGGGGAGGGGGAGGGGGAGGGGGTATTTGCTCTTCTCCTCTCCTCGCCTCCCCATATTTTCACTCTGGTGGGGCATGGGCATGCCCCACTGAAAATGGGGGGTCACCTCTCTATCCGACCCCTCTTCTTCCTATTTCATCCCTCCAGTCTTCACCCTCCCCTCCCAACACTTTCTCTTGTACAGCGACTGCCCCACATGTCCAAATTTAAATCACATCAAATTTTGCCCAACCTTTTAGGCTCTCTAGAAATAGTTCTTTCAGCGTAAAACCCCACGCAGCGCTTTCTAAATGCAATTTTACTTAAACCGATAACTCCAACTTAGCGATAACTCCAACCTTTATTTTAGGTCCTCGTCACCGAAATCCCAGGAAAGTAAGTGGCAGGACCTGCCAGAGTATAATTAGTCTCTTGGTACACCCGGCCGGACTCCCCGTCGCTAGGTATGGTAACGCCGGGTCCCACTGGGGGCCCGGCGGCCAACAGGCCGGATGAACAATGGGCACAACAAACTACATACCACATGACCCATACATTATTTTTAAACCTCTGGCATAGACAGGGTACTGTCACTCGATACAAAGAACATACGCGGAGATGGGAGAAATCCCCGGAGCCGTCAGACCCTCAACATACCTATACCTATACCTATACCTATACCTATATCGATTGGCCTCAGAACTCCCCCGATATCAATCCCATAGAGCACTTGTGGGACACTATGGAAAGGCATATCAGGCGTCTGGATACACCAATCACCTCCATACCTGCATTGCTGACCGCATTACACACAGCTTGGTTGGCCATACCTCCCGAAAGCTTCCGACATCTTGTTGAATCAATGCCACGTCGGATAGCTGCTGTACTGAGGGCAAAAGGAGGACCTACGAAGTATTAGGTAGGTGGTCATAATTCAGTGATCACTCAGTGCATGTAGCTGTGAAGAAATACAGTACTACCATAAATACCAGTAAAGTGTTCAATGTTGTATGTGTAGTTCTGTATTGTGTTGGGTTCTGTTGTTGTGTTCTAGCATTTGACTGCAGGATCCCTGGTGGGACCCCACGTTGCCCGCACACCCCTTTTAGGCGATCTTGAAGAACATGCTCCTTTTGTAACAACAGTTGTATGATTTTCCCTCTGATAGCAGTAATGATTTGATTGCTCTGCTGTGCAATTAGGGCCTCCAGGTCTAGGCGCAGTAAAAGAATTTGTTCTGTTATAGATCCATAACCAAAACACTGGTAGTTGTGTGGTGACAGCATCTGTATTCAGAGTATTAGAGTCTTCAGAGTCATCATTTTGCTCTGGCAGTGGCTTTGCTTCTGCATCAGCCCTTGGGACATGTTTGCACTGGCGTTTCTTGCACGCAGGTGCAAGTCGCTGTTTCTTGTTATCCCCCATATTGTCCTGGCGGTGAGGGTCATTTTTGATGCGTGTAAGGGCGAAAGAAAGTTTTCGCTCAACGAATTCAGGCTCACTATCAGACATTGAACATTTCGTGTAAGGCAGCAGGGATGGAGGTTTTGCAATTATCCGTTCTTATTATCATCATTCCACTCAGAGCAGTGGTTCCACTAAGTTCCAATAGGGAATACTTGGGGGGGGGGAGTACTTTCTGTTGCAATAAAAGAATCCTCAATATATGCAGAATGACCCTGGATCCATCGTTTTTAGGCTCATTATTAGGCTTGAATTCTTCCTTTCTTGGAAAACAGAACAATGGCGCCTGCGTTTCTTGTTCATCCTTTCTAAATCACCTTTAAAGCACGATACACTTGACACGTGCAATGCACTGTTCAGCGTTTGATTTGCATAATTTACACTGAGCTATAGCCAGAGTTTCATTTAACTCGGTGGTGTTTAACAGTTTGCCTAAGAGTTTCTTAACTGATGATATTTTAGTTGGCTAAACTTGTCACTGCTGAATGAAGTTAATCTGCTTGTATGAGGTGTACTAATTGCTAGGAGATAGCAATTGAAGCGTGTCACCATGGTCACTGGACCATGGCGACACGCTAATTACCTGCTAACCCAGCCACATGGTTGGGTAGGTTCCAGTGGTCTATACTACTCTCCCACCAAATGTCGGTCAGACGCAGCACTCGCTGAGTGTGACCGACTCGTTGTGTGGCTTTTCTCCCCTCCCTGGGGTTATCCCTTTCCCCTTTTCGCCTGCTCGGGCAAACACTCCACTGTCAACTTAGGGGATGCCTTCACCTGCATCCCATTACTCTCACTTTCACCCCTTCTTCTTCCTTACACTCTGTACCACCGCACTCTACTCACCCTCCTTTTTTTACAGTTGGTCTCCATTCAGGAAGCTCAGGCGATCCTGACCAACACCAACCAGAGAATAATAGGCAGCCTGGCTACTTCCTAGCTGTGTGTGTGTGTGTGTGTGTGTGTGTGTGCGGGCATCATGGGGTATCACCAGGAGCCCTGCGGCCAACAAGAACAACAGAAACCAACACAGTTCCACACATAATACAACACACACACTTTCCTGGCATTTACAGTATCCAGTAGATTATACTAATCTACTGGATACCCTTCAAGGTAGATCTTTTGGGGACGAAAGTCTTTAGGGCTGTGAGAGAAGCATTGGTCGATGCCTGCTGATAAGATAGTTCTCTAATTTTAATAGAGAACAGCCCAGTAAGACAGATCTGAAGTCCATAGCCTCCATGGGGCTTCTTATTTTGAGTATGGGTTGAATCCTGTATTGGATCCACATGGTCGGGATTATCCAGGAATTTAATATCTGATTAAAGATTGTTAGCAGAGACACCACAATGCACTGCACACTTTCACTATGAATAGAAGAAAACTGTCAGGACGAATGGTATGGTTACTAGAAAGTCTGTTGATGGTATTTATAAGATGTTGATTGTTTAGAAATATAGTAGAAAGGGTTCGTCTGGAGTGGCTGAAGCAATCACTTAGGTTTGGAGTTCTTAGAGCTGATGTCACCTGGTTGAGAGTCAAAGATACCCATTCCTGAAATAACTTCTGTTCCATGTGAAAATCCTTGTTGTATTTGAATGTAATACGTTTGTATTGGTTTACTCTGTTGAGTACCAGCTGCCGGATGAAATTTCGTTCGCATTAAAGGAAGGTGGCCCTCTCTGTCTTATACATGTGGTAGTCAGCTCAGTTATGATAATTTTTTCCATTTTCTGAAAGGTTTTTCTTTCTTCTTGACTGCTTCCTTGATTTCAGCATTGAGCTATGTGTTAGATCTTTCAGAGAACTTTATTTGCTTGGATGCTCCTTGGCGGGCAATTTCAACCAGCTGGTTGTCCATATTGGATATGTCGATGTCTGTTGATTCGTGTTATAGATCTTTCCAGTTCACTTCTGTGAGACATGCAAGGGTGATTTCTGGTGATTGATGGCATATAATGTTTTGGTACCCATTTCTTCATTTCCAAATGCTTAGCCTGCGTGTGAATCGTTAGTAAAGTTTAACTCAAACTTGATGGAAGAGTGATCAGAAGGGAATGTGTTGGTGCGGTGTTCAGCAGTGAAACAAAGGTGTGAGAGATTGAGCAATAAAAGATCCATCATCTGGTTTCCTCCTGGTAAGAGGTATGATCTACTGGACTAAGCCAAATGTATCAATGACTCATGAGATCTTTAGTGGCTTCATAATGTCACGGCGTAGGCATTTTAAAATCGCTTATGATGAATTTCGAGGTTGTTGGAGTTAGATTGGTTGCTGTCCATGCTGGCTGTTTTCTCAATGAATCATCCATATGGTCAGGGGTAAATATACAAGGCAAATTTGGAGTTGTACGGGATCCTTTCTAAATATGGTGCGTTGGGCTTTAAGGTTGTCTGATTTGGTCACCTTGTCTGCTGTCCCTGAAATTATGGAGGCTGAGATAAGCATGAGGCTGACATATTTCATTCAATTCCCTTACATATGATAACCAGGTGTGGATCAACCAGACGAACTGATATTCAGTTAGTAACCTGCTGGTTTGTAGAGGGTAAATTTATTGCTGATGCTGCATACATTTTGGTGAAGCATTAAAGGGAAACTGTGTGGACAGGTTGGCATGAGGGCTGATTTTGGTTCTATCCCATCCTTGTTGTCAATCTCATGCCGTAGGTTGAATATGAGATCCGTTCTAGCGTACTAACTGTGCTACTCCACCCACGAGGTGGAGTAGTACAGTTAGTTTAAGGAGCACTGATGCTTCTTAAACTCTACTACTACTACTATGTGCAGTCCAGTGGATATTTTGCATACTTTGCATAGTCCGAAACGGTGTCTTGCTAGTTGTACTAGGTGATTAGATGCGCCACTGTGCGGAGTCACTGCTGTGTTACGAGGGGACAGGCACGACGTTCACCAAGAGTGTCGACAACACGTGGCTGCCCCACGTGTAACCTTTGGCTGGTTGTTCGACTGCTGTTGAAATGGTCACCGAAGACTCGTTACACCACAGAACGGGAGCACTTAACCATGTTGGTTGTTGACTTTCCTTCCAATAATTGCAGGTTAGAAATCGGAAAGATATCAAACCTTGACCCATTGTTCCTCACAGACAATCAAAACTGATCGCCACATGTGCAAACTACAATCGTATATGACCACTTCAAGACATTGAGTCTTCAAAAGCGTCACACACCAGGCCATTCCTAAACTAATGCTGTTGCTAATGGAAAGGTAACTCAGTGTATATATAATGATAATATACAATAAACCAGAAGTACCTCTACCAACATTTTGGTTTCAAGTAACTTAAGAAATTTCCATTTAAACTATATACACATTTCTTACCAGCAGTACAAACATCGGAGAACTTTCCTTGAAATGCAGACTGGTGTGATAGTGTCATAAAGTTAATGCAATCTGCCTCATCACAAAAACTCCATGTGTTAGAGGAAAACCGAAAATACAATTGGAATCAGCATCCAAAGATCTGTCTAGTCCAAATGTACACTGCCCTACCATTAATATCCGGACATCTGACTTAAGACAAAAAAAAAGAGCTTTTATTGTATCATTTAATGCTTTGTGCTGAAACCTTTTACTTTTATGATGGCCTTCAATCATCGTGGCATACTCTCAACCAGCTTTTCATAAATGTCAGGTGATATGTTCCTCCACTCGGCCTTTAATGCAGCCACCAGTTCGGCCTTGTTCTTTGGGCGATCTCAACGTGCACGTACCCTATGATCCAATATATCTCAAAGATGCTCGATAGGTTCAGATCAGTACTCTGGGCTAACCAATCCAACTTTTCCACACCCATGTCCTCAAACGACTCTGTTACGACCTGAGCATATGGCATGGTGCTTTGTCTTGCTGATACAGGAATGGGCATTTCCCAAAGTTGTCCTGGTATTGCACAGCATTCCATGGATTTGTTATTAACGACTAATGAGCCTAAGCCAAACCATCAAAGGAGCCCCATACCATGATATTCGCCCCACCCCCAGGAACGGCCATCAAACTGGTAGAGTACGAACCTCGACTCGTCTTTCCATAGGACCGTTTTCCACTGCCAACAGTCCAGGATTCGCGCTCCTTACACCATGTTAATTGGCGTCTAGCATTTGTTGAGGATCCAAACTTCCTTATATTTCGAGTGTACAGCTCTAAAACGGTGTTTGCAGGCCAGCCACTAGTTAGTACACCGGACCGAACCTATTGGTAACTCTCTAGGAGGCTTCCGGATCAGCTAGTGTATAATCTTGCTGCCTTCACTCTGCCAGATAGTGACTGGAGGGAGTCCGAGTAGTGTGTATGCAGGGGGCCATTGTCGAGGATCTGGGTATATTCTTACCATATGTCGGCCATATCCCTCCCAATTTTTCTTACTATCGAATACACCATGAATTGCCAAACTAATAGAGCAAACTTATCTGCGAAAAGATCTCCTAAACACTTCCTAGCTCATTTCACAAATATACGTGGTTTCAGTTCTAATCTCAATGATGTCCATTTTCATTTCTAGTCTGCCAAACCCCATGTACGTTTTCTGACCGATTCTCAGTTATCAGTTGATTCAACTACTGCTCATCTCAGTTGCCCAAATTATTCGCTGTATGATTCCTTTCGCCTCAAACGTGGTACTTCTGCATATGTCCGTTCCGATATTCCCTGTCAGAGACTTGGTAATTTGGAATCTCCTCTTTTCGATCTTCTCTGACTTCAAATCTATCTACCTCATTCAGTCGAATTCATCTCTTGTCTCTACCGTTCTCCTAACTCCATTAATCACTTGGAACTCTTTGAAATTTGACTTTTTCCAGTCCAACTTTCCTAACAGTGAGGTAATTTTCCTTGGTGATTTTAATGTTCACAATTCCAGCTGACTTCAGTTTCTAGTCACGTCGACCCAGCTGGTCAAGATGCTGAGGTTTATGCAATTACTAATGACCTCGACGGACAGTTCATTTACCAACCAAAATAATAGACAATCCTAACCACACAGCCAATACGCTTGACCTTTTTCTCACAAACAACCCTTGTAAGTATACAGTCGAGGTGAGTGGTCTTCTAGACACCTCAGATCGCACATTTATGGTGGTCTCTTCTCGAATATAGTCTTTTTGTTGTTTGTCATTACAAGAATGCAGAATTGGATGATCTGCGAGATTTCTTTTCTTCTTTTCCTTGGTGGGATTACTGTTTCAAAACTTCTGATGTCAATGTTTGCTCAGATCGCGTCAGTGAAATCATTCTTGTAGGATTGGAATCTTTCATTCCACACTCTACCTTAAAATCTCGTCATTTATCTAAACTTTGGTTTTCCAATAAATGTGCTAAGGCTGTTCAAGAGAAGAATGTTGCATATCGTAATTGGCTTGTTTCCAATTCTTCAGCTTCATTTTCTGTCTACACCAAATCTCACACCAATTGTAAAGCAGTTATTAATCAGTCCAAACTAGATTTTGAACAGGCTAACAGTAGAAAACTAGCTTCTTGCCCTAATGGTAGCCGAGCATTCGGGTCTCTTGCCAAAGCTATTGTCCGCAACTTTTACTCATCTCTGCTCCCATCTCTGTCCAAACCAAATGGTTCTGTTGTCACTTCAGCCAAGGATAAAGCTAACCTGCTAGCATCCCATTTTTCTTCCAACTCATGTTTTAATGATCTTGGTAAAACACCTCCCACCATTCCCAACACGCTCCATTCAATGCCACTTGTGGTCTTCCGTTAAAAGGATGTCAGAAGGATTTCGACGAATCTTGATGCTAAGAAAGCTCCAGGTCTTGATGGTATTTTTCGACTTCTTCTCAAAATCTGCGCTGCTGAACTTACTCCTGTTCTTTGCCGCCTTTTTTCACTTTCTTATTCCAAAGGTGTTTTTCCTTCTGCTTGGAAATTTGCTCATATCCAGCCAGTTCCTAAAAAGGGTGACAAATCCCTACCATCCAATTATCGCCCCATTGCAATTACTTCTACTCTTTCTAAAGTAATGGAGAAATCAATTAACCGCCAACTCTTAAACTACCTAGAAACCTTCCATCTGATCAACAATCGCCAGTATGGATTCCGTCAGTGTCGATCCACTGGTGATATTCTGGCTTATGTTACCCATTCAAGGACAAATTCAATGGGAAAGTTTGGTGAAACACAAACAGTTGCTCTTGACATCTGAAAGGCTTTCGATCGTGTTTAGCATAAAGGTCTTCTAAACAAGCTCCCATCTTATGTTGTGCCTACTGTTTTTTTTGTAATTGGTTATCCAGTTTTATCTCTGACCATTCACCGAGGGTGATGATAGTTGGCTCTCTGTCTTTTAACCTCTCCACTAAAGCTGGTATTCCCCAAGATTCAGTTCTTTCCCCCACTCTTTTCCTCTTGTATAATAATGAACTTCTTCTATTGACTGGACATCATATCCATTGTTTTGCCGATGATAGCACATTGCATTCCACTTTCCATTTTGAGAAACCTTGTCCTGCTCAATCAGCTTCAACTTCTCGAAAATCTGCTACCAATTCCTTAAATGACGATCTTCGGGTAATTCTCCAGTGGAGCAAAGACAACTTAGTTGATTTCAACCCCTCTAAAACTCAGTCTTGTCTTATATCTCGCAAAAAGGATTCTTCTGCTCCTATGCTTATCTTTAGTGACACTCCGATTTCTAGGCAAAATGATATATCTCTTTTGGGGATAACCCTGACTTCTATTCTCTCTTGGCACAAGCAAATTACAAATATTGCTTCCTCTGCATCTAAAAAACTTGGTTTTCTTTTGCCGTGGAATATTGTTCCACATCTAGGGCGGTACCCCCAAAATCTCTCTCAAACTTCTAGATTGCATTCAGAAGAGGGCAGTTAGGTTAATTAATGATTCATCTCTAATAGAGTCTCTCCACTCCCTGTCTCATAAACGTACTGTTACTGCAGCATGCCTCTTCTACAGATACTTCCATGGGCACTGTTCTTCTTAATCGGCTTTTATAATTCCCGCTCTCTCTTTCAAAACAGTCCGAACACGTGCTGCCACCAGCCAACATCCATTTACTGTCCAACTTCAAACTCACAGATCCAGCTCTTCATCTTCCTCGTTTATTCATCCGGCTGCCATTTTCTAGAACAACCTTCCTTAATACGTATTTTCTGAAATTACAGTGTACAGAAGTTGAAGTCTAATGTCAACAAATATCTTCTTTCGTCTCCTCAACCTCTAACCCAATTGAGTGTAGGTCAGGGGATTTTGGTGGCCAAACCATAATTTGCGATACTCTCTCTTGTTGTTTATTTGCTGGACAGTTCCTACACATCTTAGAGCTGTTCTTCGGGTCATTGTCTTGTTGTAACGTACAATTTCTTCCACAAAGTTGAAGTCCAGAGGATATTGCATTATGTTCAAGAATGTTTTTATAGTTCTCTTTTCTTTAAATTCCTTCAATTCTGACGATGTGGTCCACCCCAGATCATGATGGAACCACCATCGTGCTTCACTATGGGCACTGAACAACGTGTCGCCATTTTGCCTTCAGTTGATCATCTCACATAAACTTTACACTTGGATCCAAAAATTTAAAATATGAGGATTCATCATTCCACAATACATTTTTCCACTCTTCAGTTTTCCAGTTGTTGATGGCTGTTAGCCAAAAACAACGACTTCTTTCGATTTCCCTGTTTTAATAAGGGTTTTTCGGACCATGATTGTTTAAGTTGAAGTTTTACAGTAGATGTATTCACTTTTCTGTTCCTATTGAGCTCAACTCTGATTTCAGGTGCAGTAAGTATTTCAATGCGTTTAGAAATCTTATAAATCAGTGTTGTGATCTTATCTTGTGCTTCTGCTGTTAAGCGCGGTCGCCTTGATCGTGCTTTGCCCTTTAAACTGCAAATGTCCTTGAATCTTTGAATGGTACTTCGTACTTTTTGCCAATACTTCTCATGGGATAACTTTCTTTATACAGAGTTTTAAGAGCGCTTCTTTTTTTCAACACTCAATTCCTTATAAATAAAATAAAGAAAAAAAAAAAGAAACGTGGTTCTAAACATTTAGGCCGGAGTGTATATATCTTCTTTAACATGTATATTCACGTTTTTATCTTAGAAGCATCACAATCTGATGGACATTGGATTAAATTAACTACGTTTAATGTCTTGAATGCTATTCTTAAGGAAACTTGGTAGTTATTAAGCTGTGTTCTAAGTTTATCATGAGGAAAAAAGTTAAATAATATTCTGTAAGAAAACATGTTTAAGCGACCGACTAATTTGTTAAGGAAGAATAAATTTAATTGCGAATGCGATTGCTTCAATGTAGGAGAGCTTTCAAACCGGTTTTAAACTCCTTATACTAAGAATCATCTAAGATGGACACCACTACTTAGAGATGATTGTATATAATCTGCTTTAAAATAATAATTCATAGTATTTTGAACTTGTATAGTAGAGATTTTTTGATCTCTACAGATGATGTGAATAAAAATGGAGAAAATTTACCTGCGTGTGTACGTTTGCTACATTGCTCGAAAAAATTAACAGAACACGCAGAGAACGTGTTGTAACTCGTGTGGCTTGCGATGAGGGTAAATTTGGTATGGTGGTGTACCATAGAATAACTGTGAGATGAGGAGACTGCAGACAGGTATAAGGGACCTTTATAGGGGTTGTATAAGAATTACCAAAAAGGTCACCTTACAGAAGTTGATACAAGATGTTCGAAAATATGGTCACATGACATCAGTATAGCTTATGATACCTCTAACGGCTAAACAGGCTCGACAGCGGTGAACCATGCTCGATATAAAGGTGTCTATAAGATTCTGTGGCAACGAATCCTATTCTTCCACCAGCGCAAACCTTAGCTCACCAAGTTACCGAGGAGTTGGGTCGTCGGCGTGAAATGCAACGCCGAAGGGCGTCCCCAAGATGTTCAATCGGATTTAAGTGTGCTGGCGGTGGCAGTCATTTGATATCTTCAGTTTTAAGATATTCCTCCACCACTTGAGCTCTATGTGCGTTATTGTGCATGAAAAGAAAATCTGGGCCAACCGCACCCCTAAAAAGTCGCACATAGGGTTCGAGTATCCCCATCAATAACATGGAGGGGACGGGTAGTTGATCACTATTCCACCGAACACAAAAACACCGTCTGCATCTTAAATGTCCTTTTCTCTGATGTTGGTGGGATGGTACCATTCCTCCTTTGTCTCCAGATGAAATAACGTCTAACATCTGTTTGCAGACTAAACCGGGACTCATCAAAGAACAGAACTGTGCCCAATTTTGTCCCACTTCATTGCAAGCTGCACGAATTATGCGAGTTTAAACAAATAGCGTAACGCTGTGGAAGAGAGAGTCTGAGATATTACATGATCAAGATGGGAAGGATGAAGGTCAGATCGAAATAGGACACCTAAGTCGTTGAACGCGTCAGTACTTGCAATTAGAGAGTTTCCATTATAATCAGTAAATACGGAGGGTATAACTGCACGATTCGAGAGAAGGCGACATAATTTACATTTTAATAGGTTTAGAAACAAGTTATTTGTATTGAGTCAGAGTGAGAGGGAATCAAGGCAGAACTGGAGTACATCGAGCTGAGTTGAAGAACTGAGGATTTTGTAAAGTTCTCAGAAGAACTTTGTAAAATTTAATGACATCTGCATAGAGTTGTCATTCAACATTAATGTTCTGAAATACGGTTGATAGTTCATTAATATAAACAATAAGGAAGAGCGGACCCAAGGGTAAGCCTTGAGGAACGCCTTGCGAAAGAGTAAACCGAGTTGATGAAGTACCATCAATTATTACGGATAGTTTAAGATTTCTAAGCAGTAAATGAAGAAAATTCAGTAAAGGGAATCGTAGACCATAAGAAGGAAGCTTGAAGAACAGAACATCGATGTGGACAGAGTCAAATGCACGTGAAATATCAAGAAAAAGCGAATCAATTCCTTTGTCCAAATTAACAGTTGATTTCCTGGGAAGAAAAGCATACTGATGATTATTGATAAAAGGGAACTAAGATAGGAACTAAGATTAAATTATTTTCACAAGTAAGATAGATTTATAAAAGCCATATGAGATACCATCGTAATGAGCACTCCGATATGATAGTAAAGTGAACAGCCCTTCCTAGTTTATTTTATTCCCGTTCTTTATATGTACATCGACTGCATCCATCAATAATCTAGTTGCTCTTCTTTGAACCCTCTCCAGAAGTACTGTCTTCTTTACTTACGTTTTCTAGATCTGAAGACAATATTCTTAATGCCATCTAATCCTTATCTTGTATAGATAAAAAATGACATCCTTATCCCTGTCCTCATCCTTATCCTACAAAAGGTCTTAAAAATTATGGACAGGACTCCATGATCTTACTACCGGACAGTTTACACTGCCTGGAAAATTTCATTTTCAGAGTGAATTGAAGTGAGCAAGGATAGGGACCAACACCAGTCCCTCAGGAGCACACTTGTTACACTCATCCACCCGGACACTGATCACTGATTACAACTCTCTATGAAGGCTGCGATCCAGCGCAGGATCTTACTAGTAACGTCGAACCTTGCAGTTTATATAGCAGCCTTGAGGGATTAAAGGAAAAGTTTTTACCGAAATCTAAATATATACTACCCTACCATTAATATCCGAACCCCATGCCTTTAGAAAAAAAAAAGAGCTTTTATTGTGTCATTTAATATTTTGTGCTGAAGCCTTTTGCTTTTAGGACGGCCTTCAATCTTCGCGGCATACTCTTAACCAGCTTTTCATAAATGTCAAGTGATATGTTCCTCCACGGCCTTTAACGCAGCCACCAGTTTGGCCTTTGGGCGATCTCGACGTGCACATACCCGACGATCCAATACATCCCAAAGATGCTCGATAGGGTTCAGATCAGCACTCTGGGCTGGCCAATCCAACTTTTCCACACCCATGTCCTCAAACCACTCTGTTACGACCCAAGCAGTATGGCATGGAGCGTTGTCTTGCTGATACAGGTATGGGCCTTTCCCGAAGTATTGCCATAACGTTGGAAGTGCATAATTGTCCAGGCTGTCCTGAAATTGCACAGCAATCATGGTTTTGTCAATAACGACTAATGGGCCCAAGCCAAACCATGAAAGGAGCTCCATACCATGACACTTCCTCCTCTAAACTTCATTGTTGGGAGGATACAATCAGGAAAGAACTGTTCCTCTGGCATTCGCCACGGTCATCAGACTGGTAGAGTGCGAACCTAGACTCGTCTGTCCATAGGACTGCTTTCCACTGCTCTACAGTCCAGGATTCGCGCTCCTTACACCATGTTAATCGGCGTCTATTTTTTGGTGAGGTGATCTGTTGAACTGTTGAGGTAATTCTGTTGAACATGTCATCTTGCATGCCCACTTTTGCAATTGTCTGTTCGAAGCCCAGTGTGCATGTTCTATTATCTTTCTGTTTCCTTATGCAGTAATCATACATTAAGCGAGTAATTCATGAACCTGATGTGATTATAAATTCCAGCATTATTACGCAGCGTAATATTTCCTCTACAAATTGAGTAACATAAAAACCACTTATTTAGTTGACAACATCATCTCATTAAATAGTGTTAAGAACCAAGTTTATATACCAATGTCGATGTAAAATACAACATGATTAATTTAGGAGAACTGGTACTCATACCTTAGAAAACGCAAGACGCTTACTCCAGATATAGCTTTTCCTTTCATTACAAAAGTAGTGATGTCTACCACTTCTTTAAATTGATTAAAACTATTGACCAGATAGAGGTTTAGTCCAACAATCAATTATTCTCTGGCCGAAAGCAAATTTTCACACATCTATCCTCCAGCCATCCTTTTTCACATTAAGTTTATGTCCCCTTATGTGTGATTTCTGAAAATGAGCAAGGATGCCATCAGCGTTTAGCTGTAGAACTGAAGATTTTCATGGTAAGAGCATCCTTTCCCTCTCCTCCCCTCACCAATCTGGTTGCCCTTTTGTGTAGCCCATTCCAACAGATCCACATCTCTCCTAAAATGAGGCTTTCAGACCTGCTGTAGTACTCAAGATACTGCCTAACCATTGCTTTATACGATGGGACAAGCGCTCCCTTGTTCCTGCTAGAATTCCTATATATCAGTCTTATCGATATCAATTTCATGTATATCATTGACTGATATCCAATGAGCTGTTCTACCAACCTGCCGATATTGCTCAGAGAAGTTCATGTCCTTAATGCCACCTGCTCCAAGATGTACAAGTCTTTTATGTGAAACAGTAGTATCAAATATTTTCCTGAAATCCAAGTCTATGATATTGAAATAACTTTATCCTCCAGATTGTTTGTTACTGCATCATAGCATCCAATCAAATTGATCAGACAAGATCTTCTCTTAACAAATCCACGCTGCGATTTCCTTATCCATTCTGTCAAGAGGAGTTACTATTCCTGCAATTATTCTTTAAACGCTGAGTTCATTATTTTCCCTTGAACAAAACTCAAGCTGACAGGTTTTTAATTACTCACTTTGTCCTTTGGTTTCCCTTTGTGAATAGGAGAGACCTATGCATATCTCCAATCCATAGTTACCTCCTCTGACTTCAAGTAGGAATCATAATAATGGTCAAAGGTTTGCTTAATTCTTTTGTTGCTTCTTTTAATTTAATTGGATGGATCCCATCTTTGTTTATTTTTGGCTTCAATAGTTTCCCTTCCACTTTTCTTTTTCAGTTATCAAAAAAATAATTCAGCTCTGAGTTATATTTTGGTGTACTTCTGACATTCCAATCCTAAAAACTTCTTATGAAAAATACTTATTCAATTAGTCAACAACCTGAACAGAATTATCAATAGTTATGTTACTCGTATCTAGTGGCTCATTTCTGTTTTTGCAGTTTTACCATAAGCAAAGGGTTCTTTGCATTCTTACCACAGACTTTCCATATCTGCATTAGCTTGCCTAATCCCCGTTAGTGACTTTATTGCAGATTACTTTGTACTTACCGTAGGTTCCTTTGAACCCTTATAATTTTTATGCATCCCACGCATTTTTCTTCTCTGGCATGATTCTCATCATCAGTTCACCTGGCGTCCATTTAAGTCTAAAAGTTGAAAATATTTTATATCTTAACTAAGAGCATATCTTAGTTGATATATAAAGCCTAGTGTCTTCTATGATCGCCTACCTGAGTGCTTCCCATTTAGAATCTGCAGTTGGTAACATCATAAGTTGGTCCCACTGATAACAATTTAAAAACTGTCAAAGCAAACCATTAGCCATAATTATGAGAGCATCCTTAGACTCCGGGGAGGTCCCCAGGGACTGGAGAAGTGCAAATGTATCCCCAATTCACAAAGGGGGATCGAAGGGTGACACGAGCAATTACAGACCAGTTAGTTTAACTTCTGTTCCGGGTAAAATATGGAGTTACTGGTTAAAGATGCATTGCGGGATCATCTAGACAAGACTGCAGCAATAATTCAGACACAGCATGGGTTTGTTAAGGGAAAGTCTTGTCTGACAAATTTGATAGGATATTATGATGTGGTTACAAAGGAACTGGATGAAAAATATAATTTTGATATCATATATTTGGATTTCAGGAAAGCTTTTGACACTGTTGCGCATGGAAGACTAATGTACAAATTGGAGCAGAATGGTATTAAGGGTAAGTTGCTACAATGGATATGGATAAAAGGATGGTTGTGTGGGAGAAGACAGAGGGTGGTAATCAATGGGTGCTGTCCTTCGTGGACAAATATTATTAGTGGAGTCCCACAGGGTTCGGTGTTGGGTCCACTGTTATTTTGTATATTTATCAATGATATTGATGAAGGTATATCAGGCTTAGTGTCGAAGTTTGCAGATGATACAAAGGTTGGCAGGATTGTTAATGACAGTAATGGCAGTGTGCTACTGCAACAGGATCTAGATAGTTTGGGCGGATGGGCTAAGAAGTGGCAACTGAAGTTTAACCTTGACAAATGCAAAGTACTGCATATGGGTAGAAATAACCCGAGAGAAAAGTACCAACTGTGTGGTACTACACTTAAGGTGGTAGAAAATGAAAAAGACCTGGGAGTAATTGTGCAGTCAGATATGAAGTTTTCTGAGCAATGCATACAGGCTGCCAGGGCAGGTCATGGGGTTTTGTCAATGATATATAGGAATTTTGCTAGCAGGGAAAAGGAGGCGATTGTCCCTCTGTATAAGACAATGGTCAGGCCACGCCTTGAGTACTGCATAGAAGTCTGGAGACCTCATTTTAGGAAGGATGTAGATTTGCTTGAGCGTGTACAGAGAAGGGCAACAAGATTGGTGAGGGGAATGAAGGGATCCTCTTACCAAGAGAGGGGCTTAAGTTCTGAAAATTTCAGCGACTGGAGACTAGCCACCATTCAAGCTTTGGATCCTCCAGCCAGGAATACGACAACTTATGGATAGCAGTGCAGCAAGCCATGGATGGAAATATCTGTGGAACACTTTTGTGAACTCAATGCCTCACTGTGTAACTGCCCTTATCCGGGCAAAAGGTGAGCCTACCCATTATTAGGTAGGTATTCCATGATTACTGTGCACTCAGTGTGCATCAAATACCAGATCATAATACCACCAATTTAGTTTCTGTACGAATTATTCCGACACAGACCTCAACTAACAGATATGCTCTTTCTTCCCACCTAAATTTAGTTGATTCTAATAACATTCTGCTAAAGTTAAAATCACATCAAATTGCTGTTAAATGGTTTTGCAGAACTCTATACTTAATGCTAAGTTGCCCA
Source organism: Mastigoproctus giganteus (assembly GCF_048544385.1). NCBI lineage: Eukaryota > Metazoa > Arthropoda > Arachnida > Uropygi > Thelyphonidae > Mastigoproctus > Mastigoproctus giganteus. The sequence continues at coordinate 18,018,104 of NC_143586.1, read as the reverse complement.
CCAACTTTTCAGATTGGTAATTGAGAGCCATAATCAATTTCACATCATATGTGCATTGAGGGAACCAAAACTCATTTCAAATATTTTCTTTGCATTCACACTATTTGGACCAACTGATAGCACAAAAGTCTGTTAGTAGTTCCTTCACACTTCAACGTTTTAAATGACCATATGGTCAACTCTCCAACACATCAAACTATATGGTAAGGAGGAAAGTTTTGTAAATATATTTAAAAGCAATGCATCAAATAAAATGTATAAATTTTATAACTTTACTCACAATTTATAATTGGTGGTGGTAAAACAGGCTTGCAGTTGGTGTTATGCACATATACACTGTCCTTCAGGGTGGAAAAGGCCCGGGTTCGAATCCTGTCGATGACGCGAAGAACTTTAATGGGCTTTTTTCACTCCGTGGCTGGGTTAGTCGGTCTCAGGCGTAGATAGCAAGGTTTTTCCCCCAGCAGACAGGCAAATCGAACAAAGAACACATGCAATTAACAAACATAAGACACAGCACGTCAGATGAATTTAATTATTCGGTTAGCCTAAATATAATAGTAAGGAGTTTTTATGGACTGTTTTCCCAACATGGCTGCATTTTCCCCCTGGAGCTCACATCTGGTGAGTATGGACTTGGCGCACCCAAGGTCCCGAGCTGGAAATCATCATTCTTCTCTTTCTTGGTGATTCCCTTCTACTTCTCTTTCTCTCGGGATTAATTCAGAATAATTTATTTATTTTTTTTTTTGGCTGGTGCAGCATAAACCTCAGGCTTCCTTGCACTATATGGCTAATAATAATAATTAGTCAGTCTTAGATGCAATGGCATCATCATTAAAATTCGTGTTTATGCTCATGACAGAGCATAAACACGAAGACAGAGAGGAACAACAAGATTGGTGAGGGGAACGAAGGGGTTCTCTTACCAGAGAGGCTTAAGTTATGCAAATTGCAGCGTCTGGAGACTAAGCACTCACGAGGTGATTGAGGTGTATAAGGCCTTGAATGGGTTGAGCACGCTGAATTCTGATAGGTTTCTTCCGCTTACTCGGATTATGAACCTAAGGGTCATAAATTCAAATTGAGAAAAGACAGTTGTAGAATAGATGTGTGGAAATTTAGCCTTTAGCCAGTGGATGGTTAATTGCTGGAACAAACTTCAATCTGTCATGGAAGTTGATAGATTAATTAAATTCAAGGAGGCACTGGAGAAATTTTTCGAGGGGATGGTTGTGTGAATTTTTTTTTTCTTTTGGCTGATGTTACATAAGCTCATACGCTTGCTTTCTTGCATCACTTCCTTTATTACTGTTATTATGATGCTAGTGTTAGAAATGTCCTAGATAAGGTGAAGGCTGACTTCAAGATAATATGCTATGCTATTATTCCAAGTTGATTAGAACAAATTTTGTGGGGCTGAAAGGAAGATCAAGTAGCATCATATAGGATTGGAAGAAAGTTGTTGGTGAGATGGAATGTGGTATTAACTGAAGTAGGTTTTTGAGAGACTATGCAATCTTATTTTTGTCAACTGTTAACATTTGGCCAGCAAAACCAAAACTCTATGACGAGATTAGACACCAGTCACTGGCATCTCATGGTGGTACATGGGAATGAGAATTACCTAAAACAAAAGATGATTTTGCTTGCCTGGTATGTTAAATGTCAAACCAAAAAGGTATGAATGTTTTATAATTCATAGTACAGGGTTGTTAAAATTAAAGTATCCCTATGTAGAGGGCTCTGGAGCAAGTTCTAAGGCTCATACCGAAGAGAAATTTGGACAACAGGTACAATAAAGAATGTGCTCACCATTAGAAAAAAAATTAGTTACAAAATGTCACTTTATGGCGCTGTGCCAATACAGATCACTTGAACAGTGCTACAATTGTTCAATATGTCCTCCATTCTGGCCAACAACAGTTTCCATTTGAAGAACAGCATTTTCTACAGCAGAACGTAACATGTCAACTGGAATAGCCAGCAGCACATGACATCTAATGCTGTCCCTCAGATTAGTATTAGTAACGGCCGCATGGTGAAAGAAAGCCTATGGCTTATGCTGCACCAGCCAAAAAAAAAAAAAAAAAAAAAAAAAATCCGAACAAAACAATGATAAAAACAAAAAAAAATAAATAAATAAAATAAATAACTAAATAATAATAATTAATAAATAAAAAATAAATAAAAAGGAAATTAAACCTATCATCCTATGCGCTTCCCTTACCCGAAAGTACTATCCAGATGACCTTTGAATTTCCCCAAACTGTCGGCCTCTACCACCCATGAAGGCAACTTATTCCAGTAATTTATAACTCGCTGGCTAAAATAAAACTTCCTGCAGTCCAATCTAAACATTTCCCCGCGTAACTTGAATTTATGTCCCCTAGTTCTAGCATCATTTATAATCTTGAAAATTTTGTCCTCATTCATTTTACTGATGCCTCTCAGAGCCTTAAACACCTCAATCAAATCTCCTCTAAGGTGTCTAGTTTCCAAACTCTGCAACCCACATATTCGAAGTCTTTCTTCATAAGGACGCCCTTTTGCTGATCTCACCAGGCGAGTTACCCTTCTTTGCACCCTTTCAAGAAGCTCGATGTCTTTCTTTAGGTGCGGTCTCCATACTTGAACACAGTATTCCAAGTGTGGTCTAACATAAGCCTTATATAATGGGATTATCACGTCCCTATCTCTACTTGCAAAAGTTCGATAGATCATCGATAGGACACCATGGGCCTTCCTTGCAACCTGTTTACAATGCTCAGAGAATTTCATGTCTGACCGTATCGTAACACCCAAGTCCCTTTCCTCCAGTACTGGGTTTAGTTGAACTCCACCAAGTGAATAAGTTTTTTTTGGGATTACTGTTTCCCAGGTGTAATACCTTACACTTTGTTGGATTAAAGCACAGCTGCCATTTTTCTGACCATTCTTGAAGTCTATCTGTCTCTCTGAAGAAGCTCAGCTTGACAGTGATCATTAACTACTCTACCAATTTTAACATCATCTGCAAATTTAGACATCACGCCCTCTATCCCTTCATCAATGTCGTTTATGAAAATTAAAAACAACAGTGGTCCTAATACTGATCCTTGGGGAACCCCACTTCTTACATCAACCCATCTGCCAGAGTTTGACATCCTTCCCGACACACCTGGTTCTCCAAAAAACCCCACAACCAGAAGTCACATGGGGTGAGGTCCGGTGATCGGGGTGGCCAAGATGTCTGGAAAAAATGGCTGATGACCCGTTTGTCTATAGTGTTGCATTAGCAATCTTTGGACACAATGGTGGATGTGGGGTGGCACACCGTCCTGCATGAATATGGTATTCTGAAGGCACCCATGTTGTTGCAGCTCTGGTTGTTGTTTGTTATTTGGTTTTTAGGAGCATTAGCAACTAAGGCCATATTGCTCCGGGGATATGCGGTGGTTATTCCCTGACTTTCCGCATCTTCCATATTTGGTCACGGGCTCGAACCCCGGTCTAATCAAGAAGCGTGTGCTACACACTGCCACTCCTGGCTACGGAGGCACCGCAGCTCTGGTATTACTAAATTTTCCAATATTTCATAATATCACTGTCCAGTGACGGAAGAGTTGCGGGGTCCAGTTGGTGTTACCTGTTGAAAAAAATATGGCTCAATCATGAATGTGGCCATAAACCCACACCACACCGTCACTTTTGGAGAATGTAATGGGACCTCTTGGATAACCCGAGGGTTTTCTGTTGCCCAATTGTGAGTTGTGTGCATTCACTTGTCCATTTAAGCAGAAGTGGGCTTCATTACTCCAAAGGATGTTCCATGGCTAAGTGATATCCACTCTCATTGGCGCCAGAAACTGAAGTGCATATGTGAAACGAATATCTACATCACCATGCTTTAGCTGCTGTAGCATGTGCGTCTTGTAAGGATAGTACTGCAACACCTGACATATTACTAGCCTTACAGTGGAATACAGCATGCCCACTTCACGAGAAACAGCTGGCACACTTGCACTACCACATGGAGATTGACTTGATAAATCCATGACAGCCATAGCCACATCTTCAACATGGGAGTCCACTCATTTTCGACCTCTGCCTGGTTGAACACCAAGATGTCCTGTCGCTTCATATTTTGCAATCATTTTGCAGACAGCACAAAGTCATAGGTCCATGCCTTATGTGCTTCTGACACCAGAATTCTGATAGCCGCAGCTATCAGAATTCCGGTGTCAGAAGCACATCGTTGCTGTTCTGATAGTACAGCTTAACTAATAGTGCCTTTTCCTGCAACATTGTTGGCATTGCTGCTGTAATGCAGGCAAACATCTATTGTATGATTTTGAAGAGATTGCTTTGCTTTTATACAGTATAGTAGAGCTGAGTAGTGGTTTGGCAAATGTGGTAAATAACACTTTATTTACGATTATGCAAATACAGTGTTATATGCATAATCGTAACTAAGATAGTTATGCACCATATAGTGACAAATTTTGTAACTAACTTTTTTCCCCAGTAAATGGTGAGCACATTCTTTATTGTACCTGTTGTCCAAATTTCTCTTCAGTACAAGCCTTAGAACTCGCTGCAAAGCCCTCTACATAGGGATACTTTAATTTTAACAACCCCATATATCAAATGAAAACAGAAAGTACCATATAATCAGTTAGAGAATGTTGGTGGGAAAAGGTACATGAAAGGATTTAATTTCATTTACAGATATATATATAGTAATAATTAAAAGTATATAGGAGAAGGCTGTTATCAAATCTGCAATATACACAAGAAATTAATATCAAGAATTAAAAGAAATTAGATAAAATAAAACAACATAAAATATGATAAAATAAACTGAAATCAACTAAAGTAAAATAAAAAAATAATATAAAATAAGATAACATATTGCATTATAACTCAACTTCAATGTCTTCGTCAGAGGTCATCGATCAAAATTATGTGAAAAGGCAATATGCAGGACTTTGTTTCTGACGTGGTCTGTATGGTCAGAAACACGTGGTGAAATGAGTTCGAATTTAGCGGCAAAAACAGGGCCAAATAAAGTATGCCAAAAATTATATATAGGGCATAGATTATGGATGACCTTACAGAGGTGGGAAAAGACCATAAAAATTGAAGGTTGGAAAAAAGTGAAGAAAAAGCAAAAGAATGAGAGGGTAAGCAACTCATCATTACCATGTGGGACCAAAATGGCATGTGCATCAATTGAAATGTCTGGTGCACTAGCAGTCCCAAGTGCTAGAAATAGAAAATCATAGAATAAAAATATTGCAAAATATATAAAAGCTGGAGATGTATAAATGCAAAATTATTGCAGGGATGCAAGAATATATGCAACAATGTGTTTGGCGATAAATGTATAAATTAAATACATGAAGATACACTACCGTGGGCAATGTGAAAATTTTAATAACTTACAAAGCAGCAATAAACAGAGGCTAAAACTTAGGCGAAAGACAGGTTAGGTAAAAGGAGGTAGCATCTTGAAGTTGTGTTCATAAAGCTAGTGGCTCAAGGGAAATAAGATGTAGAGACAGAGTAAAGCAGAAAGATAAATGAAGTAGAGATAGATGGGCTCAGGTAATTTCGGTTGCTAATCCTGTTCCTGCAGATAGGACCGTGAATAAGTATGAGAGTGTGTTTCATGTATTTAAAGTCAGTTGTGGTAAAATGAAATTAAAATTAAAAAAAAAAAAAATTATATATACAAAGTTAATACACTATACTGACCAATTGGTGGGTAGAGGTTTACTAAGTTGTAAGACACCACAGAGGCTAAGTGTATTATATAAACATCATGTATAGACCTGGTAGTGAAGGGGGGAAATAAGTTTAAATATTGATTATATTATTTATATGGTTGGCAATTATATTTTTAAATTTGAGTATATTGAGGGCTTTGCTAAAGTGGTAGTAGAAATATGCTGGAGAAAATTTGTTATCAACCAGTTTTTTATATAGCATTCTGATGTTATTGATAAATATGTCATTATTGCTACAGATAGTTGCTATTCCACTCCATTGTGATAGGTCAATGTTGGCATGCACTACTTGATATGCTGGACTGCCAACGTGTGAAGTTGACAACATTAAAATGAGGTTGACAGCATTAAAAAAAAAAAAAAAAAAAAAAATTATATATATATATTTGACAGCATTAAAAACATTTATGTGTATATACATAAATTTTTTTTATTTTAATGCTGTAAACCTCATTTTAATGTCAACTTCACACATTGGCAGTCCAGCATATCAAAAGTAGTGCACGCCAACATTGTCCTATCAATGCATTGGGATAGCATATATATAGATATATAAAACTGCTAATGTGTTTAAGTTTTTACTCTGTGTTGGATGAACTATTTAAATTTTCAGTTGCAATGTAGAATTAATGTTATTGCAATAAATTATACATTATACGCACATTAATAGTATTGGGGAATGACTTTATTTAAATTTATGTGGGTGATTTTTATTTGTATGGAATGCATTTCAGGCATTAAGGCCCGATTGCCTGCCTAAGCAATTGGGGTGCTAGCAGTTGTAGGTTAGCTTATTGATAAGGAAATAAAGTTAAATCAAGGATAATTACATTCATTCATTCACGTGGCCATCTCTCCGCTACTTCCTTAGGGGCTTTGAGTGGACACGAATGTCTCGTGCATACCCATTTCTATAGTTCCAATAACAGTTTCTCATTCATTAACATATTTAGTTTTTATTTTTAGATATCCTGATTATAAGTTATAGTTTCTGAGAAATTTAAGTTAAAGACTGGTATTAACGGTAAACTGGGATTGGGACCCAAAAGCCCAACGGGCATGTGTCAGTACAAAATACAATAGGCATTTACCTGTTGTGGACTGCGGTCGGCATGAAAAGGCCTTAAGGCAGCTCACCTGCTGATTTTATAGGCTTTTGGGGAGTTATTATTTGGTTTTTAGGAGCATTAGCAACTAAGGCCATATTGCTCCGGGCTTTTGGGGTGCACCCTGTGGTCTATTTAACATGTTTGGCAGTAATCATAAGTTTTTGTTTAATTTATTGAGCTATTTAGGTCTAAGGTTGACTGTTTGCTGGTATTAAGAATTAAATTGGCAAAAGTTCTTTAGGATTAGTGGTAAATGCATATAGGGTGCTATTTTAGTATTAGTATTAGTATTAGTATTAGTAACGGCCGCATGGTGCAAGAAAGCCTATGGCTTATGCTGCACCAGCCAAAAAAAAAAAAATAATAAATAAAATAAAATAAAATAAAAAAAAATATAAATCCGAACAAAACAATGATAAAAACAAAAAAATAAATAAATAAATAAATAAATAACTAAATAATAATAATTAATAAAATAAAAAATAAATAAAAAGGAAATTAAACCTATCATCCTATGTGCTTCCCTTACCCGAAAGTACTATCCAGATGACCTTTGAATTTCCCCAAACTGTCGGCCTCTACCACCCATGAAGGCAACTTATTCCAGTAATTTATAACTCGCTGGCTAAAATAGAACTTCCTGCAATCCAATCTAAACATTTCCCCCCGTAACTTGAATTTATGTCCCCTAGTTCTAGCATCATTTGTAATCTTGAAAATTTTGTCCTCATTCATTTTACTGATGCCTCTCAGAGCCTTAAACACCTCAATCAAATCTCCTCTAAGGTGTCTAGTTTCCAAACTCTGCAACCCACATATTCGAAGTCTTTCTTCATAAGGACGCCCTTTTGCCGATCTCACCAGGCGAGTTACCCTTCTTTGCACCCTTTCAAGAAGCTCGATGTCTTTCTTCAGGTGCGGTCTCCATACTTGAACACAGTATTCCAAGTGTGGTCTAACATAAGCCTTATATAATGGGATTATCACGTCCCTATCTCTACTTGCAAAAGTTCGATAGATCATTGATAGGACACCATGGGCCTTCCTTGCAACCTGTTTACAATGCTCAGAGAATTTCATGTCTGACCGTATCGTAACACCCAAGTCCCTTTCCTCCAGTACTGGGTTTAGTTGAACTCCACCAAGTGAATAAGTTATTTTGGGATTACTGTTTCCCAGGTGTAATACCTTACACTTTGTTGGATTAAAGCACAGCTGCCATTTTTCTGACCATTCCTGAAGTCTATCTAGGTCTCTCTGAAGAAGCTCAGCTTGACAGTGATCATTAACTACTCTACCAATTTTAACATCATCTGCAAATTTAGACATCACGCCCTCTATCCCTTCATCAATGTCGTTTATGAAAATTAAAAACAACAGTGGTCCTAATACTGATCCTTGGGGAACCCCACTTCTTACATCAACCCAATCTGAGGAATAGCCATTTATCACAACCCTCTGCCTCCTGCCCTGAAGCCATCCTTCTATCCATCTAAGGATTTTCCCAGTGATTCCAACCTGTTCCAGCTTATAAAGCAACCGCTCATGTGGGACTGAGTCAAAAGCTTTGCTGAAATCTAAATAAACAATGTCGAAATTATTCCCTAAATCCAGCTCGTGAGTGACCCTTTCGAAATAGCGAACCAGATTTGTTAAACATGATTTTCCCTTTACGAAACCATGCTGAGTATCCTTGAGAATTTCAATTCGATCCAAATGATCCTGAATTCCACCCTTGATCATTGCCTCCATGATTTTCCCTACTACTGAAGTCAGACTGACAGGTCGATAATTTCCAACTTCACTTTTAGAGCCACCCTTATGTATGGGAGATACATTTGCACTTTTCCAATCCAAGGGAATCTCCCCAGAGTCTAATGATGCTCGCATAATTAGCCTCAATGGTTCAATGCACTCGCTTGCCGCCTCTCTTAAGATTATAGGGTATATTCCATCAACTCCAGGAGCCTTACTGGTCTGTAGGCTCGAAAGTTTTTTCATTAAATAATCTTGCGAAATTTCAATATCATTAATTACATATTTTTTAACTTCGCTCCCACAATTTCCCTTTGCCACAAAAGGCTTTTCATTTGTAAATATCGATGCAAAATAACTGTTGAGTTCATCTGCAACGGCAGCTGGTGTATTTATTACTATCCCCTTTCCCTTACATAAAGGTCCGATCTGGTTTGTCCTGCTCTTCTTGGCATTTATATATGTGAAGAATTCTTTATCCCCCCTCTTTGCTCTGTTTGCTAGTGATTTCTCATAAACTGCCTTTGCCTGTCGAACCTTTTCTGTGGCTCTATTACACATCACCTTGTAGCTGTTATAGGCTTCAGTACTTTTTATTGCTCTGTTTAACGAAATTTTAACAAAAAACTGAATAGGTAATGTTATCCTCTGGGCAAGGACTAGTATAGCCTTTCTACAGCATAACAGCCAACTTATGCCCACTATGAAAATTATATACATATTTACACCTCCCACTGTAGTGATTTTTATCCTTATGGCACCCAGGATTTCATTTTGATTTTTAAACTGTAGGTGGGTGAAGTGTAATGTGTATTTTCACTATTGTTTTTGCTTCTAATTAGATAGTATGAATCAGAGCTGTAATACTCAATATGTTCTACGTTGATAATAATATTAGTAAATTAATAAGAGGAGTTTACCTCAATATAGTACGTGGAACACTTCTGTATGATACCCTCCAGAAATTAAAACGGAAAAAACGAAAAAATCGACAACTTACCGGTACATTAAAGTAAAATATAAATAATTAAATAATTAAAGTAAAATATAAATAATTAAATAATCAATTTAACACAATTCAAAATCAATTCAAAACAATTAAAATTCAAATTAACGCAATTAAAACAATCTAACGAAAATATTCAAAACGATTTTCCTTCCTGAAGCTGACAATGCTTTTCGACCGACTGTCGTGATCACAGGAATGAAAATTACCGAATCAGGCTAAACCTGCAACTTAAATAGTGATTATATGTCTTCGCGCATGCGCGTAAAGGTCCACACATCGGAGATCAAATATGGCCGCCGAACATTAACAGAATTCTCGTGTAATTTAATTTCAACGGTTTCTGCAATTAAGTCACGTATAATTACGTTGAACGTTAAGTATTTTGGCCTCGTTAAATAAAAAAGTATGTTTTTCGTTAATGGCATGAAAGGCTAATTCTGACGCTGCTGAACGAGAAGCACGAACTGAGGCTTCGTGTTGATTTACACGAATATTAAGAGAAAACCGCGTCGAACCCTGGTAAGACGAGTCGCAATCACCGCAAGAAATGTTGTATACTAGATCATTAATTTGTGTTGCGAACACGGAAAGAACCGAGCGATTGTTCAGTATAGTGTGTAACTTCCGTATAGGCCTAGCTATAATTTTAAATTCGGTATCTTTAAAGAATCTGTTAAGTTGGTAGTATGAATCAGAGCTGTAATACTCAATATGTTCTACGTTGATAATAATATTAGTAAATTAATAAGAGGAGTTTACCTCAATATAGTACGTGGCGTTTATATTTTGCTTCTAATATAATTGTCCAATTAATTGTTTTATGGTTTCACCTGGGCTTTTTGGGGCTGTTGTTAGGGGATTGGTCAGTAGTTAATCCAGTCATTAATATTATTGTTATTTACTCTTTAGGGTTTGAATTTGGACATCCAGATTATAGTGGGGTCAGTCAATGAGCCTTGTCCGTGCACAATAAACCTGAAGATCTAATAGCGGTTCAAAAAGTTGCTCTGAGCCTATTAGGGTTGCCTGGGTGATGTTGGTTTAGATTGGCTTGGATGGCTGCGTTTATATGAAATCTGATAAATTTATCCAGTATTTTATTCTTGATTAGGTTGGCTTTTAGTTTTATTAATGCTTCCAGTATATATCCCTGGTTATTACAGATTCTTACCATTCAGTTGGTTTGGTTTCAGATAATGTTGCCATGTATCTGTTTTGCTAAATTAGTCACCCAGTTTATATGGTTTGGAAGCTAAAGTGGTCTCTTTTGTCAGTGTTGTGTGCAGACTTCATTTTCTTTAATTATAACTTCACTATCCAAGTAGATAGGCTATTGGGATTAGTGCATTCTATGGTCAGGTCTGGGGAATATATTTCCAATGCCAAATTTATCATAATTGACAACTAAAACATCACTTTTATATCTGCAGAATATTATGTTGTCTTTTATTTTGCTTTCATAGTAATGAAAGTAGAGGTTGGCAATGGAACTCAAGCTATTTGCTCCCATTGCCACCCCCTCTACTTTGCACATATGTTTGTTGTTTGTTATTTGGTTTTTAGGAGCATTAGCAACTAAGGGCAATATTGCTTCGGGATATACGGTGGTCATTCCCTGAACTTTCCGCATCCTCCGTATTTGGTGGTGACGGGCTCGAAACCCGGTCTAATCAAGAAGCGTGTGCTACGCACTGCTGCTCCTTCCCACCTGGCTACGGAGGCGCCTTTGCGCATAGATACTACCACCCATAAGTATGTAATTATTAATTACAGTGTTATAAGGCCTCTGTAGCCGAGTGGGCAGGAGCGGGAGTGCAGTAGCACACGCTCTTTGAGTAGATCGGGGTTCAAGCCCCTGACTGCTGAATACGGTCGATCTGCCAACCCGCACTAGACCAGCGTGGCAGATTATGGTCCATTTCCCTCGGCATGAATTGTTGAGGAGGCTTCCATCCTGCAGTGGGTTGATAATGGCTGCACTTTACTTTTTTTATGAGGTATAGCCAGTACTGTTTACTACAATCCAGTTTTTCCTGATATGCTTTGTAATAGTCTCAATAAATTAAACAAAAATTTCAATTACTGCTAAACAAACCAGCACACCCCAACCACCTATAAAATCAGCAGTTGAACTGCCTTAAGGCCTTTTCGTACCAACCACAGTCCACAACAATTACAAGTAAATGCCTATTATATTTTGTACTGATGTATACCCATTGGGCTTTGGGTCCCAATCCCAGTTTACTGTTAATACCAGTCTTTAACTTAAATTTCTCAGAAACTAACTTAAAATCAGGATATCTAAAAATAAAAACTAAATATGATAATGAATTAGTAAAAGTGTTATTGGGACTACAGAAATGGGTATGCACAAGACATTCATGTCCACTCAACGCCCCTAAGGAAGTAGCAGAGAGAGAGAGGGTCATGTGAATGAATGTAATTATCCTTGATTTAACTTTATTTCCTTTTAAACTTAAATATTTAACATGTATCAATAGGCTAACTGACAACTGCTAGCACCAAAATTGCTAGCAGTTGTCGGTTAGGCAGGCAGTCGAGCCCTAATACCTGAAACGCATCTCATACAAATAAAAATCGCCCACAAATTTAAATAAAATCATGCCCCATAATATATATTTAAAGTAGTTTTTCAAATGGTATACTATCAGCAGAAGATTAATGGAAAAACTGTAGCAGTAAATTACTTGAAAAGTACTGCAAGTTTACTCCTAAGTGAACAAATGGTTTTTCAAATATATTGGGGGGGGAGGGTGAAATATGGTCAATTTAAGTTTTATTGGTGCATAAGCAACTAAGGCTATAATGCGCCAAAACTACAGGTCAACTTGACTCCCATACAATAAATAATGGTAGCACAGAGTGTACCAAAAGACCACGCATTTTGGTGAAAGTGATTTTCAAATAAATTTCAGTACAAGTATATTTATTTAATTTTTTACATAAAACGTGTTAGAGATGTCATAATTTTTATTAATTTTTTAATGTTTTCTTCTTAGACCCATAATTCATGATGAATGTTTAAGAGTGAATTTTTGTTGTAACATTCTGGATCAAAGGAATGAAGTTTTGTGAAATTAGGGAAAGATTTAAGATTTCACAGTCTCAGTCCTACAGACAATGCTATTCATGCACTAGTGAATAAGTTTAAAAGAATAGGTCTGTGCATGACGAGAAGAGATGTGGAAGCCCAAGGATAGCACGTGAAAGCATTGAAACAATTCGAGAAATGTTCAAAGAAGACATACAATTATCAGTTATGGAGGGATATCAAAGACTGACATACTCAAGACAAAAGTTCACAGAATTTTGCATTCGACAATGAAAAAGCTCTATCACATCCAACTATTGCATGATCTGCATGAAGAATTTCCTTGTGGAGCAGAACTTGTCGATCAAATTCAAAATAACAGCTTAATGGCCCACACAATTAAATCTCCTTGAAAATCTTTCCCTAATTTCACAAAACTTCATTCCTTTGATGCAAGATGTTACAACAAAAATTTGCTCTTGAGCATTCATCATGAATTATGGGTCTGAAAAGAAAACATTAAAAAATTAATAAAAATTATGTCTCTAACACATTACGAGTACTTATTTATGTTTTATGTAAAAAAGAATACTTGTCGTCAGTGCTTTTTTTTTGTAAAAAAATAGATGCCAGTACTCGTTCTTTGCTATCAAGGAAAATTCCGTGCCTGCACGGGTGACACGGCTGGCACGCAGTGGGTGTCAGCCATGCCAGCTGCTTCCGTCTGTTAAGGATCACATGACACTGGGCGGAGTCAGCACCCGTCAATCACGGCCATATCGCTAGCAGTTGGTACGCTATATCCGATACTGAATTTCGACCATTAATTTTATTAACACACATTTTATTAAGCATAAATTTATTACACAAGTATATTAAAAATAAGTCAAAGGTGTGTCTTATTTAATAAATAAAAAATAATAAGTAAAATGTAAAAATACGGTAAGTACCAAGTAAAAAAATAAGTAAAAATAATTTCATAATGAAGTTTTGGTCGAGATTCAGAAACGGGTACCCCTTCCAGACTGTTAGCGATAAGGCCGTGATTGACGGGTGCCGACTCCGCCCATTGTCACGTGATCTCCTTAATAGATGGAAGCAGCTGCCATGGCTGACACCCACTGTGTACCACCCGTGCTGGCACGCTGTAAAAAAGGTGCCAGTATGCCGTACCGTCACAAAAAAAGCCCTGCTTGTCGTAATGAAATTTATTTAAAAATCGCACTGTTTCACCAAAATACACAGTGACTTTTGGGACACCCTGTATATTAAACTGCAATATTTCAAGACCTAAAATCAAGTAATTTCCACAGCCACATTCATAACTTCAAAAATATTACGCTGTACCTGATAACACAATTTTATAATTTTTATTTTACTAATAAATACATGTACTTAAACTGATGAATATTAATGACTGAGCACCAAAGTATTGGTTGTAAGAAGTAATGTGTATTCAAATAATCAAGAAAATTCTTACATGAAGTGAGAAGTTAGACTATGTATAAGTGACTCTTATAATAGTTTCACAAAAAGTTTTATCATGAAATATTTATATAGTCTATAACAGAATAAAAATAGAGAATACATATTGATATAACTGATACTTTAATGACAATACCAAAGAAAACAAAACTCCATTTATAAAGGTTTTTTTTTTTTTCATTTCTGGATCTAGTCATACAAATATATTAACTTGATGTTTATTAAAATGTATGAATGACATTCAGTCAACATGTGTAAAACTACGCCTCCAAATGGCAGAATGTATTTATGCTGAACGGCAGAAAACATGGCAGCCACCACATTAAAAAGGTATTACCACCGCATACCCCAATTCTGCTTGATAATTTACAGGTGATATATCCAGTGTAGTGTTCCGAATCTGTTAAAAACCTACACTAGTGATTGAAAGACCTGTACACTCTCCATGCACAGAGAGCACATGCTAGTAGAGTTAATGTAGTGTGCAAAATCTTTCTCCTTGTATCATCCTTCCGCATAAGTACCACAGGAGCACTTGCTGTTATTAAGCTTTGCAAAGGAATTTTCACCAAGTTCCTTTGGTTGGTTTCTACCTGATATTTGCAGCAAGGATCAAACTGCCATGATACAGTATACAGACCGGTACAAAAGAGACTTACAGCACCAAATGGGAAACATATATAGAGTCTATCAGGCCAAACAAGTGCAGAAACTATTGATCCAAAGCCTGACAAAACAGCTGTTTTATGAAGACAATTACCAATAGCTATCCATCGTGCGGTTTCTTCTCCAAGTTTAGTCGGTTCAATAATTATGACAGGACATTTTGCTTCTAGGGCACTTTCTAACTTATTTTCGAAATCTTCATGAGAATTCTCACCATCATAAATTTCACGGATTACTGCCACTTCTGCATAGTTAAAGTTTTCACTAAAGAAAATAATGAGAAAAACAAATTACTCATGGTTGTTTCAATAAAAAAATATAAACAAGCAAATTTAGAGCAAAACCTTCAGGCACATGAGAGCTATAAAATATTAATGTGCATGAGTTGGCAAATCCTCATTCATGAGCTGACAAAAACAAAATGCCTCAATCGTGCATCTGAACTTTAAATTAACAGTGCTTCTCCCAAGGAGAAAATATACTGCTGTTTGTTAGCTATTTACACAAATGATTTTTGCCAACCCATATCATTAAAAAAAATAACTGTAATGCATTAATAAAATTATCTGCAACCAACTAGAGAACATTTCAGTTAAAATTTAATCTCTATACATTAAAAGTTTTCCTCCTAGTGATATTTATTCGAGCCAGTAGGAGAGGAGGGCGGGGCAATTACATCACTACAAATGCAAGGTAAATGATTACTCTTGTCCTCCATTGAAAGACAACTGCTTCCATAATGTTCACCAACCTCGTGCACATGCTTCACTCTGTAATACGTGACCACACACAGCATCATTTGATGTTCCATTATAATGTCAGCTAATGAAGGGACCCGATATAGTTTGCATATTTGTAAATAGTTTAGTATTTTATAAATATTTTAGTCCTGCTCTTTCAGATGCAACAATATTCCTTATGCATTATGGAACCTGAAGCAAAAGGCCTTTTCCTAAGTGACCCATGTAAAAGAAGATAAATCATTACATAGTGATATTTATTCCACCTTGAGAATGCCATGTGGTGGGGTAGCCAATGGGAGAAAAGGGATGTGGATCACGTGGTACAAGTGGGTGGGGAAATTACGTCACTACAAATGCACAGGTAAATAATTACATAGATCTTTTCCTGATTACATATCGATCATAGTGGCATAGTGTTTGGGTAAGGTGCCACCTGTGGTTTCGCACACATCCCCCATCAGTACTCTTGTGATGAATACAGAAACTGTATAAACCAGAAAAGTGTTGTGTGTTGCATGTGTAGTTTAGTGTCGGGTTCTGCCATTTGTGCTCGCTTCTTGGCCACAGGGCCCCTATTAGGACTCCACATTGCTTGCCACCACCAGCACCGAGAGGTGAGCCAGGCTGTCCACAGTACTCTGGCTGCTCTCTATCAGGGGTCGCATGAGCTTCCAGACACAGAACAAATGGGAAGAAAAAAAGAAAAAAAGCATGAGTGAGGGAGATAGCAGAAGAAAGGGAGTAAAAAGGAGAGGAAGAACATCAGTGCATTTCGACAGGTTTGTCTTTTATGTAGAAAAGATTTGACTTACTCGGTCATACCTCTACATTTTACGTAGAAAATGTGTGTGCAGGGGTTGATGAGCAAAGCGACCAGGGGGCAAAGCCCCCTAATTTACATTAAAAATAAGAACTGCAGAAAAAAAAAAAAAAATTATGAATGGAATAAACCAATATTTCTCATACTGCAGTCTGCAAAGATACAAAGGGAGGGCAAACAATATCCAAAATTTCAAAAAAGCAGCAATTCCTTGCACTCTTAGGCAAGGTGCAATCTGT
Organism: Mastigoproctus giganteus; assembly: GCF_048544385.1. NCBI lineage: Eukaryota > Metazoa > Arthropoda > Arachnida > Uropygi > Thelyphonidae > Mastigoproctus > Mastigoproctus giganteus. The sequence goes on along the minus strand of NC_143586.1, from coordinate 18,001,455 downwards.
AATGAAGTTACTCAGGAGATCAGGCATGTCAAGGTATGCCTGATCTCCTGAGTAACTTGATTACAGTACAATTTATACTGAATGATGGAGGCTGTGTTCCCAGACAATTTATAATAATCATATGCATTTTTCTTCTCTTACACTCAGGGCCGTGCAGCGGTATCTGGGGGCCTCATTTACGTTGAGACTTTGATGGCTCCCTTGATTGAGGCCCTGATGTGGCACATCCAATGCATCCCCTCATTTGCATGGCCCTGCTTCCATTTCAGTGGTGTCAATCATCTTGACATCCATTTTAGTCTAAACTTTGAGAAATATTTCTCGGTTGGTATAAAATGCTTAATAGCCTCTGCGATTACCTCCTCAACGCTTCCCATTTGCATTTTTTAACATCAGTTGGTCCCACTAAACAGTGGGAAAAAATCAGAGCCTATTATGATCACCTTTCCAAGAACAAAATCTCTTCCCTTTACCCTTGACGGCAGTTATTTCTTTGAATAAATTCCACATCAATACACTATGATCACTGCTACCTAACAGTTTCTTTACTTGAAGATTCTTAATACATGATGAATCACTGCTAATAACCACATTAAGAATATCACTTTCCTTTACTGATTCTCTATCATGGTGTAGAAAGCAGTCATCCAACAAATTGAGAAATGTTCTACTACTTACTTGAGTAGTAAATGTACAAGTTCTAATCAGAATCTGGAAAATTAAAAATCCCCCATCCAAAAAATATTCTTATTTTGTCCAATATTGTATGTATATATATATATATATAGCTGTTAATTACACTCATTACAAGGTCTAAAAGAAATTAGTCATTTGGCCTATATCAGTGTTTCTCAACCTGTGGTCCATGAGAAGGTAAATTTCATTGTAAGTACAGGATAAAATATAATCACAAATAAAATTAAAATTGGCAATCAACTGTTTACTTTGTTGTTGCAAATCAAGAGGTATCCCTTAAAATACAAGGGATACCTCCTGATTGGAATGTAAGGCTTGCAATGTAAGACGTGTCGCCTGCACACTATTGGTGAAGCCACAAGCTTTCATCTGTCACAGTCGATCACCAGATTCTGAGCATGTAATATGTATTGGGTTTGTTTTTGTGTAATCGTAAAGCATTTTTTTATGTCTTCACAAAACTAGTGTGCGAGAACAACTGCTAAAATTTGTAGTGATTATTTGATTGTATATGTTGGGTGAGTTTAGTATATTTTTAATTATTTAAGCACTTATCAATGAAATTACAAGAAGATTTGATCGATATTTATTCAGATGGAGAACTTAAGTTTAAATTCAAAAATACACCGTTGGCAGACTTCTGGATTCAGATTAAAAAGGAATATCCTGAATCATCAAGTATTGCATGTTGATTCCATATTAGTCTTTGTGTTTAATCAGATTTTCAGCTTTAGTAACAACGAAAAATAAGTATAGGAATTGACTTGATATAACATCAGATTGAAGCTAACAAAAAATGTAGACCCAAATATAAATAAACTTTGTAAAAGAAAGCAGGCACAACCATCACATTAATTTTTAAACCCCTTTTTCACTTCTATTTTTTCAATAAAAAATATGACAATTTTTTTTTTCTTTTAAAATTTCTCTTACCATTCTTATGTTATTACCACAGATTCATTACTTAGCAGAGCTGATAATAAAAGAAAAAACTATAAATTTGTCAGGAAAATTCATAGATGTAAAGAAACCCTACCCAGTCCATGGTAAGTAAAGAATGCTTGAAGAAGAACTCTTTATTGTATACAGAACGCACATGCCGTACACAATACCCTTCACGGCTACAGACCGTGGTCCATGAATGATAAAAGGTTGAGAAGCACTGGCCTATATTATAGGCCTACTCTCATTGTTTTCATCCATGTCACAATAAACTAGCTCAGCATTACAGTGACAACTTGTCTACTGGTTTTATTGTTTTAGCATCTATGTGCTTAACCAAAAGCATAAGAACTTCCACTCCCAACCAGTAAGACTATGCAAGAATTCCAACTCTGCTTATGGCTGTAATTAAATTACTAGTCTGTTTATCCCCCCCCCCCAATTTAATTATAAGATCTGCCATCATTTGTATGCATGTTTGGGTAATGAACACAAACTAAGTTTTCTAAGCTAACTAACTCTGCCTCATAAGCATCAGCAAATATCCTTGCATTATAAAAATAGTCCCTTCTGTTAATAAAAACAGCCAAGTTTAGTAGAAAAATTCTACCTCACAAGATTTGCATTCTCTTCAGGACCGAACTTGCTGACAATGCCACCATTATAAAACTCCCTCCTATTAAACCCCATTTCTGCCAATTTTTCAGTTCTCATCTGGAAAATCAAAACTGACTGTAGCAATGAAATATTCAAGGGCAATTTATAGGGTTCTTTCCTTATTAATTCTTCATCCCAAACAGGGAATATTTAATTTTTACTGGCTATATGTTCTGCCTGAAATTATTCAACACAATTGTCTGATATCAACTAATTAACCTCCTTAAGAAAAAGAAATAATTGTGCATCTGGCAAGCATCATGCATGTCATCAAGAGAGCACTAATAATGAAGACTTTGGACAGGACTACAAACTAAAATCCCTGAGGTTTGTTGAAAACTGTCATCACTGGTAGAATATAATAATCTAAACACTAATAGAGAAACATTCAGGTTCTACTTTTAAGCCAAGTGCAAGATCTAAAAATATCATGCTAGAGGTGAGTACCCAGGTAAGAACTAATGGAGATTCTAATGTTACATTCACATTACACAGAGGAACAGCTTGCCTCAGTGGTACCAGGCAATACATGTTCTATATTTAAAATTAGCCAAAAATAATTCAAAGCAGCTTAATTTTTGATGTCACCCTATATTTTTAATCCATTATGAAAAATCAGTTTTTAAAAACAAATGTACCTATCAGAGCAATTGATGGACACTGAACTTGCACTGAATAAGACTTGCACAAACAAGTGTAGGTTGGACTGTGCCCCTCTCAAAATTGCTGACATCATGCCAAAAATGATTGTAATAAGTATATTATTTATTAAAAAATATTATGTTTGCTGCAGTACACCAAAATTATAAACATACATGGCATTACACGATGTGCACTGCAGAGGGACTGCTAATTTTTTATGACAAATTCTGAGTTTCTAATCCATTAGTGATGCATATCAAAAACAAAGACTGAGGAATACTAAAAACTTGATATTTTTGTGTCACTATTGCAGATAATTTTTTGTTTCAACTTAATGGTGTCTGTAGCACTTTTTGGGAAGGCACACCTATGATTGAGTTAATGGGGACTTGAAGTGATGAATATAGGATGCTCATGTTAATCTTATGAGATTATGATGGGCATCATATATAAGGGCCTGAAAAAGGCTTTTGTAGGACAGCTGCTAGATAGACCATGGGACCAAACCTACTTACTGAAAATGTTTTAGGAGGCATCTGTTACTCTACATGCTATGACCAGGGGAAATTCAAGTGATGTATCTGGGGAGGAGGGGGAGGGGAGAGGACACTGCTGAGGCTACATTATGTTAAAGAAGCTGAGAAGGTGAAATTAACTAGACAAACTTATAGAAAAATATGATAAGACCAAACTCATCTACAACTCTTGCAAGATGAGAACTGAGAATGCAATTTCAAAATTACACGGTCTCAGTTCTAATCTCAACAATGTCTATTTCCATCTACAAATTTGCTAAGCCCCACTTTTCCGAAAATCTTAATCATCACTAATCTCAGTAGTCTTAATTATTTGTAGCTGAGTGGTCAAATGCGAGGGTGCATAAGTACACATGCCTTGAGTGACCAGGGTTCCACGATTGCTAAATACAGTGCTATTTCTTGTATTCTCCAAATCTTGTGAGCGCCTCTAACCATGTAGTCATCCCAGATTATAAACAGAAAATTTATTTATTTATTCATTCCGATTCCTACCACTTCATAAAGGGGATACTTTGCATGTCATACACATGCTCTTATATTTCTTACTAGAAACTTTCTAATCTGGAATCTACTCTTTTTTGACCTCTTTTGGTTTAAAAATCTTTTTCTTCACTCACTGTCACAATCCAATTGCTGCCTCTGAAACTATTTCCCCAATCTAAGTTTCTTAAAGTAATTTTCCATAGTGATCTTAAGGATTACAACCCCAGTGACTACAATTTTTAGTTGTACAGACCCAGCTGGTAGAGACACCAAGAGTTTTGCTATTGCTAATGATTTCAGACAACTTGTGTATTTGCCTACAAAGATACCAGACAATCCTAACCATACACTGAATAGTCTTCATCTTTTCCTTACCAACTTCCAAAGCATACAGTTAATATTAGCCGTCTTCTTGGTTATCTTGGGCCACAACTTCATAATGATCTGTTCTCCAATGGAGATCATCACATCCCATGGTTATTCTAAACCTCATGTTGTTTGGCAGCACAGTAATGAAAAATTGGATGATCTGATTTCTATTCCTCTTTTCTTTGATCTTGTAGCCCCAGTATTTCCTCAGATCGGATCATAAATTATTTGTGTAGCAATGCAATTCTTTATTCCACATTCCATTCTGAGCTCCGTTCTCATCATCTTTTATCTAAACAATGATTTTCCAAAAATTGTGCTAAATTTATGGGAACCCATTTATAACAATAGCCCAGTGAAGAACAGTTGCCATTTTTAACTATTCTGTTCCCTACCACTTAACCCTTTCTTAATCCCTAATTGTATCCCATTGCTCCTATTTATATGACAATCATTCATATGAGATCGTATCAAAAGCTTTATTGAAGTCTAAATAAATGACATGACAACTTATTCTTTGTATCCAATTCTTTAGTGATAACTTCAGAGGCCAATTAAATTAGTTAGACAATTTACCTTAAAAAGCAATACTAAATCCCTCACAATTTCATTTCTGTTTGAGATATTTCCATCCTGCAGCTGTGAGAAATATTATATTCATAAATTAAAAACACACAAAGAAAGGGAATAATGAATAACACGATGTCACACACCACACAATTACAGTGGATCACAAGTATAACATCTCCTATCTGACTTTTCTGAATGTTACACCAATGGAGTGCAGAATAAAGAAACATATGCAGACTTATGGTCACTCAATTTCATTATAAAGGTAGTACTTGATGATGGTGATCACTGTACACTGATAACCCCAGAAAACATTTATATTATATTAAAATTGTAAAATTAACCAACACTGACCTTTATATTTCAAACAACAAACACCTTTATAAATCAAACTAAGTTTATACTATGTCAATTATGGGTGGGAAGAGGAAAGACATGACTCTAATCAGGATTTGACACCAATGTTTTCCTCTGAATTGTTGGTGGCCTTCAGCATTATCACTTCAGAATTGTCATATGGAAATAAGATCTCAAATAACAACAACTTAGATTAGGTTTGTAATTCTGTTAATTTCAAAGTGAATAAGCTATCACTGACATCACTTTTCTTTTTATTATTTATTGCACACATCATTTTTGACACTGGTTTCTTCTTGCTGTCTTTTGTCAAGAGTAGGTTAGTTTTCACAATGATTTTTGGTGTTTTCTTCATTCACTAATTTTTTTGCCATAATGTTGTTGTTGTTAGATTATTATTTGGGTCATGGAAGATGGGAGGGGGTGTCAGTACTATTCAAGACAACCCTCCAAGTTTTAACACAAAAATAATATAATTTAAGCCTTGAATTCCTATAGCTGATCTAAACAAGAAAACAAAAGAAATTAGTGCAAGAGTAAGTATATTGTATAGTACTCTTGCACTAATTTTTATTCTACTCTTCAACCCATTTTAGAAAATATATGGCAAACTAATTATGGACATAACAATATAGAGAACTTTAGCCTATCTATCTAAAAAATGTTAAATGTTTTGGAATTTGTTGGTACCTTTGTCATTAGTGAATACACAGAAATATTAAAAAGATTAATGGGCATTATTGTACATTGATAACATGCCTAAGAGACAAGTCTTTAAAGCCCCATAAAGAAGCCAGGTGATCTGATCCATGATTTCCTTTCAAATTCATTTTAATTGAGAGACTGCTTTTACAGGGATGGGATACACTTAAATAGAAAGGGTGCAAAAATATTTGCTGATGCTATCGAGGCAGTGTTAGGTGGGTCGGAAAACTGATAGCTTGGGGAGATACAAGGACTAATAGTTTAACAGTAGCCGTAGGCAGAGGTGATGGTGATTCTTGCACAACTTCTATTAGAATAAGTAGCGACCTGGAGCAAGGGTTGTTGGGGGTTTCAGGGACGGATGGCAGTCATTCTGAAATAGGTGGGTACATGGGATGTGTTAGGGTAACTAGGAATAGGAGCATGTATACCAATGCTAGAAGTATAGTAAATAAATTTGATGAATTTGAAGTGTTGGTCAAGACATCAAAGGCGGATATTGTTGGGATAGCAGAGACATGGTGTCACACAGATATAAGGAATGCTGAACTGGAATTTGGGGAGTACAATGTGTACAGAAAGGACAGACAGCATAGAAAGGGAGGAGGTGTTATGCTGTTAATTAAGAAAAACATAAAATCAAAAGAAGTGCACCCAGTTGATATATATGAACAGTGCATTGTTCAGTCAGTTTGGTGTGACATAAGCACTGCGAAAGCAAAAATAAGAGTAGGAGTGTGTTATAGGCCTAATGACTCGAATGAGTACAATGAACAATTTTACAGAGAAATAGAGTGGGCCAGTACATCAGAACGTCTTATAATGGGGGATTTTAACTTCCCAGATATTGACTGGAACTTGTGGGTTGGTCACTCACACGCTAGTCAGATTTTTGTGGATTTATTGGATGATTGTTTTCTGCAGCAGCATGTTCGAGAGGCAACCAGAGAGAATAATACTCTTGATCTGGTTATCAGCAGTGATCACCCGTGTATTAAGAATTTGCAGATAAAGGAACCACTAGGTGGCAGTGATCACAGTGTACTGATGTGGGATTTACTTAAAGATATAATTACCATCAGGGGTAAAGGAAAGGGTTTTTGCTTCCGTAATGGTGAGTACAGTGGTCTCAGAAAGTTTTTAAATTCTGTACAGTGGGATAAACTGACGATGTTACCAACAGTAAATTCTAAGTGGGAAGCATTCAAGGAATTAATTGTGGAAGCTACTAAAAGTTTCATACCTATTAAGAAATATTGTTCAAGGTTTAGGCCTAAATTGTTATCAAATGAACTGACTCATAACAGAGAAGAAAAATGCATGGGATGCATATAAATTATCAAGCAACTCAGAAGCCTATGGCAGATATAAGCTAGTCTGTAATCAGGTCTCAAAGGAGGTTAGGCAGGCAAAGGCAGATTATGAGAAATCCTTGGCAAACGATGCTAAGAAAAACAGCAAGGATTTCTTTACTTATATAAACTCTAAAAGGAAGGGGATGAATCTGATTGGTCCAACTGATATCGATGGATCGACTGTTGATGATCCTGCCCAGATAGCAAACAAACTGAATGAGTATTTTGCATCTACATTCATACACGAGGAGTTATTAAGGTTTGGAAATGGCAGAAGGTTATCAAATTGTAGCAGGATACTTAATGATTTTGTAATAACTGAGAGCAAAGTGGAGGAGAAATTGTTGAAGTTAAACATAAGAAAAGCACCTGGGGTGGATGGGATCTATCCAGTTATATTAAAGGAGGCGGCAAAGCAACTAAGCAAACCCTTAGCCATAATTATGAGAGCATCCTTGGACTCAGGGGAGGTTCCCACGGACTGGAGATGTGCAAATGTATCCCCAATTCACAAAGGGGGACGAAGGGTGACACGAGTAATTACAAACCAGTTAGTTTAACTTCTGTTCCGGATAAAATATGGAGTCACCGGTTAAAGATGCATTGCAGGATCATCTAGACAAGACTACAGCAATAATTCAGACACAGCATGGGTTTGTTAAGGGAAAGTCTTGTCTGACAAATTTGATTGGATATTATGATGTGGTTACAAAGGAACTGGATGCAAAAAAAACAATTTTGATATCATATATTTGGATTTCAGGAAAGCTTTTGACACTGTTGCGCATGGAAGACTATTGTACAAATTGGAGCAGAATGGTATTAAGGGTAAGTTGCTACAATGGATAAAAGGATGGTTGAGTGGGAGAAGACAGAGGGTGGTAATCAATGCGCGCTGCTTTGGTGGACAAATATTATTAGTGGAGTCCCACAGGGTTCGGTGTTGGGTCCACTGTTGTTTTGTATATTTATCAAATGATATTAATGAAGGTATATCAGGCTTGATGTTGAAATTTGCAGATGATACAAAGGTTGGCAGGGTTGTTAATGACAGTAATGGCAGTCTGCTACTGCAACAGGATCTAGATAATTTGGGCAGATGGGCTAAGAAGTAGCAACTGAAGTTTAACCTTGACAAATGCAAAGTACTGCATATGGGTAGAAGTAACTCCAGAGAAACGTACCAACTGTGTGATACTACACTTAAGGTGGTAGAAAATGAAAAAGACCTGGGAGTAATTGTGCAGGCAGATATGAAGTTTTCTGAGCAATGCAGACAGGCTGCCAGGGCAGGTCATGGGGTTTTGTGAATGATATATAGGAATTTTGCTAGCAGGGAAAAGGAGGTGATTGGATGTGCTGAAAACCCTGGCATAACTCGGGAGATGCTATTCTCTCTGCCTAAGATTGGATAACTACGGCCCCAATTCAAAAAGGGTCTAGAAATTGCTCCAGCACTTGAATTAAACTTCTCAAAACAACTGACAAGTGACAAAACCAATTTACTATTATGAAGGATGGATATCCTGTTTGCAAACCCATGCGACTGCTAAATATATTTAGCCATTGTATTCGTGGTTTATGATAATCTTGTGATCTGGTGGTTGCACGGGAGCATAACCAAGAATATCTTCTAAGCCATTCTTCACCAATCAAGTCACCATCTCGGAGCTTTCTGTAGATGCTCTTTTTCAAAAGAGAAGCAGGGATATCTTTTGTGATGTGTCAATGAAAAGGAACCATAACAATGGTGATCATCATTATGTATACATACTGACAGCTAATCAAACATAGAACAAACATTTCGAATTAGATTTTTAACATCTAATATCTCTCTCCCCCCCCATAAGGAACACCTAATCAAGAATCATTCTGTACTGAGTTCCCATTTAACAGGTTACTTTACAGCAAAAATATTAACTGTATAACACACTGACATGTTAATCACTTGGTTTAATTTCTGTTTTATTATCACTTGTTGATTATTAAAGAATAAATTAACATGTGCACACAAACTGCTTAAAACATCTCGTTTACTAATGCAAGGAAATGAACTACAAAAAACATTTTTTCATTTGGATTGTGATTAACATATTCAAGTAACACTCTGGCACAATGAGTCCAACAATTATAATATTAAATGAGGTCCCAAATATTATTAGTCATATGGTGCAAGGAAACCTGAGGCTTATGCTGCACCAGCCAAAAAAAAAAAAAAAAAAAATTCTGAATTATCCTGAGAGAGAGAGAGAGAGAGAGAGAGAGAGAGAGAGAGAGAGAGAGAGAGAGAAGGGAATCACCAAGAAAGGGAAGAATGATGATATCCAGCTTAGGACCCCAAATATTTATCATTTGATAAAATAATCAAAACTGAAATAATATTTGAAACCTAATTAGAAATAAACATAATCAGATGAACTTTTATGATACATCTACAAAATTATCAAACACTGAATGATGTACCTTATCTTTTACTTGTAGATTTAACAGTTATTTGCATTAAGTTAATGCATATCCCGTTAACTTAAATAATATGGCTTCAGGAAGAAGTCTTTGTAAAATGTATTTTTATTCATCTGTTAATACCTTTGAATGTCTATTGCACAAGAATTAGAAGCAGAGTAAAATTACTCTTTTCTTCCTAAATCTATAACAATTATATAGTATTTGAATCATTAAAATAATCTTGTACTATTCTATCACTTTTAATGAATTGAAATCTTTGTAATGGAAAGGCCTCATTTCAAAGTATAGCAAGTGTCATTTGTTAAATGACACTGACAACATAATGAGGAAAATATGAAGGGAGAAAATATAATTTCTGGCACTTAATTTTAATGATACACAACTGCACCCTGGAACATATTGTGATCAATCACTTAGTGCTAGTGGCAGCTAGCACAAAAAATATCCCTTATTTTAGGACTATATGGCTTTTAATGCTGCACGAGTGTTCTTCATGAATACCTGGCAATATCTTTTAAAAGTGTGGACTACCTTGCCAGTAAACCTCCTGGAACATGGCACATGATGGATCTTTTAAAAATCAAGTACAACTTGATTGGCACACTTTCAGAGGCAAGGACCCAAATATTTTAGAACTGTAAAATAACAATTAAGTAGCTTATTAAAGTAACTTCATCGATTTTATCTATTTTTGAGAAATGGAGCATTCGTTTTGCAATGACCTCAAATGATAGGCCTTACAAAAATCGATCGTCTTCTCGTTTAATTGTTTTCATCAATGAATATTGTATGTATATGAAACGTAATATCACTCATTTCCCAGAAATTAGTATTCTATATGCTAATTAAAAAATGTTTCCTTGATAACGACCCATATGCCGAAAAAATCTTTCAAACTTGATCACCACACAGTCGTTTATTAAAAATCATCATCACTACCATCGCACGTGTAACTATTTTATAAATACATTCGTAAAGTGCTACAGTACTGAATTTAACTCACCTCTCAGGGGATTCGTAAACCTGCATAATTTTAGCAAATTGAAAAACTAAAGGTAATGCAAAGGAAATAGCTGCACTATCACCACCAAACTCCTAATAGTAGCAGACTAACTAATCAGTGAGTGATCATTTGTAGTTTACAAGAGTATAGAGGGCGCACTAAATTATCCTCAACCTTATCAAGGCCAACATCTATCTATATTACAGTAATACTGTGCGTCCATTGGTAAAAATCAATAAAACATTGAATTTGTAAGCAGTTTAAACTAATAATACAGTAAATATTTAATTTAGAGCAATGGATACAAGCATTCAAGTGGATTGTGAATTTTTGGAATACCGGTATCTAACGATTGAGCAACAAGTCAAATATTATCATATTTTTTGAAAATAAATAAATTAAACTCATGTATTAGGACAAATGTGTTGACTATAATGAATAGCAACAACGCATTGAATTCAATTCAATTTAAATTGAGGTTACTAATAACCATTATGTAATGAATATAATTATAAATCGATCTCGAGAGTACACAAATAGCCAAGGTCATTGCGGATTAACAGGAAGCTCCTCTCGAACCAATAGCGATGACGTCATTAAAATCTAAAAAAAAAAAAAAAAAACACATAGAAAAGCACACATTAAATAAGAAAAAAATTCAAACATCAAAATTTAAATTATTCAAATTTATAAATTTCGAAATTTATAAAACTATAAATTTTTGGCATCCTGCGAGATTGCCGATATGGCGATTTTACTACTGATTTTCAACCCATGGAACAAGACCAAGGGAGACTACACACGACCAGCGAATACACTCAGTTTGCAGACATGATACAGGCTCATAATAATATTAATTAACATGGCACAACATCTAAACAATCCCAGAAACGCTAACCTTCATCTTATATATTCAAAAATGATTACATGAGAATGTTGATAGTTTGGTTTCCAACATGAAATAAATGTGCTAATTATAAAAAATAAAAAAATATATGTTCTCTTCTGTTTTTCTCATCTGAGAGAACTGCTATGTAAATTGGTTCCATCCATTCCCGCAAAAAAAAAAAAAATCACCTAAATCAGATATATAAAAAGTGAAGGACTTTATTTCTCTAAATTTTTTGTTTCCTTTTCAAAACGGGAACAAAAGAAAAGTGAAGAAGCTAATCCTTTTAAACCCATGCAATCATAGTGCATACTGACTAACTTAGTCACAACATGAAAAAAGATTCCCAATTAAGTTTCTCCTGTCTTGAGAACTGGTCAGTAAACTGGTGCAAAGATGGGCAATTCATCTTTTGAGAATAGCAAAGAGCGGCAATCATAGTAGACCAGGGACAAACCAAACTATTATATTAGGGCTGGTAAGTTATACTCATGTGTATTGTGTCTGTAAAATTGCATGTGTTCTCTGGACGATTGTGAAGGAGACAAAAAAAAGATCTGGGTCGCTGATGCTCTTAAAACTAGTAGAGTTTTAAGAGCATCAGCCACTAAGGCCATATTGCTCCGTTTATAATATGACTGTAAATTGTGCGTGTTTTGAGGGCAATTTTCTTTTTGCTAGATGACAAACCCGAGGACTCAAATTCTGGACTTTTCCACCTGGTGTGGGAAGGACAGCGGTTTTACCAACTGTGCTACCCACGAGGGCACATCTTGACGGGATAAACTGTACTCCAGGATTTTAATATTCGCACAGCACATTGTTTACAATTGGAATAAAATGACTTCATGGGTGACGGGAGTGGGGAACATTGTGAAATTTAAGAGGAAGAGGTATGATACTTTCTATTGGTACGATCACTAATACTGGCATGTAGGCATGTATAGTACTTATGTTGGGTAGCTCCAGATCGTTAATTCAACTCTGCCATGATACAATATGATGATCAGAACTGGTTAAATTGGCCAGAAATATGTCTAATATTATGCTTATCCAATGTGTGTTGTTATGTTGTTTAGTTATTTCTGTTCCTTTACCACCAGAAAGCCCTGCCTATGCCCGCCTATATCACAAGAATGTCGGCCCCAACTAAGCAAAAACCATGGTGTATCGCAAGTATCTCGTACTAAACGCCCAAAGCAACATTGGCATTATCAAAAAAGTAATAATAATAAATAAATAAATTAAAAAAAAAATAAAAAAAAAAATATATATATATATAGAAAATTATTTTAATGTTATGTGCAAATCTTTAATTTAACTTATGCTAATAATGAAAATACCGTGTACCCTGGGAGCGATGTATGTTGAATAAAGGGGGGAAGAACAGAAAAGAGTAACGTTATAAACAAAGTGCGAATTTTGAAAAATGCAAAATTTGAAAAGAACGAAAATAGAAATAGCAGATTTTTGAAAAGAACGACCAGATTTCAAAAATCTGCTATTTCTATTTTCGTTCTTTTCAAATTTTGCATTTTTCAAAATTCGCACTTTGTTTATAACGTTACTCTTTTCTGTTCTTCCCCCCTTTATTCAACATACATCGCTCCCAGGGTACACGGTATTTTCATTATTAGCATAAGTTAAATTAAAGATTTGCACATAACATTAAAATAATTTTCTATATATACATTATGGTTGTAGGGTACCTTTGCTCTTGCAGTGTCCCTGATCCATAATTCATATTATTGATATTTCATTTTATCTCTATTCAAATTCAAATCCATTTTCTTTCTTTACTTAATTTTAATTTTTATTCATAATTATATATATACAGATCCCACATCCACTGCTAAAGTACAAGAAAAGTTGATGCCAACAATCCCTAGTACCAGTTAAATCATGCCTCTAGCACAAAAAAGAGAAGTAGGAGAGGAGAAAAAGGACATAGCTTGATGAAAATTAAAGAGGGGCAAGTCTCACATTGTCTTACGGTGTCAGCGATAACACCATAAATGAGCCAATCCAAAAAATGACTGGACTCCAGATGGATTTATTCCTAAAATTGCCAGCAATAGATACCATTAAATTAGTCCATAAGTGTTAAGTTGTCATAACGAGTATTAAATCCTTCCAAAAAGTAGTCTTCTTGATAAACCATTTTAAATGTTGTTTAATCTACTGCAGAAGAAGTCCTTTTCACGGTTCCGATTGAAAAATTCTTCCGATGAAATCCTTCCAAATGGAAAAAAAATTCACATTAATGTAGTTCGCATTGAAAAGCATAGCCAGTTATGAAAAAAATTTTCAAAATGTACTTTTTACTGTAGTTTAATAACTTTACGGTAAAAAGGTCCATTTTTAATGGATTTTTTACTGTTTTACCGTAGTTTAATACCAAGAGTGTCATTGTTCAAGTTATCAAAAGAGATCAGAGAAGAGAGAGAGATATCCTCAGTGGGGATGCAGTAAACCCTTAGATGGTGTGTTGAATTTCTTAGATTGAAATATAAGTTTTCAAAGCACTAAAACAAAAATATTTTTTTCATATGTAACTGTAATTTACTGTGATTTGGCGACGTTACAATTTAACTCTAATTTGTTGTATTTTGACAGGAATATGATTCTCTCCTTCTCGTGATAAACTATTTTTCAAAATGTTGGAAACACCAAACAAATGTTCAAAGTTTCCAAAATTTTGAAAAATAATTCCCCACGAGAACACATACAAATGTTAAAAACAGAAATAAAAGCATGTTTCCCCTCCTTCAGTAAGAGTAATAAAATGTGTTACTGTTTGGAGATGACCAGAAATCGGCATATATAATGATAAATAACATGATGGGCAGTTTTCATCCCAACCACATACAGAGTGAACAGGTGACACTGAACATTTTCACAACATCAGTATTAGAATTAGCATTAGTTGAGGCATATGATGCAAGAAAGTGAGCTTATACAGCATCAGACAAAAAAAAAAAAAAAAAAAACCTTCCCATTTCACCCATCCAGTGACTCCAAATGTTTGTCTAGTTCAGCCTTCCATTTATTTAAGCTATCCACTTCCATAACAACACATGGAAGTCTATTCCACCAATCAAATAACCGCTGGCTAAAGGCAAATTTCCGCACATTTATTCTACAACTGTCTTTCTCAATTTGAATCGATACCCCCTGAGTTTCTTAATCTGAGCAAGCGGAAGTATCCCGTCAGCATTGAGCCTGCTCAAACTATTCAAGACCTTATACACCTCGATCAGATCGCCTCGCAGGTGCCTAGTCTCCAGATGCTGCAACTTGCAGAACTTAAGCCTTTCTTCGTAAGCGCACCCCTTTGTTCCTCTCACCAATCTTGTTGCCCTTCTCTGTGCTCGTTCTAGCAACTCTACATCCTTCCTAAAATGAAGCCTCCAACCATGTACACAGTACTCTAGGTGTGGCCTGACCATTGACTTGTATAAAATTATAATCACCTGTCTGTCTCTGCTAACAAAATTCCTATATATCATTGACAAGACTCCATGACCTGCCCTGGCACCCCGTTTGCACTGCTCAGCGACCTACACACTTGACTGCACAATTACTCCCAGGTCTTTTTCATTTTCCTGAGTGTAGTACCACACAGTTGGTATGTTTCTCTTCGGTCATTGCTACCCATATGCAGTGCTTTGCATTTAGCATTAGCATTAGCATTAGTAGAGGCATTCGATGCAAGAAAGCAAGCTTATGCAGCATCAGCCAAAAAAAAAAAAAAAAAAAAAAAAAACCACTTCCACTTCACCCCTCTGTTCGTTCAAAATACCTGTCCAGCTGAGCCTTAAACTTATTTACGCTATCAACCTCCACCACAAGGGATGGAAGTCTGTTCCACCAACCAACCACCCGCTGGCTAAAGGCAAATTTCCGCACGTCTATCCTACATCTGTCTTTCCTCAATTTGAATTTATGCCCTCTCAGGTGATTATTCTGAGCTAGAGGAAGAATCCCATCAGCATTGAGCATGCTTAAACCATTCAAGGCTTTATACACCTCTATCAGATCACCTCGCTTATGCCTAGTCTCCAGACACTGTAATTTGCAAAATTTAAGCCTTTCTTCGTAAGGGCACCCCTTTGTTCCATTCACTAATCTTGTTGCCCTTCTCTGTACTCGTTCCAGCAGCTCTACATCCTTCTTGAAATGAGGCCTCCAGACCTGTATACAGTACTCTAGGTGTGGCCTGACCATCGCCTTATACAATGGAATAATCACCTCCTTATCCCTGCTGGAAAAATTCCTGTATATCATTGACAATACTCCATGAGCTACTCTTGCAGCCCGTCTGCACTGCTCAGAGAACTTCATATCTGCCTGCACAACCACCCCCAAGTCCCTTTCATTCTCTACCACTGTCAGTGTTGTACCACAGAGTTGATACGTTGGTCTGGGGTTGCTGTTTCCCATGTGTCGTACTTTACATTTGTCAATGTTAAACTTCATTTGCCACCTCTCAGCCCATCTGCTCAACCTTTCCAGATCCTGTTGCAGCAGCATAGTGTCAGTAGTGTCCTTGACAACCCTGCCAACCTTTGTATCGTCTGCAAACTTGGACATTAATCCCGATATACCATCATCAATATCATTTATAAATACAGAAAACAATAATGGACCCAACACTGAGCCCTGAGGGACTCCACTAATAACATCAGTCCACGATGAGCAGTGTCCATTGATTACCACTCTCTGTCTTCTCCCCCTCAACCACCCCTTTATCCATAGCAGCAATTTGCCTCCAATGTCACACTGCTCCAATTTGTGTAGCAGTCTTCCATGTGCAACAGTATCAAAAGCCTTTCTAAGATCCAAGTATATAATATCAAAGTTATTCCCTGCATCCAGTTCTTTTGTGACTGCATCATAGTATCCAATCAAGTTGGTCAGGCAAGACTTCCCCTTAACAAAACCATGCTGTGTCTGAGCTATAACTGAAGTCTTGTCTAAATGATCCTGCAGTGCTTCTTTAACCAGTGCCTCCATTAATTTTCCTGGAACAGAAGTTAAGCTCACAGGTCTATAATTACTTGTGTCAGCCTTTGATCCTCCTTTGTGAATTGGGGTCACATTTGAAGTTAAACATTTGTCAATGTTTAACTTCAGTTGCCACTTCTCAGCCAATTTGCCCTACTTATCTAGATCCAGTTGAAGTAGCATTCTGTCTTTACTGTCGTTACAACCCTGTCAACCTTTGTATCATCTGCAAACTTGGACATTAAACCTCATATACCTTAATCTATATCATTGATAAATAAACAAAACAACAATGGGCCCAGCACCGACCCTGGGGGACTCCGTTAATAATATTAGTCCACGTAGAGCAGTATCCATTTATTACCACTCTCTGCTGTCTCTCACTCAGCCATTCCTTTATCCTTGCTGTAACATGCCCTTTATGGCATACCGCTTCAATTTGTACAGCAGTCTTCCGTGTGCAACAGTATCAAAAGCTTTTCTGAAATCCAAGTATATGATATCAAAATAATTTTTTGCATCCAGTTCCTTTGTGTCTACATTGTAGTACCCAATCAAAATGGTCTGACAAGACTTCCCCTTAACAAACCCATGCTGTGTCTGAACTATTGCTGCTGTCTTATCTAGGTGATCCTGTATCACCTCTTTAACCAGTAACTTCATTATTTTTCCCGGAACAGAAGTTAAACTAACAGGTCTATAATTATTTGTGTCACCCTTTGTGAATTGGGGATACGCTTGCACATCTCCAGTCGATGTGGACTGACTCTATGGAAGCTCTCATTATGGCTAAGGGTTTGCTTACTTCCCTTGCTGCCTCCTTCATTATAACTGGCTAGATTTATTTCACCTGCCCCAAATAACGTTTTTTGTTTAATTTCAGCAATTTCTCCTCCGTTTTGTTTTCAGTTATTGCAAAATCACTCAGAGTTAGAGTTGGATAAGCTTCTGGCATTCCCTTCCTTGAATAACTCCTGATGTGTGAATGTAGATGCAAAGCACTCATTCATTTTATCAGCTATTTGAGCAAGATCATGAATTGTCGAACCAGCTATGTTAAGTGAACCAATCTGATTCCTCTCCTTCCTTCTAGAGTTTACATAAATAAAGAACTTTTGCTGTTTTTCTTTGTGTACTTTCCCAAAGATTTCTCTTAATCTGCCTAACCTCCTTTGTGACTTGATTACAGACTAGCTTATATCTGCCATAGGCGTCTGTGTCACCTTATAATTTATATGTATCCCATGCATTTTTGTTCCCTGCCACGAACGTGATTAATTCATCCATTTAGGCCAGTACTTGAACAGTAATTCTTAGTTGGTATGAAAAGCCTACTATCTTCTAAAACCTATCTGAGACTACTGTAGTCACCTATACAAAAACAAAAACTCTTTCCTTTACCCTTGATGGTAGTTACATCTTTAAGTAAATCGCACATTAGTACACTGTGATCAGCGCTCTGGCTAACTCAGACATGGCTGAGTTAGTCAGACGGAGCAATATGACATTAGTCGCTGATGATCCTAACAGTGAAAGGAGTGAAGGTGGAGTTCGGTTTCTGGTCCATAAAGATTTTAAAAACAACATTTTGGAATTCAAAAGTATATCACCAAGGGTGTAAAGACTAATACTCAAGATTTCTAAGAGGTACAAGCTAAAGATTATAATGATTTATGCACCAACATCGAGCCATGATGATGAAGAGGTTCAAGAAATGTACACCGAAATTGAGAGTCTTCTAGATGAGTAGAAAACCCACTACACTATTATTATGGGGGACTTCAATGCTAAGGTTGGAAAAAGGCAAAACAGCGCAGAAAGAGGAACTATAGGAAATTTTGGAATTGGTGAAAGAAATAAAAGAGGTGAAAGACTTGTGGAATTTGCAGAATCTCAAGGACTGTCAGTAATGAACACTTTTTTCAAGAAAAAAGGTGAACAGAAAGTGGACATGGAAGAGTCCAAATGGATTAACAACTAATGAAATCGACTTCATCCTCACTAACAGAAGATATATTGTGAATGATGTTACCGTCCTGAATAAGGTAAATGTTGGAAGTGATCACAGAATGGTAAGATGTACACTTGATATAGATGTAGGAAAGGAAAACACTGACTCGAGTAAATAATACAAAGGTCTTTGAGATAACAGAGGAGGAGAAAAGCAGTATGTACTGGAACTTAAGAACAAAAAAGTTTGAGCTTCTGCAGACTGCTCAGGACCAAGATATCGACGAGGAATGCTACAACTTTATGAAAGTGATAAAGCCCAAGAAACCTATAGGGAAAAAGAAATGCAAAGAAGAAAAAATTAGTCAAGAAACACTTGTCATGATGAACCGAAGACGACAAATGAAGATCAAGAAAAACACTGACAGGGAGAAAATTGAGTATACAGAGTTATGCAAAGCCATTAGAAAGAGCCTCAGAGAGGACATAAGAATATTTAACACAAGAAAAGTAGAACAAACATTAAGGGAAAACAAAGGATTTAAATTAGCAGCCATGAGCAGTAATACAGAAAGACAAATGATACCGAAACTGAAGAATAGCGATGGGGTACTTATAAACAGCAGAGAAGGCATAATTAAAAGAGCAGAAGACTACTATAGAGAATTATACAAGGAGCGAGGGAATGATGCCAGCAGTGGGGAAGATGGATTGCAAAGTAGCAACACATACGACATACCCGATATTCTTCCTGATGAGGTAGAACATGCATTGAAGAAAATGAAGAATCAGAAAGCCCCGGGGGAAGATGAAGCTACTGCAGAGTTGTTAAAATTGGGAGGAAGAGACATAACACAAAAACTGGCAAGGCTCTTCACAAAGTGCATTAGAAAAGGTGTGACGCCTAAGCAGTGGAACAATGCAATCATAGTTTTGCTGCATAAGAAAGGAGATAAATCAGAAATTGGAAATTATAGACCAATTAGCTTGTTATCCCACATCTACAAGTTGTTCACAAGGGTCATTACTAACAGATTAGAAAGAATACTTGATGCGAATCAACCGAAAGAGCAAGCTGGCTTTAGGAGAGGATTCTCAACTATGGATCACCTTCACGTAATATCACAGCTAATGGAGAAAGCAAATGAATGTAAAACACCATTATGCCTGTCATTTGTGGATTATGAAAAGGCATTTGACTCCATACAGCATAAGGCAATGTTTCGGGCACTGGAAAGACAAGGCATAGATACTCCATATATTATGATTTTGAAGAAAATATATGAGAGTGCTACATCCTTTATTAGACTAGACAAAGACAGTAGCAAATTTAAAATCGAGAAAGGAGTTCGACAAGGAGACACAATATCTCCGAAGCTGTTTACTGCCGCCCTTGAGGAAGCTTTCAGAAGATTAGACTGGTCGCAGAAAGGAGTCAATGTGAACGGAGAGTACCTAAACCATTTACGATTTGCAGATGACATTGTGGTCATAAGCCACGATCCCAAAGAATTAGAGGAAAATCTTAATCAGTTATGCACAGTTAGTAAGGATTTTGGACTAAAGATGTAATGATGAACAAGTATGCCACAGAAAGGGAAATAATGATTGAAGGAACAGTAATTGAAAAGGTGGAGTCATATACTTATCTGGGACAAGTTATTAGCTGTAATAATAAATGGCTGGAAATCAAGAGAAGAAAATATAGTCACATACTGAAGAGCAATATCCCAGTTTGTCTGAAACGTAAAATAATAAACCAATGTATACTCCCCACCATGAGTTATGGAAGTGAAACTTGGGCACTCACCAAAAGAATGGAAGAGAAGCTGAGAACTACACAGCGAAGAATGGAACGAATTATATTGGGAATCAGACTGTTAGATAAGAAGAGAAACACATGGATTAGGCAGCAAACTCAAGTAAAGGACATTCTTATCAAAACTAAAGAACTAAAATGGTCTTGGGCAGGACACATAGCTCGAAGACATGATGACAGATGGACTAAGAAAATAACAGAATGGTATCCAAGAGGAGCTCGAAGAAAACATGGAAGACAAAGGAGGAGATGGATAGATGAAATTCATGGGTTTTTGGGTAGTAAATGGATGGCCAGTGCTCAAAACAGAAGGAACTGGAAAGTTGCTGGAGAGGCCTTCATCCTGCAGTGGATTGAAAATGGCTGATGATGATGGTGATGATGATGATAATCCTAAAATCCTAATACAACAAAAATAAACTACGCTTAAAACATTTTTAACATATTTTTTTAGTTGCAAATATTACTTTAGGAATAAAGAATTTTAAATCTACACCGGTTTTATTTCTGCCTCAACGTGTCTACCAGATATTGAGCAGCTCATTATAGGCCTTTTATCACTTCTTTGTTTTGGAACCAGCGAAATTTAGTGTTATCCCAAAAATATCCATTGATATTTTTTGTTTTATTCTATTGCAAATTCTCCTGTAGATAACATGGAGATTGTGGGGAAGGACACCAGCCATCACTTGCAGAGCAGTGGAGGAGACTGTCCTGCACCACGCAGTATGACAGGCTAAGTGTGATTTTGACTGCTAAATTTCGGACATATGCAAATAAATTTAATCTGTCGTCAAATGTTATGCTAGAGTATTTTACTTCTGAGAGAAAAGGTACGTCATCTTGTAGTTATACCGAGGTGTTGTAATCTAGTATTGTACGAAGCAGAATTATATTAGATTACGTTTAGGACATTGAAGGTTTATTCGTTTCCATCCATTTCTGAAGATCTGAAAGAATAAGGTAGGTACTTTGCTCCAAATGAGAACTAGATTTTCCTGATATTATAATTGTAAAGTTGTCTGAAAATGCAGTGGTGAGTGGTTTCTCTCATTTGGTGGGAATCAACCCCAGAGGAACGTACCAACTGTGTGGTACTACACTTATGGTGGTAGAAAATGAAAAAGACCTGCCAATAATTGTGCACCCAGATATGAAGTTTTCGGAGCAATGCAGGCAGGCTTCCAGGGCAGGTCATGGGGATGATGTACAGGAATTTTGTTAGCAGGGAGAGGGGATGATTATCGCTTTGTATAAGGCAATGACTAGTCCACGCCTTGCGTACGTACTCGTACAGGTCTGGAGGTCTCATTTTAGGAAGAATGTAGAGTTGCTTTAGAGTGTACAGAGATAGGCAACAAGATTGGTGCGGGGAATGAAGGGTCCTCTTACGAAGAAAAGCTTAAGTTCTGCAAATTGCAGAGGCTGGAGACTAAGCACCTGCGAGGTGATATGATTGAGATGTATAAGGCCCTGAATGGGTTGAGCACGTTGAATTCTGATGGGATTTATTATTATTACTATTATTAGCCGTATAGTGCAAAGAAGAATGAGGCTTATGCTGCACTAGCCAAAAAAAAAAAAAAAAAAAAAATTCTGAATTACACTGAGAGACAGAGAACAAGAGACAAAAGTAGAAGGAAATCAACGAGAAAGAGAAGAATGATGATATCTAGTTCTATACCCCGGGTGTGCCGAACGCATACTCAACAGATGTAATCCCCTGGGGGATTTGTCAACTTGCTTAGATTACGAAACTGAGGGGGCATAAATTCAAATTGGGGTAAGAGCTGGTAAATAGATGTGCGTAAATTTGCCTTTAGCCAGCGGGTGGTTAACTACTGGAACAAACTTTCATCCGTCGTTGTGGAAGTTGATAGCTTAAATAAATTCAAGGAGGAACTGAACAAACCTTTAGCGGGAATGGATGCATGAAATTGGTATATATATATATATATTTTTTTTTTTTTTGGCTGATGCTACATAAGCTCGCTTGCTTTCTTGCATCACTTGCCTTCCTTACTATTACTACCATTACTACTACTACTACTACTACTACTGTTAGCATTAGCATTAGTAGATGCATTTGATGCAAGAAAGCAAGCTTATGCAGCATCAGCCAAAAAAAAAAAAAAAAAAAAAAAACCACTTCCACTTTACCCCTCTGTTCGTTCGAAATACCTGTCCAGCTAAGCCATAAACTTATTTAGGCTATCATCTTCCACGACAAGGGATGGAAGTCTGTTCCACCAACCAACCACCCGCTGGCTAAAGGCAAATTTCCGCACGTCTGTCCTACATCTGTCTTTCCTCAATTTGAATTTATGCCCTTTCAGGTGATTATTCTGAGCAAGAGGAAGAATCCCATCAGCATTGAGCATGCTCAAACCATTCAAGGATTTATACACCTCTATCAGGTCATCTCGCTTATGCCTAGTCTCCAGACACTGTAATTTGCAAAATTTAAGCCTTTCTTCGTAAGGGCACCCCTTTGTTCCATTCACTAATCTTGTTGCCCTTCTCTGTACTCGTTTCAGCAGCTCTACATCCTTCTTGAAATGAGGCCTCCAGACCTGTATACAGTACTCTAGGTGTGGCCTGACCATTGCCTTATACAAGGGAATAATCACCTCCTTATCCCTACTAGTAAAATTCCTATATATCATTGACAATACACCATGAGCTACTCTTGCAGCCCGTCTGCACTGCTCAGAGAACTTCATATCTGCCTGCTCAACCACCCCCCAGGTCCCTTTCATTCTCTACCACTGTCAGTGTAGTACCACAGAGTTGATACGTTGCTCTGGGGTTGCTGTTTCCCATATGTAGTACTTTACATTTGTCAATGTTAAACTTCATTTGTCACCTCTCAGCCCATCTGCTCAACCTTTCCAGATCCTGTTGCAGCAGCATAGTGTCAGTAGTGTCCTTGACAACCCTGCCTATCTTCGTATCGTCTGCAAACTTGGACATTAAGCTTGATATACCATCATCAATATTATTTATAAATACAGAAAACAATAATGGATCCAACACTGAACCCTGAGGGACTCCACTAATAACATTATTCCACGATGAGCAGTGTCCATTGATTACCACTCTCTGTCTTCTCCCCCTCAACCACCCCTTTATCCATAGCAGCAATTTGCCTCCAATACCACACTGCTCCAATTTGTGCAGCAGTCTTCCATGTGCAACAGTATCAAAAGTTTATGGCTGAGACAGTTATTTAGGATGATGCTCCATGTGAGGAGCCCCAGGATGAGTCCCTTTGGGACACTTTCGAGTTTCCTATCTTGATAATAATTGCTGTTTTGAGATGTCTTGAACAAATCTCTTATTAAAGCATTTTTTACAGTCAGAACACTTATGGAGACCGTTTAGCAGCCTCTCGATCGACTGTGAGGGGCTCTCCCACGGCTTGTCACTTTCATCAACCCTCGAGGGTGATATATTCCAATTGAATTTTCAACGTGAAATATTAGGTCAGTAATTGCATTTTCACGTGATTTTCACCCGAAGAAACCATATTGGTCCGAAGATATTAAGTTATTTTTTCAAACAAATTGATTAACTAGCTTTTCCAAATGTTTCCCACAAGTGAAATAGGCCGATACACCTTTGGATATGAGGATGTTATTCCTGATATCTGTAAATTTTCCGAACTGTTTTTCTGAAAAACAATTTCTTATAGATATTTGGTAACGACCATAAGTGAGGTTTTCCAGTTAGTTGATTGTTATACAGATTTTGGCTCATTAGCAACTTAATTCATATCGCGCTGTATATAATATGCCTATAAATTGGTTGTGGTCTGTGATCGATTTCCTGTTTGCTGGACGAAACCCAGAGTTTCCGGGAGTAAAAACAGTGCTACCTTCCTGCGTGAAACTGACTAATTCAGCCGGAGAAAAAGGCCCATAAAAATTCTTTCTGTCATGGACGAGATTCGAACACAGGTCTTTTCCACTGGTGTGGAAAGGACGGTAGTAATATCAACTTTGCTACCCACGAGGGAAATGTATAAACATAAATTTAAATATAAATATAGGTGTAAATAAACATAGATATAAATATATTATTGAAAATGAAGAATGTATACGAATTAATGATTGAAAATGAAGAATGTATACGAATTAATAATTGAAAATGAAGAAAACCTATTAAAATCATGTTAAAGTAATTCTAACAGATATTTTAATATTTACATTTTTGGGTAATGCTACCCACGCAACCCTCCACAGAGTAGTGATACTGTCGTAGATAGTATCGATCTTCGAAAATAGTATCGATCTGCCCTTGAACTCCATTGAATACTCGTAATCTGTGATCTGGGTTCGAGATTGAAAAAAGGCTACGTCATGTTATAGGTCACATCTCCAAACAAAATGGCGACACCGCTAGAGCAATTTGTAGTAAATGTACGAACCCTATCATCTCAAGGTGGGGAAAAAGTTCCTAAAGTAGTGTTCTTTTTAGTGTCATAGTTAACTAAAACCATGTACTAATGGTTATCACTTTCATGATTTCTTTGGTTCAAGGATTAGTTTTAATACATCTAGGTGGTTTCGATTCTTACACTTGAATTGCTTAGTGTTTCTTGATGATCACCAGTGGGGGGAAATAAAGTAAAATTTTAGAAAAAAATGTTAAACATAGGAGTGTTGCGCGTATTTTAGCAACTTAAGAAAAATATCTACCATTTATTATTTCAAGAAAGCTAGACTACTGGAGCGGTAGTTCCGATTATAATTATATTTTGTGTGGTGTGCCGGCTTTGTGACATTTTATGGCGGCATGCTGATTATTGACTGCGCCGGTGACTTGCGTTCTTTTAAATGAGAAAACAAACACGAGAAACGATTACGTTAGGCATTCAAGCCATTTCAGAGTTTAATTTTGACGAGGTTTCAGTAGAATAATAAGAGTATGTATATATTTGACAAATGTAAAGTACTACATATGGGTAGCAGTAACCCTAGAGTAATGTGTCAACTGTGTGGTACTACACTCAGGGTGGTAGAGAATGAAAAGGACTTGGGGATAATTGTGCAGTCATATATGAAGTTTTCTGAGCAGTGCAGACAGTCTGAAAGAGTAGGTCATGGTGTCTTGTCAGTGATATACAGGAATTTTTCTAGCTGGGAAAAGGAGGTGATTATCCCCTTGTATAAGCCAATGGTCAAGCCACACTTTGTGTACTGTATACAGGTCTGGAGGCCTCATTTTAGGAAGGATGTAGATCTGCTGGAACGAGCACAGAAAAGGGCAACAAGATTAGTGAATGGAACCAAGGGTTGCTTTTATGAAGAAAGGCTTAAGTTTTGCAAATTACAGTGTCTGGAGACTAGGCACCTGTGAGGTGATCTGATTCAGGTGTATAAGGCCTTGAATGGTTTGAGCAAGCTCAATGCTGATGGGATTCTTCCTCTTGCCCAGATTAGTCACCTGAGGGGACATAAATTCAAATTGAGGAAAGACAGTTGTAGAATAGATGTGTGTAAATTTGCCTTTACCCAGCAGGTGGTTGATTTCTGGAACAAACTTCCATCTATCGTTGTAGAAGTGGACAGCTTAAATAAATTCAAGGCAGAACTAGACAAACATATGGAACAAATGAATGGATGAAATGGGAAGGGGTTTTTTTTTTTGGCTGATGCTTGCTTTCTTGCATCATATGCCTCTACTAATGCTAATTTCCAAACATGGTATAATCAATGTGCAAAATTATAAACACAATAGCATTCTACATATACTGTATATAGTAATTAAATTTTAGCAGCAAATTAAGTAGTAAACACTTATGCCAAGCCACACATGATTCATGTGGCTTGATCTGTGTGAAGTAGTCCAAGTTTAAAAAAAAAAAAAACATATAGCAGATGAGCTAAATGTGTATATATTTTTTCTCCTCTTACCTAATTTTTCTTTTTTCAACATTATTTACATGCAAGTATTCTTGATAGTACTGTTAGTCCAGATAACAGGTATTGGAACTAGATGATAAGAGTGATCACTGCAAATTGGAACAGAAAATTTTGAACTTTATTGTGAAAAAAGGTGCAAGGAGCTTTAGATGTTGCTTGAGTGCCATGGTGCATAGGTAATGTTAAACTGTAAAAAGAGGAATACAGCACTTCAATTTGCATTAGAATATCTGTTTATCTATGTTTGGAAATTAGTGGTGCCTCCGTAGCCAGGTGGGCAGGAGCAGCAGTGCGTAGCACACGCTTCTTGATTAGACCGGGGTTCGAGCCCGTGACCACCAAATACGGAGGATGCGGAAAGGTCAGGGAATGACCACTGCATATCCCCGGAGCAATATGGCCTTAGTTGTTAATGCTCCTAAAAAAAAACCAAATAACGTTTGGAAATTACATACAGATGGGAATCACATGTTTCATGGTATATTCTTAGCACTTAAGTTCTGCAAATTGCAGCAGCTGGAGACACCCACAAGGTGATCTGATTGAGGTGTATAAGGCCTTGAATGGGTTGAGCACACTGAATTCTGAGGATTCTTCCGCTTGCTCAGATTACAAACCCGAGGGAGCATAAATTCAAATTGAGGAGAGACAGTTGTAGAATAGATGTGCAGAAATTTGCCTTTAGCCAGCAGGTGGTTTGTTCTAGTGGTTGCTGGAACAAATTTCCATATGTCGTGGAAGTTGATAGTTTAAATAAATTCAAGGAGGAACTGAATGAACTTTTAGAGGGAATGGTTGTATGAAATTGATTTTTTTTTTTTTTTTTTTGGCTTATGCTACATGAGCTCATATGCTTGTTTCTTGCATCACATGCCTCCATTACTACTACTACTACTACACTTCACATTGATTGCTGTCATTGCTACTTTACCATTATATAGAACAGAATGGCAAAAGTACAAACATAAGTCAAATCATTGGCCTTTTGGCCATCTGTATGTAATTTTCAACTGGAAAGAAACAGATATTTGAATGTAGGCTAAGATGCTTTATTCCTGTTTTCACAAGGAGCTGTTGATATTTTTCTAGCATTATCCCAGCGAAAGAAAATGGCAGAAGTTGATAAACCCTTATTTAACATAGGTGCATCCTTCAGCTGAGATGTAGTTCAGTAGTTTGGAGATGACAAATGTCTCATTGATTTACCCTGGTGCTGCTAAGGGTGAAATGGTTAATTATAGACCTATAAGTGCCAATAACTTTGATACTGTTTCACATGAATTCCTTTTGTATAAATTGTAGCAATGTGCTATGGGTCTCACAGAATCCTGTTCTGTACTGGATTCCATATTGTTTATGATATTTGTTTATGAATTGATGAAGTAATAACAGATTTAATGTTTGCTGGTGATATATAGTTTAGGTGGGTGGTAAATGATAGTAATCAGGGTATGCTACTTCATTAAGACCTAGATAATCATCTGTTATAATTGTATAGAGAATTATTTACCTAGATAATTTAATTTTAAAAATATTACAGTTAAAGTACATTGGGAAGGTTCTGTATTTGGATAATAATAATATGGGATGATTTTACTTGGGAAGTAGCTAATATGAGATGGTTATTACTTAGATTTTGCACTGATTGTATAGGGTTATCCAATAAAATGCCAGCCAGTTTGCAGTAGAATAAAATTTTATCAAAATGAAAAGCAGTATTTAAATAAAAATAGAGAATTTTCTGTAAGTGGCTACCTTGCTCATGTGGACGTGTAAGAATATAAATGGTGCATTTCCCAACACAACTTTAAACAAGCCATTACCTCTACAGGTTACTCTGCAGTATTTACCTGTATGATGAGCATTATGTTCTGGGACCTATATTAATTCCTTGATTGCATGCATGCAATGAGATAGGTATAGGTCCTGGAATGTGATGCTCACCATAGAGGTAAATGTTGTAGAGTAATATTGTTTTTTAATTGTAGTTATACCTTAATAAGTGGTGCACTTGCAATCGTATTTGGTATAAACCTGTTTATACCAAATAAGATACCAAATTTAATACTTACACTTTTTTTTTTTTTTTTTTCAGAAAAAACTTGTTACACATGCATGTTAATAAATGCTGTGCTGTTCCTTAAATACTACTGTTGTCAGATGAAATTGCCTTCTTCCATCTGCCTCAAAACAAAGCACATTTAATGATAATTGCTTTGTTTTGTTATAGTACCTTGGTACCAGTCAGTTGTGCAATAAATGGATAATCCTGTGTAGTAAAACATTTCTCCCAACAGTTGAGACAGAGTACTAGGGCAGTCTTTGGTATTTTATACTCACTATCAGTATTATTTATGCTCTGTGTATATTTTTCATTTAAGGTATTTTAAAACATTTTTATTTAGTATTGCAAGGAAATACTAAAATATATTATAAATATGATTTTCAGTCATAAACATGAAGTTTTTTATTCATTTTTAGGTAACTTTGAACAGCTTTGTGATTTCATTAATAAAAGCACAGAAGTTTTAATGAAAAATGCAGCTCATCTTGATGATGTGTTAGCTACCCTTGATCTCCAGGAGCATTCCATTGGAGTCCTTGCTATTTTGTAATTATTATTTGTCTTTATACCTTTCTAAAATTCAAAAAAAAATTTTCACAGATGTGATTTGCTTGTAGAATTATCTTTACAAAACTATTCAGACAATAAAAATAATGATAATACTTAATTTTCTTTCAGGTGTGTAAAATTTAATTTGCCAAACATTCCGGAATATGAAATCCTTTATGCTCAAGTGCAAGAATTTATTACGGGTTGTAATGGAGAACAGGCTCGATTTGCACCAGATTCATGTATGGAACTACAGTATTGAAAAATTTTCAATGATTAGTATATTTTTAATACAGGTATCCCTAGAGTTTTGTGATTAATGCATTCCTGGAAATCATTGCATAAGGTAAAAGCTTATCTTAGAAATCATGTTGCCATAGAAAATAATCTAGTAAGTTTGGATCACTCCATCTGACTTTTTTGCTCACAGATGTAATTTTTCATTAATGTTTATAAGCATTATTAATTAGATTATGATTATAATTACATACAAAATCATTCAATGTGTGTTATGTATGTACATATACAGTCGAACTTGGTTATAACAAGCACGGAAATAACGAGATCATGGCTGCAATGAGCAAAAAGCCATAATGATTTTAATTTACGTGTATTCCCATACAATTGCTCACTGTTATAACAAGCGTACTACATGGATATACCGAACAAATTTTAGTAACTATGCAAACATTCTTAATTGCTCTGGTAGTCGAAAAAACCCAATTCTTGGAATAGACAAAAAATGAAAAGGGCAACTTAGCTTTATGACCTACCTGTTTATGACCTTGTCTTCCAGGGATGGAGGCTATACAATAGTGCATTGGCATTCCACTTGTCGCATTACCCTATTTACAGATTGTCTTGTATTCACTCCATAAATTTATTTTGGGACTTCTAAGAATTTTGGAAACGTAACTTCTAAGAACTTTGTATGCATTTCGGGACTTCTAGGAATGTTGTATGCATTTTGGGACTTCTAGGAATGTTGTATGCATTTTGGGACTTCTAGGAATGTTGTATGCATTTCGGGACTTCTAGGAATGTTGTATGCATTTCGGGACTTCTAGGAATGGTGTAAGCCGCCTCCGGAGCCAGATGGGAAGGAGCAGCAGTGTGTAGCACACGCTTCTTGATTAGACCAGGGTTCGAGCCCGTCACCACCAAATACAGAGGATGCGGAAAGGTCAGGGAATGACCACCGCATATTCCGGAGCAATATGGTCTTAGTTGCTAATGCCCCTAAAAACCAAATAACAACAACAACAACAACATAGGAATGTTGTATGCATTTCGGGACTTCTAGGAACTTTGTATGCATTTCGGGGCTTCTAAGAACTTTGTATGCAGATCACTTGATCGTTTTAAAGTAAAATCAGTTAGTTACGAACTCTTCGTTTGGAAACAATTCTACTAACAAAAGAAAGTGTCTCTCGATTCACGAAAAAGTCGTATAATTTGTGAGTTAGAACATGATGCAAAATGTTAAAGTGTGTAAAAACTTCTTTGTCCTCTTCAAATGTATCAACATTGTGGAAGAATACAGATGTTTACACATCGGCACTAGAAAAGAACATAACCAAAAAAAAAAAAAATTTAGAAAGTGCGAGGTTACAAACGTTGAGCTTCGATGGTTCACCACACAAAGAAGTGCTGGATTTTCAATAGACGGTTCAGTCTTGAAGGCTCAAGCGAAAAAATTTGCTGAACAATTTGGACGAGATGATTTTGCGTGTAACAATGGTTGGCTGGATCGATTTAAAAACCGACATAACATCGTTTATGCAAAAATTAGTGGAGAATCTCGATCAAACAAATGAATGGATTGACCGTGTTTGGGCAGAAATCAGGAAAGATTTCAGTGATGAAGACATCTACAGCAGTTGTGCTACTGCAACAGGATCTAGAAAACTTGGGCAGATGGGCTGAGAAGTGACAACTGAAGTTTAACATTGACAAATGCAAAGTACTGCATATGGGTAGAAGCAGTGGTGAGCTGTAGTGGGCTCGCGAGAGCCCATTGTTATTTTTTTTTTGAAAATTTGCAAGCCCATTGTTGAGACGATCATTTATTTTACAAATGGTATCCTGAATGCAATTATTGAGTATCCAGAGCCGATACTACGGTGGGGTGAGCGGGGCCCTGTTCCCAGCATTTTAATGGTGCAATCGATCTGTTCATTTTTGATTTAATTACAGTCGGACCTCTATTTAACGAACTTCTTTATAATGAATTTTTTTGATTCCCCTTGGTAATTACATTTAAAATAGTTTCCGTTGAACGAAGAAAATTTCCATGATACGAACGGATTAGGAGAGAACTTTGTATGCATTGTTCTCACCTCTGTCCTTTAGGCAATTTAGGTAATTAGAAAATGCAAATTAAGGGTGAAAGGGATTACTGTTTCACAGTGTTACTGGTGTCCGTGAAACCTCTACAGTCACATACCGAGAAGTCGCGCTAGTCAACATGCTTTCCATATCCAGTCAAGAGGATTAAGAAGATTCTCAACACGGATTATAACCTCTGGTCAACCTGTGTTGTGGTTCTCCTTTACTCCAACAAACGGGTGTATGTTTTTCGGAGAAGTGAGTGATCCATGCCTTCCAGTAAATTTCTCCTGTCTGTTTGTCACAGTAGCAGAATATCCATGTGATTCCAACATTTTGCACTGTATTCAAAGAACTAGTGAGAGTAGCAACGTAGAGGGGGGGGGGAATTGAGGCAACCCAGATATTATATAAACTTTACGAAGATGAAATGTTGGCAGATTTTGAAACTTTGTTGAGCCTTTCACTGTGTACAAAATGTTCTAAAATATAATGGCATACAGGCAATAATTAAAAAAAAAAAAAACTATCACCAATCTCCAAAAAACTAGTGTGAATTAAGGATGATTGCTAAAGGACTTGATGTGGAAACTATAAAGATCGGTCGTGTGTTCGGGCCACGATGAGCAACTTGTAGCTTGCGGGCGGCAATTGTGGGTTGGAGGAATTATCGCTTTGTGCAAACAATTTGAATCAGAAGTTAAATAATCCAGGATTATTAAATCGACTTTTAAATCTGGAATTTCTTAACCATTTAGCACTAATGATCGACATCCTGCAGGAGCTCTCTTATCTTTCAGAAGCTTTACAGAATCACAATGGTAAAAGCTTATAAATTAATTGTTTGAACTATCAATGCTATTGCTAATTTGAAAAATCCTGAAGGAAATTATGAAGCTAAAATTGAGAGCATGTTGAAGTAGAAAGAATTTGAAGGAATCAAAAAAATCGAAAGTAAAAAAATTACCTCGTGACCAAGTTATTAAATGCATTGTTTTATCCTTAAAGGATAAGTTATTACTGTAACAGGGTGATTTTAAATTAAATAAAGAAAATAATGATACCATTGAAAGAAATTTTAAACATATGCTACTGGAAATCGTGGAATGTGAAAGAACTTTCATCTCGGTGGCAAGGCGGTGAAAACCGAATAAGAAATTTAAGTTTTCTGATAAAATATGAAATAAAAATTCATGATTTTGGAGATTTGGTCAAAGACAGTTTATCTTTAAAATCGAGTGAAATTCCCTTTTCAATTAAGAAAGTCAGAAATATTTTTGAAACCATCGTGATTAGTAGTACTGAAGCTGAGCGAGCTTTCGGCATAATGAATAATGTTGAAAATTAAACACATTGCATATTATGATGACCATACATATAAATGGGAAACCATTGCTTCAATTTGATGTGGATCATTACATCAAATCATTTCTTTGTAATCATCACCCAGCTATTGAGCAAAGTAGAAAATCGACAACAAATATTAATAAAGAAGTAAATTATATATGGCAATTTTTCTTGAATATTTGTGAAATAATTTTTTTTCATGTAATCTGTGATTTTTGTGTACTTTTTTTAGAAAGTTTGTTTTTTATGTAATATTTGTTTTTATATTGTGGAATGTTTTGTAATAGTTTTTGTTATTTGTGATATGGGAAATATTTCATGTTATTTTTTATTCGCAATATTAAAATTTTATCATGAAAAAAATGTATCCATTATATTTCCCTAGTTGTTAAAAAAAAGACGAAACAAAAGTTGCACATGTGCCAAGCACGCATGGTAGATGGTTTATGTGAGACATCCTTCGCGTTTCTTTTAGCTGTTTTGATTTGTATATATCGATTGCGAAATAAAAGAACTTTTTTATTGTAAATATTTTATTGACCATTACAGATTCTCATAATTGACAAGGTGCAACAGATTTATTAGTTATAATAAATCTGTTGACAAGGTGCAACAGATTTATTATAACTAAATTAAGAGATGTATACTTGCTACTGCAATGTATCTAAATATCTCTGTAAAACAGCACCGATTGATGTACCGATCTTGTAGTTGAAGCGACATACACAGATGTCAGGAGAACTTTACAATGGAATATAACGAAAATGCGAAACGAAAAAAGAAATTGTTGACAAATATTTGTATTTTTGCAATCATACTTACTGCAGTATTAACTTCAGGAAGCATGACTGTGACTTCATACTATTCTAAAAAGTTAGAACTCCAGACACTGTTGTATCCAGTTATCATCGTAAGGCGAGGCATGATGACCAGGTTTTAAGTTTTTTTAATTTTTTTTTTTTTTTTTTTAGATAAACCTAGAAACGTTTTACACATTCACTTATACACATGGTTAAGGGAGTAATAAGCCGCATCTGTCCCCCTTCCCCCGTAAATCATTCCTGACTCGAGATATCATACCAGTCACGAAAAATGCATAACACGTTCTAATCACACTACTAGTAGTGCGAGCATGGGAAGAGCCTCTAGTGGAAGCGGCAGATGACGTTACTTCCGTGACCGATCAGATTTACTCAGTAGAAAGTCAGAAAAACTGCAAGCCATTGTTAAAATATTCACAGCTCACCACTGGGTAGAAGTAACCTCAGAGGAATGTACCAACTGTGTGGTACTACACTTAGGGTGGTAGAAAATGAAAAAGATCTGGGAGTAATCAGTCAGATATGAAGTTTTCTGAACAGTGCAGACAGGCTGCCATTGCAGGTCATGAGGGTCTTGCACAGGTCAATGATATACAGGAATTTTGCTAGCAAGGAAAAGGAGGTGATTATCCCTTTGTATAAGGCAATTGGCCAGGCCAGGCCATGCCTTGAGTACTGCGTACAAGTCTCAGGGCCTCATTTTAGGAAGGATATAAAGTTGGTTTAGTGTGTACAGAGAAGGGCAACAAGATTGGCGAGGGGAACGAAGGAGTTCTCTAGCCAAGAAAGGCTTAATTTCAGCAAATTGTAGCAGCTGGAGACTAGGCACCTGCAAGGTGATCTGATTGAGGTGTATAAGGCTGTGAATGGGTTGAACACACTGAATTCTGATGGGATTCTTTCACGTGCTCAGATTATGAATCCGAGGGGGCATAAATTCAAAATGAGGAAAGACAGTTGTAGCCAGCCAGGTGGTTAATTGCTGGAACAAACTTTCATCTGTCATTATGGAAGTTGATAACTTAAATTCAAGGAGGATAAACTTTAAGAGGGAATGGTTGTTGTTTTGGTTTTTAGGAGCATTAGCAACTAAGACCATATTGCTCCGGGGATATGCAGTGGTCATTCCCTGACCTCTCCATATTTGGTGGTCACAGGCTCGAACCCCAGTCTAATCAAGGAGCATGTGCTGGAATGGTTGTGTGCAATTTTTTTTTTTTTTTTTGGCTGATGTAACACAAGCTGATACGCTTGCTTTCTTTCATCCCATGCTTCTATTACTAGTACTTAACTACAATGCTGATGAAACAGTATTTTTTATAATTTGACACCTTACAATACATTTACATTCAAAGGGGGAAAATGTGTTGGTGGAAAAAAAATCAAAGGTTGCTTGATGGTGCTCGTATGCGCAAATATGACAGGAACTGAAAGAAAATAAAAAAACTGTTTGTTATCGGAAAAGCGTTAAAACCTTGGTGTTTCAAAAATATAAGGACACTTCCTGTGGATTACACTGCAAACAAGAAAGCTTGGATGACTTCGGATATTTTTCAGCAATACGTAAATGATTGGAATAAGGAGCTATTCAAAAAGAAGAAAAATATTTTACTGTTAGTTGGTAACTGTCCTGCACATCCCCAGATTCAAAATTTGTCTAACTTTAAGCTAGCGTTTCTGCCTCCCAATGCGACATCAATTTTACAACTAATGGACATAAGTGTAATCAAGAGTTTGAAAGGATTTTATAAAAGATTTCTAGTTCTACATGTGATCAATCAAAGAGAACAGAAACTTACCGAGTCTGTATCGATATTGGATGCTATAAATTTATTAAATGATGTGTTGATTTATTGAATGAATGTTACTTCGACAACCAAATTGAATTGTTTCAAGAAATCGAAATTAAATTCAAATGAAATTCAGTTGTAGATGAAGAAGATGGAAACAAACAAAACTTACCATTATCCAAATGGTTGCTACATAACAACATTGTAGGTTTTAATACAGATAACATCAATGAATTTGTACAAGTCAATGACAACTTATTAACTAGTGGTCTTGCTACAGAGAGTGACATTGTAGATGTTGTGCTCAACAAAGACGATAACAACGATGGTAAAGACGATTGTGATGATGATATTATGACAATTGAAAGTGAATCAAAATCAGTGCTGACAATCTCTCAAGCTCAAGGTGCATTTGACACAGTCAATTTTTTTTGAAGGAACTGAGGCAAGTAATGAGACTTTTAACATGTTGAGTGTTAAGGGGAAAATTGAGAAATATCAAAGTGAAATCTCTAAAACAAACATCAATTTTAAGATTCATAAATAAAGACTAATTGAAATAATTTTAATTACAGAGAAATAAATTGTTTAGTATTAAGTGTATGGTTTTAAAACTACAGACAAATAAATTGTGTTTAATATTAAGTGTATTGTAGTTTATACAAGCATATTAATCCAAATGATATGTAGGTATATACTGTACTTATATTGTTTTGTTCTCTCCAATATTTCTTTTGTTTTTTGAATCTATCTTTTTATGAAGTTATTGAAAATTTAAAAAAGAGAGGAGGTACAAAGTTAACTCATCACTGATATAAAGTGTTCATTGTTTAATGGTCTCAGGGGTTTCCTCATCTCTGCTATCACTGATATAGCAAATAACGGTTATAACGAGGAAATTTTGTCGGTCCCTTGATGCTCATTATAATCAAGTTCGACTGTATACACACATAATGTTTATAATACGGTAATAACAGGTTGTGGAAAATAATTGTTGAACTTTCAACATGGATAGTTAGAACTGTTAGAATGCCAGTAAGATTAAGGATGCAAGATAAAAGTGTATGAATGAAAGGAATAAATATGCAGGAATTACAATTTAATCATAATATTTGCTCTGTTGAGAGAAAAAAATATTAGAAATCACTTAAAGTATTTTTTAGTTGCTAGATTTGTATTAAAATGTCAAAAGATAGGGATCGAATGCCATTAAAAGTATGGTAGAATGAAGAATGTCATCTGCTGGGATTAACAAGGCACCAGCATTCACAACAACCAAGTGATATAGAATTTCAATGAAACCAAATAAATATTTTGCATCTACCTTCATGTGGGAAGAAATTTTTAGGGATGGGAATACCAAAAGTATACCAAGTTATACTTCTAGTGATAACTGAGAAGAAAGTAGAAGAGTAATTGTTGAAGCTAAACGTAAATAAAAAACTTGGGGCTGATGGAATCGAAGTGCTTATTAAAAGAAGCAGCAATAGAGTGTAAACAAACCTTCGGCCATATTTATGAAAGAATGTTTAGACTTGTGCAAAGGGGGAGGGGATCAAGGAACAGAGTGAGTAATTACAGACCTGTAAGCCTTGACTTCTGTTCAAGGGAAAATAATGGAGCCAGTGGTTAAAGAAGTATTCAGGATCATATTGACAGGAATGGAGTTATACAGAAATCACAACATGGATTTGTTAAGGGGAGACCTTGTCTGACCAATCTGATTAGCTACTGTGATGCAGTAAAAAGGAACTGGATGCAAAAATAATTTTAATATCATATATAGTAGAGCTTCGAAAATCCAAATGCCAATAATCTGAACATGCCAGCATTTTTTTTTTTTTTTTTTTATGCCGGCGCCATAAAATAATTACAGTAGAGGTGCCAGTTATTGTGATCATGTTTGCAAATTGAATTTTGATTCTATTAAATGTCAATTCTAATAAGCGAAAATTGGAGGAATATTATCCACAGGCTATAAAAATGAAGATATAAAGCACAAATTTACACTTTTATTACCTTACCAATTAACAAAATTAAATGATATGTGAAAATTGACAAATAAACTGGGTGCTGAATTGACAAACAATCAACAAACTGAATGCTACCCAGCTCAACTACTCTTGCTGAAAACAGAGGTCTGGCAGCAAAGAAACAGAGTTTAAAAATGGTGCAGCAAAAAATAAGTAATTATATTTCAAAGGCCTATGCATATGTGTTATTATGGATGAAAGTTCAATTTGTTTTGTTACCTATGAATAAAAATATGTAATTACAACTTAGTGTTTTTATTTCTAAACTTAACCAAACTTTTTTTTTTTGTCTCCAGAACAGTATTTTTGATAAGTTCGAAAATCCGAACAATTCAGAAGTTCAAACAACCTCCAGTCCCAATAATTCAGATTATCGACACTGCTGTCGTTAGATTTCAATAAAGCCTTTGATGCTGTTCAACATGAAAGATTATTGTATAAATTGGATCAGTGTGGACGTTGGGGGCAAATTACTGCTACAGATAAAGGGATGGTCGGGTGGCAGAAGACTGGTGGTGGTTATAAGTGGGCAGTGCTCTTCTTGGGCTAATGTTATTTGCAGAGCACCTTTAAGGACCCCAAATGATGCAAAGTTTTGCAGTGTGGTTAATGACACATACTACTGCAGCAAGATCTCGAAAAATGGACAGATGAGTTGAGAAGACTAATTGAGGTTTAATATTGATAAATTCGAGGTGTTGCATGTGGCAGCAGCAATCTGAGAATAATATACCGACATAGGGTGATACCATACCCAAGGTGGTGGAGAATGAGAGACCTAGGGGTAATTGTACAGTCCAACATGAAGTTTTCTGAGCAGTGCAGGCAGGCTGTGCTAGGACAGGTTATGGGGTTCCATCAATGATATACAGGAATTTTGCCAGCAGAACAAGGAGGTGACTATCCAGGTGTGCAAGGCAATTTAAGCCAAATCTTGTGTACAGAACTTAGATGCTCATTGTAAGCAGCATATGGATCTGTTGGAAAAGGTGCAGAGAAGAGCAATTAATCGAGGACATAAAAGGATATTTTTACCATGAAAGACTTCAGTTTTTCAGATTACAGTGGTTGGAAACTGGTCACTTGTGGGTAGATCTGATTGAAGTTTTCAAGATTTTAAATACATTGAACAAACTGAATGCTGATAGCATCCTTAATCTTTTTCATACAATACACATAATGTGACAACCTTAAATTGAAATAGGTTGATTGCAGAATAGATTTGCAAAAATTTAC
Organism: Mastigoproctus giganteus; assembly: GCF_048544385.1. Taxonomy (NCBI): domain Eukaryota; kingdom Metazoa; phylum Arthropoda; class Arachnida; order Uropygi; family Thelyphonidae; genus Mastigoproctus; species Mastigoproctus giganteus. Next base: position 17,962,910 of record NC_143586.1, on the reverse strand, counting down.
TTTCAGCCAGAAAATGACTGATTATTGGAAATAAACTTCCATCTGGTGTTCTGCACTTGGGTAGTTTGAATAAAATTGTTGAAGAATTAGACACATTATTAGAGCAGATGGATAGATAAGATGTTTTTTTTTTTTTTTTTTTGTCTGATACTGTATTAGCTTCCTTCTTTGCGTCATTTTCCTAATGATACTAATACTAGATATATTTTATATTTTTAATGGCACTTTTAGCATTAGCAGAGGCATATGATGCAAGAAAGCAAGCTTATACAGCATCAGCCAAAAAAAAAAAAAAAAAAAAAAAAAAAAAAACCTTCCCATCTCACTCCAGTCCACCCTTCCCATCCGGTCACTCCAAATGTTTATCTAGTTCACCCTTAAATTTATTAAAACTATCAACTTCCACAACAACAGATGGAAGTCTGTTCCAGTAATCACTACCCGCTGGCTAAACGCAAACTTCTGCACATCTATTCTACAACTGTCTTTCCTCAGTTTGAATCTATGCCCCCTCAGGTTTTTAATCTGAGCAAATGGAAATATCCCATCAGAATTGAGCCTGCTCAAACCATTCAAGGCCTTATACACCTGTCAGATCACCTCGCAGGTGCTTAGTCTCCAGATGCTACAACTTTCAGAACTTAAGCCTTTCTTTGTAAGCGCACCCCTTTGTTCCTCTCACCAATCTTGTTGCCCTTCTGTGTACTCGTTCTAGCAACTCTACATCCTTCCTGAAATGAAGCCTCCAGACCTATATGCAGTGCAGTACTCAAGGTGTTTCCTGACCATTGCCTTATACAAAGGGATAATTACTTCCTTGTCTCTGCAAACAAAATTCCTATATATGATTGACAAAACTCCATGACCTGCTCTGGCAGTCCATCTGCACTGCTCAGAGAACCTCATATCTGACTGCACAATTACCCCCAGGTCTTTTTCATTCTCCACCTCCCTTAGTGTAGTACCACACAGTTTGTATGTTTCTCTTGTGTTACTGCTACCCATATGCAATACTTTGCATTTGTCAATATTAAACTTCAGTTGCCGCTTCTCAGACCATCTGCCTAACTTTTCTAGATCCTGTTGCAGTAGCATACTGTCTTTTGTGTTGTTAACAACCCTGCCAAACTTTGTATCATCTGCAAACTTGGACATTAAGCCTGATATACCTTCATCGATATTGATAAATACACAAAACAGCAATGGGCCCAGAACCGTACCCTGGGGGCTCCACTAATAACATTAGTCCACGTAGATCAGTGTCCATTTATTTCCACTCTCTGCTGTCTCCCACTCAACATCACTTTCCATCGTAGCAACTTGCCCTTAATGCCATACCACTCCAATTTGTACATCAGTCTTCCATGATGCAACAGTATCAAAATCTTTTTTGAAATCCAAGTATATGATATCAAAATTATATTTTGCATCCAGTTCCTTTGAGACTACGTTGCAATATTCAATCAAATTGGTCAGACAAGACTTCCCCTTAACAAACCCATGGTGTGCCTGAACTATTACTGCAGTCTTGTCTAGGTGATCCTGTATCACTTCTTTAACCAGTGACTCCATTATTTTCCCCAGAACAAAAGTTAAACTAACAGGTTAAACATTGGTTTAATCTGTTAGTTAAACATTGTGAACCCCCTTTGTGAATTCAGGGTACTTTTTGTTTGCACATCTCCAGTCCATGGGGACCTCCCCTGAATCTAAGGATGCTCTCATAATTATAGCTTAGGGTTTGCTAACTTCCCTTGCTGCCTCCTTCAATATAATTGGATAGATTCCATCCACCCCAGGTGCCTTTTTTTTTTTTTTTTGTTACTTCAACAATTTCTCCTCCATTTTGCTCTCAGTTATTACAAAATCACTTAGCTCCACGTTAGAGTTTGATGAACTTCTTGCATTCCCTTCCTTGAATAACTCTTCATGTGTGAATGTAGATGCAAAATACTCATTCAATTTATCAGCTACTTGAGCAGGATCATCAGTAGTCGAACCATCTGTGTTAAATGGACCAATCTGATTCATCCCCTTACTTCTAGAGTTTACATGAGTAAAGAATTCTTTGCTGTTTTTCTTTGCGTCCTTTGCCAAAGATTTCTTGTAATCTGCCTTTGCCTGCCTAACCTCCTTTGTGACTTGATTACAGACTAGCTTATATCTGCCATAGACTTGTGTCACTTGATAATTTATATGCATCCCATGCATTTTTCTTCTCTGCTATGAGCCTCATTAATTCATCTTACATCCATTTAGGCCTGAACCTTGAACAGTATTTCTCAGTTGGTATGAAAAGCCTAATAGCCTGCAAGATAAAGTCCCTGAAGGCTTCCCATTTAGAATTCACAATTGGTAACATCATCAGTCGATCCCACTGTATAAAATTTAAAAACTTTCTGAAACCACTGTAGTCACCTTTACGAAAGCAAACCCTTTATCCTTGATGGTAGTAACATCTTTAAGTAAAACCCACATCACTACACTGTGGTCACTGTCACCTAGTCGTTCCTTTATCTGCAAATTCTTAATGCATGAATAATCACTGCTGATAATCAGATCAAGCGTATTATTCCTTCTGGTTGCCCCTCGAACATGTTGCTGTAGAAAATAATCCTCCAGTAAATCCACAAAAATCTTGCTAGCATGTGAGTGACCAATCATCAAGTTCCAGTCAATAGCTGGAAAGTTAAAATCCCCCATTACAAGACATTCTGATTTACTGGCCCACTCTGTTACTATGCAAAACTATTCATTGTACTCATTAGAGTCATTAGTCCACCCATGTCAACTGGATGCACTTCCTTAGATTTTGTGTTTCTTAACCAACATCATAACCCCTCCTCCCTTCCTAGCCTGTTTATCCTCTCTGTACACATTGTACTCCCTAAATTCCAATTCTGCACTGCTTATATCTGTGTGACACCATGTCTCTAATATTCCAACAATATCTGCCTTTAATGTCTTGACCAGCACTTCAAATTCATGAAATTTTTTTACTATACTTCTTTCATTGGTGTATATGCAAGTATACACGTACCTGTTCTTACTCTTAGTTACCCTTACACAGCCCGTGTATTTACTTGTTCCATGACGACTTCCAGCAGCTCTTGAAATCCCCACTGAATTATTATCTTTTGACATTTTAGTTTACTAATCTTGTCTCGTTTGCTGAACATCAAACTTGAAATCCACATTCTGCGAAAGAGACAAGGTCCTTCTAGTATGCCATGAATTACTTTTGCAAGTGATTTTAAAAATAATTTTTCTTTCTTAATGCTGCATAGCTTTGTGTGAGCAGAATGCAATGCAAATTTAAGAATAAATAAAACAAAGGATAAAATCACTCTGTGAATGCACCTCCCAGTGGCAGAACTTGACTCATGCCTGAATATAGGTAGATGAAGGGTACCCTGATACACAGATGATCACATTATGCTGGCACGTGGCAAACAGTTTTTTTCAAACATGTAGTTCTAAACAATTTTATTTGAATATGTATGGTATTGTAATATGAAAATCAAAAGGCCTAATGTGATATTTTGATTTTCTTATTAGGTTCTAATGTGATCTAATAAGTTGAGCAATTAAAATAATATGATGGACAGTGTTGGGTTTATATGTATATTTTATGCAGTTCTAAAACTTCTTTAAATTCTTGGCGTTGAGTTTATTATGGCTCACATTAACTTAAGATTTTGCATATTTTGAAAATATTTGTTAATTGGCATGTATGCAGAAATACATCCCAAATTTGCATAACTCAGGAGGATACCTGTATTTAAATGTAAAAATTAGCTGTCTAAGCATGCAGTTTTCCTAACTTAATTTTTATTTTTTCTAATTTTAACTTAATTAAATTTTTTTTATTAAAAAATACTGCATTTTATTAAAATAAATGTTTACTATTGCTTTTTTCTGAACGATAAGCTTCTGGAACACAGTATATAGTGGAAAGATGAATGTTATTTTATAGAAACATAATTTATAAAAAATGGGAAGTTTTTTTTTTTTTTTTTTGGTTGATGCTCTGTAAGCTTGGTTTCATGCATCATTTGTCACTACTAATGCTAATAAGTGCCGACCGGGCTAGCCGGGTAGGTAAAGTGCCTGCCCAGCAACCCAAAGGTCGCGGATTCAATTCTCGCCTCGGGCTGGATATCACGATGGTGCCGAACCAACCGGTTGGTTGGATATCCCGGCCACGATACATGAAGGAAGCAAGAAAAAACTGGTTCCTTCGTGTATTGATCACATCATACGAAATAAATAAATGCTAATAAGTGGCAGCCTTTCACATATAATGCACATCAATCTATATAATAATTTGCTTATGTTTTTCTGTTCAGAACACTCTTTGAACTTGAATAACTCAGACTAAACAAGCTTTTGATCTGATTCCTTTTGCAATAGTTTTTATTTAGTAGTAAAATTGAAGAAAAATAAAAATTCTAAAAATTTTCCAGCCAATTTTTAAATCCCGAGAATTGATTTAGGTCCAAGTGAATCAAACTTGTCTACTTTGAAAAGAAGTTCTTATCTTTTAACATAACAATCAAATCTCAGGGTTATACTTTCAAAAGTTGACATTTTTGCTTATTGACAACTTTACGTAGCAGTTTCCAGGTACAAATAATTTTTGTGCAATAATTATATATTTTTTTAAAGGACAATGTAGTTATACATTTAAAAAATTATTAAATTGCATTTTTATCCAAGTCCATCCCACTGACACCTTAGCTAGCATCAAAGGGACCGAGGGAAAGATTTTTGTAATTACTTCGACATTAATCTTTGCTTCCTCTCTGAAACAGTTTTGAAGAAATATTCACCATGGGTATTCTAGTCTGGTAATAAATATTTCGAATTCAAAATTCTTTTAAAATTTATAAATTTTTAATTTCTTTTTACAAGTTTATTGATTTTGTATTTTACATTAAAACAACTTCCAGTATGAGAGTGCACTGATTTAGTTTGCTGTATCATTTATACTTAAAGTTTCAACCATTTTTATATACAAGGTATTCCAAAGATCTGACAAAAAATATTAAAAATCAATCAAGGGAGAACTGTAGTCAGAGGAATGCAACTTTTAAAATAATGTTCTGTTAGTTATGGGATTTTTTGTGGAAGCAAAATTTTATTTAGTTCCAGATGTCACTTAAAAGAAGACAACTTTCCCATAAATCACTATGTTATCTGCAGTATTAATATTGGCTCAATGATACAATTCAGCAAGTTTATACAGCATCAGCACAAAAAAAATTCTGCTCACTTCATTTGCCTTTTCCAATCTAGCTCTAAATTTATTTAAACTACCCACTTCCACAGCACTAATTTTTGTCCTAACAATCAGTTACTCTGTGCGAGAGCAGCCAACCTTTTTTTTTTCCAGTTTAAATTTGTGTATGTGTGTTGTACCAGAAAGGGTAAAGGTGTCATCAGCATTTAGTTCCCAAATCATTTAGTGCCATAAATTTCAATTGAGTCACCATGTAGATGCTTAGTTTTGAGACAGTGCAATTTATAGAACCCTTCTTTCTGGGTAAGAATACCCTGTTATATCCAACCTTTAAATCTGGAAACTAAAGTATCAAGTTTTCCTACAATTCTCAGACAAACTGAATGCACGTTGGAATCACTTTTCGAAAGCCAATTTCAAAATCGCCAGAAGTTGAGTAATTGTATAACTTTATTCTTTGTTTGTTATCGAATGAACATCCTTTCAGGCTCCCCCCCCCCCCCCCAAATATAGGCATGAGGATTGTGGCTGCTCAAAAATTGCAAATGGAGTTGTGAAAGCCCTCATGGGTTTTCAGTAAATGTAAATACTGTATCAAGGATACAGTATTTACTTAAAAGTATAATATGATATAACTTTATAACAAATTAATATTACATATAACTTTATAACAAATTAATATTACATATAACTTTATAAGAAATTATAAAGTTATATACAGTATATACTTTAATTTTATAGTTTGATTCAATCAAGTTTGATACAATCAGATTCTTTACTTAAAAGAATTGATTGTATCTAATTATAGTTTTCTTTTTCTTTATTCATAATGGTCACTTGGTCATTATTGAAATGGTAGATTATACGAGGGCGGGTCAATAAAGAATTGTCCTCACCTACTTCCACACATCGCAGATCATAATATTTTGTGTGTAGCATCATACGTATCTCTGCACTAAAGGTGTAAAATTTCAGCCCTGTGTCTTAATTTGTTTTTTTTCTTACAGAGCTGAACGTGTAACGAAGTAGCATCATGAACAAAGTTGAAGCAAGAGCTGTAATCCGGTATCTGTTCTTGAAGGGAAATCTAACTAAAGAAATCCACGAGGAGATGACTGCTGTATATAAGGATGAAGCTGTATCCTATGGCATTGTGAAGCACTGGCATAGACAGTTTAGGTGTGGTCAGACATCAGTAGAATCTGAGCCCATTCCAGGTTGTCCCCATTCAGCTATTGATGACAGCATGATCAGAAAAGTGGAGTCGTTAATCATGGAAGATCGCCGAATATCTGTGTGTGAATTGTCCAGGGAGGTGAAGATTAGTGTGGGCTCTATTGAAACAGTCCTTCGTGACTAACTCCATTTATGGAAATTGGGTGTGAGGTGGATTCCCCGATTATTGACTGGTTTCCAGAAGGCTGATCGACAACAGAAATCACAAGAGTTGTTAGCCTTGTGCCAAAAAAATGAGGAAGACTTTTTCGCTCTTCTAATCACTCAGGATGAAAGTTGGATACACCATTTCGGCCCTGAAAGTAAAAAGCAGCCCATGGAATGGTGACATCATGGTTCTCCGCCCTCCAAGAGGGCAAGGGTCCAAGTAGTAGTAGTAGTGGTGGCATGTGATGCAAGAAAGCAAGTATATGGGCTTATGCAGCATCAGCCAAAAAAAAAAAAAAAATCACACCATTCCCTCCAAATGCCTGTCCAGTTCCTCCTTAAATTTATTCAACCTATCAACTTCCACAACGACAGATGGAAGTTTGTTCCAGCAATTAACCACCCGCTGGCTAAAGGCAAATTTCTGCACATCTATTCTACATCTGTCTTTTCTTAATTTGAATTTATGCCCCCTTAGGTTCGTAATCTGAACAAGTGGAAGGATCCCATCAGAATTCAGCGTGCTCAACCCATTCAAAACCTTATACACCTCAATCAGATCACCGCGCAGGTGTCTAGTCTCTAGCCACTGCAATTTGCAGAACTTAAGCCTCTCTTGGTAAGAGGATCCCTTCATTCCCCTCACCAATCTTGTTGCCCTTCTCTGTACACGCTCAAGTAAATCTACATCCTTCCTAAAATGAGGCCTCCAGACCTGTACGCAGTACTCAAGGCGTGGCCTGACCATTGCTTTATACAGAGGGACGATCACCTCCTTCTCCCTGCTAGCAATATTCCTATATATCATTGACAAAACCCCATGACCTGCCCTGGCAGCCTGTCTGCATTGCTCAGAAAACTTCATATCTGACTGCACAATTACTCCCAGGTCTTTTTCATTTTCTACCACCTTAAGTGTAGTACCACACAGTTGGTACGTTTCTCTGGGGTTACTTCTACCCATATGCAGCATCTTGCATTTGTCAAGGTTAAACCTCAGTTGCCACTTCTTAGCCCATCTGCCCAAATTATCTAGATCCTGTTGCAGTAGCACACTGCCATTACTGTCATTAACAACCCAACCCTGCTAACCTTTGTATTATCTGCAAACTTCAACATTAAGCCTGATATACCTTCATCAATATCATTGATAAATATACAAAACAACAGTGGACGTAAAACCGAACCCTGTGAGACTCCACTAAGAACATTAGTCCACGAAGAGCAGCACCCATTGATTACCACCCTCTGTCTTCTCCCACTTAACCATCCTTTTATCCATTGTAGCAACTTACCCTTAATACCATTCTGCTCCAATTTGTTCAGTAGTCTTCCATGTGCAATAGTGTCACAAGCTTTCCTGAAATCCAAATATATGATATCAAAATTATTTTTTGCATCCAGTTCCTTTGTAACCACATCACAATATCCTATCAAATTTGTCAGAAAAGACTTTCCCTTAACAAACCCATGCTGTGTCTGAATTATTGCTGCTGTCTTGTCTAGATGATCCTGCAATGCATCTTCAACCAGTGACTCCATCATTTTACCCGGAAGAGAAACCAAACCAACTGGTCTGCAACCATTTGTGTCACCCTTCAATCCCCCTTTGTGAATTGGGGATACATTTGCACATCTGCAGTCCGTGGGAACCCCCCCTTCCCCTGTGTCCAAGGATGCTCTCATAATTATGGCTAAGGGTTTGCTTAGTTGCTTTGCTGCATCCTTTAATATAACTGGATAGATTCCATCCACCTCAGGTGCTTTTCTTATGTTTAACTTCAACAATTTCTCTTCCACTTTGCTTTCAGTTATTACAAAATCATTAAGTATCCTGCTACAATTTGATAACCTTCTGCCATTTTCAAACCTTAATAATTCTTCATGTGTGAATGTAGATGCAAAATACTCATTCAGTTTGTTTGCTATCTGAGCAGGATCATCAACAGTCGAATCATGGATGTCAAGTGGACCAATCAGATTCATCCCCTTCCTTTTAGAGTTTATATAAGTAAAGAAATCCTTGCTGTTTTTCTTAGCATCTGTTGCCAAGGATTTCTCGTAATCTGCCTTCGCCTGCCTAACCTCCTTTGTGACCTGATTACAGACTAGCTTATATCTGCCATAGGCTTCTGAGTCGCTTGATAATTTATATGCATCCCATGCATTTTTCTTTTCTGTTACGAGTCTCATTAGTTCATTAGATAAACATTTAGGCCTATACCTTGAACAATTTTCTTAATAGGTATGAAACTTTTAGTAGCATCCACGATTAATTCCTTGAATGCTTCCCACTTAGCATTTACTGTTGGTAACATCGTCAGTTTATCCCACTGTACAGAATTTAAAAACTGTCGGAGACCACTGTACTCGCCTTTACGGAAGCAAAAACCCTTTCCTTTACCCCTGATGGTAATTAAATCTTTAAGTAAATCCCACATCAGTACACTGTGATCACTGCCACCTAGTGATTCCTTTATCTGCAAATTCTTAATACACGAACGATCACTGCTGATAACCAGATCAAGAGTATTACTTTCTCTGGTTGCCTCTCGAACTTGCTGCTGCAGAAAACAATCATCCAATAAATCCACAAAAGTCTGACTAGTGTGTGTGTGTGTGACCAACCCACAAGTTCCAGTCAATATCTGGGAAGTTAAAATCCCCCATTATAAGACGTTCTGATGTACTGGCCCACTCTATTTCTCTGTACAATTGTTCATTGTACCCATTCAAGTCATTAGGCCTATAACACACTCCTACTCTTATTTTTGCTTTCGCAGTGCTTATGTCACACCAAACTGACTCAACAGTGCACTGTTCATCTATATCAACTGGATGCACTTCTTTTGATTTTATGTTTTTCTTAATTAACAGCATAACACCTCCTCCCTTTCTATCCTGTGTATCCTTTCTGTACACATTGTACTCCCCAAATTCCAGTTCAGCATTCCTTATATCTGTGTGACACCACATCTCTGCTATCCCAACAATATCTGCCTTTGATGTCTTGACCAACACTTCAAATTCATCAAATTTATTTACTGTACTTCTAGCATTGGTATACATGCAAGCATACATGCTCCTACTCCTATTCCTACTACAGCAGGAGAGGTCTTGCTGACAGTGTTTTTCAGATGAGAAAGGTGTAATAATGACTGATTACCTGCCAAAAGGTAGAACAATTAAAGGTGCCTATTATGCCAACTTACAAAATTACAGGAGAAAATCAAAACATGTAGGTGTGGCATGCTGTCCAAAGGTGTGAGAATGCTTCAAGACAATGCCCCAGTTCACACTTCTGAAATTGCAACAACACAAGCGCCCACTTGTGGATATGAAATACTGCTCCATCCAGCCTACTCACCCGATCTTGCACCATCGGACTTCTCGTTTCCTTCCCTCAAATCATTTCTTCGGGTGACCCACTTCCCTGACGACAAGACACTCATTTCTGCAACAGAGTCATGGTTCAAAGACCAACTTCACCACTTCTACAAAAATGTTATCCGTAGCCTCATCCATCAATGGGAAAAATGTGTAAATCTGCACAGTGGCTATGTATAGAAGGACTAAAACCTGTGCCAAGAATCAATAGGCTAGCACCTCTGGAGCTAGGTCAGAGTGATTCTTTATTGAACCACCCTCATACCATTTCAATACTTGTACCCCAGAAGGGAATTTTCAGTGTAGAAAAATTTTTCGCTCTTATTATATGCATTTAATGTGTTTAAATATTAGTACCATTCATTAAATGCCTTTGGTATTATAATTATTGAACTGATTAGAAAAACTTACATGAAAGTTGCTTTCATTTCAGTTGCAGAACTCTGTCATTTGTTCACCCAGAGCTTAGTGGAACGGCAACAGGTATGTATATTTGTTTCCAGAATTATATTTCCCAGAATTTTTCAGAGATAACAATTTTGAGTGAAATTGATCAAGAAGTAAAAGAATATCTGAATGTCACACAGTTTGTCATTTTTAAGTGTTTTTGCACACACTTATATAAAGTGGCTGCTGTCTTCACCATGTCTTTACATCCATCTGTGCATTCATTTGCATGTAGTAATATGAACAAACATAAAATTTAGGCTTTTAGAAAGATTTGTCAGCATTTCAAATTTCATTAAAATTGGGCCACTAGGAATTTATCAAATTATATTTTTTCTTTCATAAAATTTAAATTGTCTGTATATATATAAATGACAGTATGCTTTCAGATGTTTGAGCATTATTCTGTTTTTACTGCTTTTATTGCTATTTCCATTTTAGCCTTTATTATATAATATTTTCATTATACTGTATTTTATATTTCAGGATATTTTAATACAATTTTATTTCTTACATTTCTCAGGTTGTTGCAAGATTACTGCATAAAGTTAGAATTGATGCCAAAATATACATACAGCACATTTTCCTATACAGCACATGTTCTTTTAGTCCTTTAGAAGGTTTTAGGTTTAATATCCCCCTTGCCCACCCACACATATACAAACTGTATTAGAACCAGCTGCCTCTCTCTTTAAATTACAGCATCACTCAGGAAATGCGCTGCAGTAGTGTTTGAAGCACCTGTAAGTAGAATGGAGCATTAACTCTCTCCCTTTCAAGTATAAATTCCTTGTGAGTCACACTCTGTTTGCTGAAAAACACGATCAGCATCTTGATCTTGGACTTCTGTAAACAAAATTTTTTGGGCATTGGTGATGATTTTGAAGTCCACTAACATGCTTTGATGCTTTGTCTCCAGGTGGTACTGAGGCACTGAACATTCATCTCCAGTGAAAATGTTGAAGAAATTAGGATTGTCTTGACAAGTCTGGATGATGTCTTTGCATGATGATTCTCTTTGTTGCTTTTGTGCATCCATGAGGTGAGGCTGTGCAGCTCAAATTTTGCAGAGATCTTCCTTTCCTCCTAAATCTTCAGCAGAAATTGATGAATCATCTCCTCATTGATATCCAACTCATCAGCCATCATTCTGAGGATCAAATGATGATCTCTTGCCAAAATTTCCTGAACTTTCACAACTCTTCTTCATTTCGAGAGATTGATGGATGCTCACTTCTTTGGTCATCACAAAGATCCTCACATTTGTCTTTGGACCACTTATATCATTCAAATGCACTGGTATGACAATGTTTCATCACTATAAACAGTTTTTAATATTTCATATATTTCTGTTGCACATATTCCCAGTTTAAAGCAAAATTTGATATTCATTTGTTCCTCCATTGCAAAATTGTAACACGGAACGTTAGTGCTACTAACAAAACTGGTTACTTACGACCTGTTAGCCTACTGGACAATCTCTGTACCACTATGTATTGGAAGAAGTTTTAACTACAACATACCACTTCTGTTTATTTTCAAACTCATCAAACCTAACCGCAGCAGCACTAGTCCATGAGCTTTATTTCTGTACCTCGTATATTGGTATAATTTATGCCTTACACTCCAGTCTTCTGAATGCCCTTGTGAAAATGTTCTCTGAATAATGTAATATAATCACCACACAACTTTGTTTTCTCTCTAGCTTTCAGCATTTCAGGTCTTATTACATCTGTGCATACTGCCTTTTTTTTTTATATTTGATATTTTCCAGGACCTTCTCATAGACAAAATGTCCAACATATCAACATCTCTTCTTCAATGATGCCTTCAGCTCCTTCATTTACCATTTCATTAAAGTATTTTCTCCATACTTCTAAATATCCTTCTCTTCTTTTTTAACTCATCACTTTTGATTATCTTAGTTTTGTCCCTGTCTTTCCCATTTTGAGAATTTTAACTGAATACCAAAATGTTTATCAATATACCTGCCATAATCTGTTAGGATTAGCATTAGCGGTTTTTTTTTTTTTTGCTAGCATTAGCAAAAGCACATGATGCAAGAAAGCAAGCTTACATAGCATCAGCCAAAAAAAAAAAAAAAAAAAAATCCCTTATTTCACCCATCCATTCGTTCCAAATGTTTGTCAAGTTCTGCGTTGAATCTATTTAAGCTATCAACTTCTACAACAACAGATGGAAGTTTTTTCCAGCAATCAACCACCTGTTGGCTAAAGGCAAACTTCCACACATCTATCCTACAACCATCTTTCCTCAATTTGAATTTATGCCCTCTCAGGCGATTATTCTGAGCAAGAGGAATTGAGCATGCTCAAACCATTCAAGGCTTTATACACCTCAATCAGATCACCTCGCAAGTGCCTAGTCTCCAGACACTGTAATTTGCAAAACTTAAGCCTTTCTTTGTAAGAGCAACCCTTTGTTCCATTCACTAATCTTGTTGCCCTTCTCTGTACTCGTTCCAACAGCTCTACATCCTTCTTAAAATGAGGCCTCCAGACCTGTATACCTTTCGTATACATTAGGCATTAACATTAAGACTTAGATATTTGCTGAAGTCTTAACGTTAATGCTGAAGTAATTTAGAAATTTTTTTTTTTTATATATTTTAAACATTAATAGAAATTTTGTAACAGAAAGAAATGCTAGAAATTTTTAAAATATTTCTCCATATGTAAGAATATGCTTCTCTGAATATGCTTTCTGATAACTGATTTCTTCTAGATGGAACAGTTTTCCTACTTGATGACCTGTCTCATGTTCTGGATCTTTTGAAAAAAAAAAAAAAAAGCATATAGTGTTTAGTGAAAGAGAAGTTCTTGTTGAATACCAAAATTTTGTGAAGTCCATGTTTGAGACAGATGGTCAGGATACACAAGCAATGTGAATAAGGTTATTATGTAGAGTGCAAGTGATTTGAAATGATTTATTGAAACTTATAGTGAAATTAAGTGGATATAAATAAATGAGTATAGTTACCATTAAATTATTTGCATCCTGCCTGTTCTTGGAAATGTTCACGGTCATCAGCATATGTCAAAATAGTATAAATAGATTGCAAGAGTGCCCAAAATGCTTCTGAAAAAATTCTGCTATTTGAACTCACAGAAATCCACTCCTGGCTGAGTGAAGATGCCCTTACTGTTTGAAATTAAAGCATCTGGGTTTTCTGGACAATCTGAAGTTTTATCTTCAGATTGTCAAGAAAACATCAAAGCAGATTTTAATCTAAAATGGCAAATGGATTCTTATCAGCAGGTCCACAAGATTAGTAATATTTGATCTTCCCCTCTTGGGCTAAAATGGTTGTTAGCTGGACTGCCGTTAGAATTAAGTTCTGCAGATATAGAAGAAGGCATTTTTCAATTCATTTAGAATTAATGAGGCAACTGTGACTGGATGATATGTAATCTCAACTTGCATAATTGCAGTAAGAGGGAGAGTTTGCAGATAGTTTGGGAGGAGAGTGATTCTGTAGATTCTCCACTGCTGATGGAGAGGGGGATGGATGAATGATGCATCTCCTGATAATGTTGGCAAGAGGAGAGCTTATATAGGCATTAGCAGCAAAGGTTGGTATACCATCAGGACCAGAAGATATAATTAGCAGTCAACAAATAATAATAAATTCATAGTGCATTTATTATCTGCTGAATGGCAAATTCGTTAACTAGTTCGCTTAACAGGTAATGATGCTGGTACTAGTTCTTTTGCACATATAAATATAATATACAATTGGGTCTCCCACAATAGTGCAAAAATGGTGATGGCTTTAAGCATGGTAGTTATGATGGAGGTATTCAAGGAGGTTATCATGGTAGTCAAGCATGAAGTTATGAGGTAGGATGGACTGGGCTAGCCAGGTGGGTAAAGTGCCTGCCTGGCAACCCAAAGGTCGCAGGTTCGAATCCCGCCTCGGGCTTGGATTAAAGTACTGCAAAAACCTTGGGAGGTGCATTATGGCCACAGAAGCCGATGCGCCAACAACTACCAAAAAAAAAAAAAAAAAAAAAAAAAAAAATGAGGTAGGATGGCTTTAAGCATGGTAAAAATGGTAGCAGCTTTTATTTATGTTTCTTAACATCAGAATAGCCAAAATTAAATTTGCCAATGTCATTTGTTCAAAAGTAGAATTGTATCATCTCTATAAATATCCCATAGTAAAGTAATATTTTTGTCATAGACAAGCAATAATATAAATGAAATGTTTGAAAGGGTTATTTTATTCATACAAGTTGATGCTGCATTTGCAACATCAACTATGTATAGACCTTCCTTTTGTTGCATTAAATATTCTCTCTCTCTCTCTCTCTCTCTCTCTCTCTCTCTCTCTCTCTCTCTCGCACGCACGCACGCACACACATGTTCTCCAGTCTTATAGAAATTCAAAGATGACTTTACCAATACAGTTTTGTAATTTGAACTGCTTTGGTTTGTAAATTTGTAAATTTTTTGTAAATTATAAATTTTTTTCTTTCTACTCTTGAGTTACAGATTTTGAGACTTTCCAAATTTTGTGATTCTAGACTGGAGATACTTCACTTTAATAGTTGATGAAAAGATGAATTTCAATATAGTATTTTTTTTTAAATCCATTTTTGTTTTCATTATAGCCTGTCAGAGGTATAGAGCTACTATCTAGAGCTATTAGCAAAATTCAGTTATTCCCATCACAGCTAACATCGATACACGCAGATCTATGTCAGGTAATAGTATAAATTAATGTAATTTTATTGTGTACATATATATATTGTATTATATAATTCACTTTATTTTAAAGAAAAGTATTCAGATAAATGTTTTGTTAATGGCTGCCCTTATAGCAACAATTATGGTGAAATTTTAATTTAAAAAAATATTTTAATTTATAACTGTTTAAAAGTATAAATCTTTAAAAATTGGTAAAGACTGTTTGTTTTGTTTTTGGATGGTGAATACCACTAATTTTTCTTGGTAGATAATATAAGCTATTATTATAATTAAACCACTCTGCATTGCATATAAATAGTTGAAACAATGCATTTAATGGGATTTGGAAATGTATTTAAAATTAATCAGAAACTAGTAAATGTTATAACTGCTTGGGGTTTTTCTTCACTGGGATAATTTAAAATTTAGAATATAAAATTCCAGCTCATGTGGTGGCCTAAAATAGTACCTAAGGTAATTTATGTAAAATAAATTACGCTTCTGTACTTTAATTAAGAAACAAGATTTAAAAATTTTGAATGTATATTTTAAAATGCATATATGTTTCTCATTTCTTATAGCTTTGCTTATTAGCAAAATGTTTGAAGCCCTCCCTACCATTCTTGGATACAGATATTACAGATATTAGTAAAGAAGTAAGTAGTCTGTTTCTTTAAGCTTTGACATGTTTCTATTATTACTACTTAAGTAAAACATTTGTAAGCATGTTATAATTTTTGTCTAATAATAAGGGACCAGTGTAAAGTCCATGTGATTTATAATATTATTAATAATATATTATAATATATTGCTGAATGTTTTCTAGTTTAGATTGACCTAATATAGGTATTTCACTTTGTTTACTTGTAGGGAAACAGAAAAAGGTCTTACCACGAAATGATAAGCCCACCCTTTTTCTGTTTGCCACAGTACACATTTTTGTAGCCAGTAGGAAGGCACTATTATTTGCCAGTCTCTCCTGTTTTCCCATACAGCTTATCTCACCTTGAGCTTGAGATCACCTTTAGGATTGATAATTTGTGTACCTGTACCATTGATTACATCCACATAGTTTATGCTTACTGTTTCCTAGCAATCAACTTCTCACACTCACTCACTCACTCCAAGTTCAAATACCTTTCCTTTTTGGGATCACCATAAAAAAAATGACATATTATAGAAGAAAGCTTCATATTGATACTTTTTATAGACAGTTTTCTCCACATTTATATTAAACTGATATTAGATTAATAATGCTCTTTATTCGGATCATATATACTCAATGTATACTTGTAATAACAGGTTTTCAATGAATTTAAATAATAGCAACAGGTAGCAGGGCAATGGATGATTGCTGTTTAATTATTTGCCACAATCAAAATAATTTATAAAATTAAGTTAAAAACTCCCAAAAGTATGATTTTTTTCTTTTAATAGTATCATTTAACTGCATATTTAACCAGCATTACTTTAATTTTATGTAATTTAATTTTTTATATTTGATGGACTTGTATAAAAGATTTACATCTATTTTATACTCATGAAAATGTGTCTTCATTAGGGTGGCCACTATGATGCTAAACATTTTTTATTGTACTATTATTATGGTGGTATGATATACACTGGACTCAAGAATTATGACCGAGCACTTTACTTCTTTGAAGTGGTAAGTATGAGTACTGAATTCCTTGGAAAAATAACTTTTATGAAAAACTTATTATTGTTTCTTCTGTGTAATTATGTGTATTAACTGTTAAATGAAAATTGAACCTGTTATGGTATGCTTGTCCTCAGAGATTATCCTAGAAATTTGTGTGTTACCCTGTTAGGTTCCTTCATGATTTTCTTTACAAATTTTTTATGGCTACAAACAAAAATTGTGTAGTAGATATCATCATAATTTAATAGTTTTTTTCTGTGTTTGCAGTGAGTCTTGATTATTACTGGAAAAAATGCAGTATTATATGTATAGTGTGCATGTGTAGGTCTTATAGTTTTTTAAATGTAGAGATACTCATATTCTTTGAGACTCTGTTATATTAAAAAAAACAATGGTCAAATATATGGCATGTACAGTAAATTGCATATGAAAAGCTAACATGCTGAATGCTTGAGGCAAAAATACTTTATGGCATTTTTGGTTTAAGGGTACCATTTCTAAAATATAGTGTAAGCTTTATGATACCCATTTCTTGTTCTTGGACAGATGTGTATGGCATGATCTCTGCCCATGTACTAATAGACTTAACTTACCCCCCTTGAGTAGCACAGTAGTTATAATCACTCTCGTTTCACCAGTAACTCTGGTGTGAAAGGGGGTTTCAGGGACAGATGGCAGTCATCGTGAAATAGGTGGGTATATGGGATGTGTTAGGGTAACTAGGAATAGGTGCATGTATACCAATGCTAGAAGTATAGAATTTGATGAATTTGAAGTGCTGGTCAAGACATCAAAGGCGGATATTGTTGGGATAGCAGAGACATGGTGTCACACAGATATAAGGAATGCAGAACTGGAATTTGGGGAGTACAATGTGTACAGAAAGGATAGATAGGATAGAAAGGGAGGAGGTGTTATGCTGTTAATTAAGAAAAACATAAAATCAAAAGAAGTGCACCCAGTTGATATAGAGGAACAGTGCACTGTTGAGTCAGTTTGGTGTGACATAAGCACTGCGAAAGCGAAAATAAGAGTAGGAGTGTGTTATAGGCCTCATGACTTGAATGAGTACAATGAACAATTGTACAGAGAAATAGAGTGGGCTAGTAAATCAGAATGTCTTATAATGGGGGATTTTAACTTCCCAGATATTGACTGGAACTTGTGGGTTGATCACTTACACACTAGTCAGATTTTGTGGATTTATTGGATGATTGTTTTCTGCAGCAGCATGTACGAGAGGCAACCAGAGAGAGTAATACTCTTGATCTGGTTATCAGCAGTGATCGTTCGTGTATTAAGAATTTGCAGATAAAGGAACCACTAGGTGGCAGTGATCACAATGTACTGATGTGGGATTTACTTAAAGATTTAATTACCATCAGGGGTAAAGGAAAGGGTTTTTGCTTCCGTAAAGGTGAGTACAGTGGGATCAACTGACGATGTTACCAACAGTAAATTCTAAGTTCAAGGAATTAGTCGTGGATGCTACTAAAAGTTTCATACCTATTAAGAAATATTGTTCAAGGTTTAGGCCTAAATGTTTATCAAATGAACTAGAGACTCGTGACAGAGAAGAAAAATGCATGGGATGCATATAAATTATCAAGCAACTCAGAAGCCTATGGCAGATATAAGCTAGTCTGTAATCAGGTCACAAAGGAGGATAGGCAGGCGAAGGCAGATTATGAGAAATCCTTGGCAAAAGATGCTAAGAAAAACAGCAAGGATTTCTTTACTTATATAAACTCTAAAAGGAAGGGGATGAATCTGATTGGTCCACTTGACATCGATGGTTCGACTGTTGATGATCCTGCTCAGATAGCAAACAAACTGAATGAGTATTTTGCATCTACATTCACACTTGAGGAATTATTAAGGTTTGAAAATGGCAGAAGGTTATCAAATTGTAGCAGGGTACTTAATGATTTTGTAATAACTGAGATCAAAGTGGAGGAGAAATTGTTGAAGTTAAACATAAGAAAAGCACCTAGGGTGGATGGGATCTATCCAGTTATATTAAAGGAAGCGGCAAAGCAACTAAGCAAACCCTTATCCATAATTATGAGAGCATCCTTGGACTCGGGGTAAAATAATGGAGTCACTGGTGTTAAAGATGCATTGCAGGATCATCTAGACAAGACTGCAGCAATAATTCAGACACAGCATGGGTTTGTTAAGGGAAAGTCTTGTCTGACAAATCTGATTGGTTATTATGATGTGGTTACAAAGGAACTGGATGCAAAAAATAATTTTGATATCATATATTTGGATTTCAGGAAAGCTTTTGACACTGTTGCGCATGGAAGACTATTGTACAAATTGGAGCAGAATGGTATTAAGGGTAAGTTGCTACAATGGATAAAAGGATGGTTAAGTGGGAGAAGACAGAGGGTGGTAATCAATGGATGCTACTCTTCGTGGATTAATGTTATTAGTGGAGTCCCACAGGGTTCAGTGTTGGGTCCACTGTTGTTTTGTATATTTATCAATGATATTGATGAAGGTATATCAGGCTTAGTGTCAAAGTTTGCAAATGATACAAAGGTTGGCAGGGTTGTTAATGACAGTAATGGCAGTGTGCTACTGCAACAGGATCTAGATAGTTTGGGCAGATGGGCTAAGAAGTGGCAACTGAAGTTTAACCTTTACAAATGCAAAGTACTGCATATGGGTAGAAGTAACCCGAGAGAAAAGTACCAACTGTGTGGTACTACACGTAAGGTAGAAAGTGAAAAAGACCTGGGAGTAATTGTGCAGTCAGATATGAAGTTTTCTGAGCAATGCAGACAGGCTGCCAGGGCAGGTCATGGGGTTTTGTCAATGATATATAGGAATTTTGCTAGCAGGGAAAAGGAGGTGATTGTTCCTCTGTATAAGGCAATGGTCGGACCACGCCTTGAGTACTGCGTACAGGTCTGGAGGCCTCATTTTAGGAAGGATGTAGATGTGCTTAAGCGTGTACAGAGAAGGGAACAAGATTGGTGAGGGGAATGAAGGGATTATCTTACCAAGAGAGGCTTAAGTTCTGCAAATTGCAGTGGCTGGAGACTAGGCACCTGCGCGTTGATCTGATTGAAGTGTATAAGGCCTTGAATGGGTTGAGCACGCTGAATTCTGATGGGATCCTTCCACTTGTTCAGATTACGAACCTAAGGGGGCATAAATTCAAATTAAGAAAGGACAGATGTAGAATAGATGTGCGGAAATTTGCCTTTAGCCAGCAGGTGGTTAATTGCTGGAACAAACTTCCATCTGTCGTTGTGGAAGTTGATAGTTTGAATAAATTTAAGGAGGAACTGGACAGACATTTGAAGGGAATGGTGTGATTTTTTTTTTTTTTTTTTTTGGCTGATGCTGCATAAGCTCCTACACTTGCTTTCTTGCATCACATGCCACTACTACTACTACCAAGTGGAAAAGGCCTAAGTTTAAATTCCATCAGCGATTTAAGGAATTCTTCTACCTTTTTTTTTTTTTTTTTCACAGTGTGGCAAGGTCTCAGTCTGTTTCAGGCAAGGGTTTGCATGGTTTTATCTCCAAGAAACTCAGATATTTTTGTCCAGCAAACTGGCCAGATGCGACATCAATTTACACACAGATTACACTTGGGGTGTACGAACTACCATTTGGATAATCCATAAATTAAAATGCTTGTTTCTGTTTGACCTCTAATGCCATCACATTACTACTGAATGAAATGTTACCACTGCTATTGGAAGACATGGTGTTGATGGTTTATTGAAGCCTCTGGTTTCAGCATTATGTTGTACCTGCACACTTTAGTTCAGAGGTCTGCCAGTTACTGGATACAGCAGTAACTTTTCATCTCCCAGGGAGATGAATTGGGCACAGCAAAATCTCTTCCCTAGATATGTTCTCTTTGGAATGTTCAAAGAAACTAATGTACATTTCAGTACTCTATAATTTGGAGAAATGAGTTTCAGAATAACCATTGATAGAAATATGTTGTGAGATGTGTTGAAGTTAGTATTTGTAGAGATGCCTCTGCATGCTCTGCTATTGCATGCAGAGGCTTGTCTTTCAGCATTTATTATAGGGATGTAGCAGTGATTCTCCCACCCTTTATCCTGTGCTCTGTCAACTTTTTTTTTTTTTTTTTTTGGTGGTAATAAAAGCCATGATTTGAAGATAGTATCCAGTTCCTTTTTTTACTGTTGTTCTTACCCATTCATCCTGATGTAAAATATAACAGTTATGAGTACCATACATGGACGTATCACAGATTTTATTTGGAGAAATAAAATCTGTGATATGTTTTATTTGACGTTCTAGGCTCAATTAAATACTCTACAGGCTTACAGAAAGTAACATCATAAAACTCTCATGCATTATATTTTGGAAATGATGTCCTTAATATAAAATGCCACAATATTTACATCTACTTTTCCCTTAAGCATTCTGCCTGTTAGGTTTTCATAGACAATTTGCTGTATAATGAGATTCATGTACACTTTGCAAAATCACAAATGTTGATCATTAAAGACCTCATATTAAGTATTTATATACAGATTTTAATTTCATTAAATGCAGTTTTTTAAAGCATGTCTTATGAGAGTTTTCTTAATGCTAGTAGATTTTTTTATAAAAAGATGGTTTTTAGCATTTTCATTAAAAAGTATTTTGTTGTGTATGAAACCACAAACACAAAAGGTATTAGAACCTACAGTACTTAGTACAGTGCATGGTGTTGAAGGTTGAAAAGATGAAAGAAGATACTTTAGATTTTAATTTTCAGGAAATACATGTGAAGGGAGATTGTTCCAGAAAACAGAAGTTGAAGGGATGAATGCAGAAGAAGAAAACTTGGTTCTGCGAGTTTGAAGTAGGGCATTAAATGGATGTAGACTGGTTGCAGTGATGTTGGGACTGGTTTGGAAGAAAGGATAGGGAGGAATTATAGAAGTCAATTCAGAAGAACATTGTTGTTATTTGGTTTTTTTTAGGAGCATTAGCAACTAAGGCCATATTGCTCCGGGAATATGCGGTGGTCATTTCCTGACCTTTCCGCATCCTCCGTATTTGGTGGTGACGGGCTCGAACCCCGGTCTAATCAAGACGAGTGTGCTACGCACTGCTGCTCCTGGCTATGGAGGCGCTCTCAGAAGAACAGTGCCATGGAAGTATCTATAGAGAAGGCATGCTGCAGAAACAGAATGTCTATGAGATAGAAAGTGATGGGAAGACTTTGTGGGACATGGCTCATTAATTAACCTAACTGCCTTCTTTGAATGGAATCTAAGAGCCTGAGAGAGGTTATGGGGGGCCACCCCAGATATGGAAACAGATACCATGGTAGGGTGGATTTTAGATTTGGCAGTGAGGAGCTGTTTAGAAGAAAAGTAGAAAACCCAGTTTTATAGATGCAAAGGAAGCAATATTTGTGATGTGCTTATGGCGAAAGAGATCAGAAGTCAGGATAATCCCTAATAGAGATATGTGACCTTGTCTAGAAATCTGAGTGTCACCAAGCATAAGCATAGGAGCAGAAGGATCCTTTTGCAAGATATAAGACTGGACTGAATTTTAGAAGGATTGAAGTTAACTAAGTTGTCTTTGCCCCACTGGAGAAATACCTGGAGATCAGCATTTAAGGAATTGGTAGTGGATATTTGAGAAGTTGAAGCTGTATATGCAGGGCAGAGTTTCTCCAACTGGAAGGTGGAATGCAATGTGCTATTATCAGCAAAACTATAGATAATTTTCAGTCAATGAGAAAAGGGTGTTACCATCATCCACAGTGAGCAATCAGAGAGAAAACTGTATACCCACTTAGAAAAAAACAGTCAGAAATCCATAAGATGGAAGCCTATTTAAAAGGGCTTTATGCCAAACATTATCAAAAACCTTTAAAATGTCAAGGGTAACTGCTTAAGTTCACCAAACTTTTCCATTGAATTTGTCCACAGATGGGTAACAGGTTGGTATATCACCATTGGATCGACATTGACGGAATCCATACTGGCAATTATTGATCAGATGGAAGGGTTCAAGTTAGAAGTTAGTGGTTAATGTATTTCTCCATTATTTTAAAAAAAAATAGAAGTAAGTGCAGTGGGACAATAATTGGTTGGGAGAAGTTTGTCACCCTTTTTAGGAACAATCTACATATGTTAGCATTAAATCAGCTCACACACCAACCATAAGAATAAGTATTTACTGTAACTAAAATATTTACATATTAAAATAAAATAAATATTTACAAAAACTACTTTTATATTAAATTAAATTATATACATGTAAAAAACATTAAAACTGTGATAAAATCCTTGAGATAAAATACACTAAAATAAACCGGATTAAAAGCAATAAAAATCTCTGGAGCTTTCGGAAGCATCGCCTTCCTTCCTCAGCAGTAACAAAACTTCCTGCAGCACGTCCATATATAACAGGCTCACGGTACTTATACACGTGGTGCAATCGGCGCATGGTCTGAACTGGAAGCGGAAATAGCTCGGGAATGTGTTAAGCAAAACCGTTCATCCGTACTTAGGATTATAGTTTCAAACAGAGGATGCATACCTCTGTCCCTATTCATAATATTGTGGTCGGATGAACAGATTCATAGGCTCTTGAGCCATTTACGGTTCCAGAACCCATGCGCTCGATCCATGATAACCGCATCCTCTGGGGAGATTTGATGCTGCTTCTCCCAAAAATGTTCGGCCACAGCAGACTTATTGTAATCAGCGGTTTTTATAGCATTTGCATGCTCCCCCAGACGATCCTTGAGCCGTCGTTTTGTCTCGCCCACATAACATTCCCCACAATCCGGGCATTTTATCCTGTATACTACTCCACTACTCAGGTCCTTTGCTATTGGGTCTTTTACCTGAGACAACACTGTGTGCAACCTCCGCCCGGGAAGCTGCACACAGCGTGTTTTATAACCCCGCAAAACTCCAGCGAGATGCTCAGTAACACCTGGATAGTAAGGAATGTATGCAGTAGCCACAGGAACAAACGGTTCCTGACGGTTAGACTCTATTCCTCTACTAAACCTGTCTATGATCCTCTGGGGGTATCCGCATTTTCTAAGGTCTGCTGTGACTCGTCTAATTTCACATTCTTTGTCCTCAGAGGTGGTGCAGTGTGACCCTGCTCTATCTAGTAGAGCTTTCACTACACTATTCTTATGCTGCCCAGCTTGTGCTGAACTATAATGGGTGTACTGGCTTCTGCACATAGGTTTTTTAAACACAGAAGTTTTGAGCCTAGGGCCTATCCTAGAGACCAGTACATCCAAGAAAGGAAGGGTACCTCCTGTCCACCTCTGAGGTAAATTGTATAAATTGGGAGAAGCTATTAAGCCAATGGAGTGCATCATGCTCTCTCCCCTTCTGGACCACGGTGAAGGTATCATCAACATACCTTTTCCATTTCTTTATGGGAAACTGACATCCACTAAAAACCCTGTCCTCTCCTAACTCCTCCATGGCCAGATTGGCCACGATGGCGCTAATAGGGGATCCCATGGCTGTACCGTGAACCTGTTTGTACGTAACACCTTGGTACACCATAGTGGTGCTGGCCAGACAAAGTTCCACACCAGAACAACTATCCTCTACATTTAAAAGCGATCTATTACCCAAAGAGACATCATTACTCAAAGATTTTCTAACACAATACATTCCATGTTTAATTGGAATGCATGTGAATAGTGACACCACATCAAAAGAGATCATGTTCTCGTTTTCATTTACAATCAAATCTTTCACAAAATTCACAAATTCTTTACTGTCTTTTATGACATAGTTGGACTGGCCCACTATAGGCGAAATCAATTTAGCCAAATACCCTGACAAAGCATATGTGGGGCTTCCTATAAATGATACAATAGGTCTGAGTGGGATTTCTGTCTTATGAGTTTTTGGAAGTCCATAAAACCTAGGGAGTTGACATCCAGTAGCATGTAAGAACCAAAAGGTCTTCCTGGAAATCTTCTCTGCCTTTAACCAATCCTGTACCAGTTTATTAACGCGCCGCTCTAGGCCAACCAACGGATTTCTCTGAGTTACTTTATACGTATTATTGTTCTGTAAAAGGTCCATTGCTTTTTTGTGATAGTCTTCTTTGTTTAGGACAACCGTCGATCTGCCCTTGTCCGCAGGTAAAACCACAATTCTATCGTCTCTTCTCAGTTCATTCAAGGCCTTTCTTTGACTAAAGTTAAGATTCGGAGATACTTTCTTTACCTGGCTCAAAATAACGGCAGATTTAACCCGGATCTCATTAGCTAGGGCCTCCGGTAGCTTGCTGATGGCCCGTTCAATACCCATTGCTATCTCCGCAATGGGAGGTTTGGGAGGTACAAGCGTAAACTTAGGCCCTAAATTTAAAACTCCCTCTTGCTCTTCCGTAAGTTGCCTATTACTCAAATTGTAAACAAAATGAGTACTTCTATCGCTACGTTGTACTGTACCTTCTCCCAACAACCAATTAAACTTCATAATCTGCCTCTGCCTATAGGTGTCCGCTATCCTAATAACTTTATCCAAAACTAATCTTCTAATGAGAGCCAAATGTCCGGAAGATACCCTACTACTAATAACATCCAGGTACATACCTATTTGCCTCCTAGTGTCTCTTAACTCCTCATGTAACTTACGGATCCAAATATTCATGATCTTCCTTTGATAACACAAAGTAACCCACTTTAATCGGTCATCCTGAAATGGTGTTTTGACTCTAAAGCCATATGGTATAAGTCCATGCGTTTTGCATCGATGCGCAAACCTTAGCTGCTGCTTCTGTCTGGCCTCTTTTATACAATACTTCGATATTGTCGGACGTGTTGCACTACAAATTGGCCATAGCTGCTAACGATATCCTGAAAAAGGCCTCTGAGGTTGGGCAAATTCATATTTTAGCATTAAATCAGCTCACACACCAACCATAAGAAGTTGTCTTCTTATTACAACCATAGTCTTATGGTTGGTGTGTGAGCTGATAATAGAAACCTTGCAGATCATCCCATTTTGCATTCTTGTAATGCTAAATAATATGAGGCTTAGAGTGGCCACAAGTAAAAGGCTCCATTAGAGAAGAGACCATCAGTAAGTTGTGATCTAGAGGACCACTCACCTTAACTATTATTAGGGTTGTTAGTGAGAAAAAGATAATGTTGACTGTGTAGTTAGGATAGTCTGGTATTTTGGTACTTAAGTGAACAGTCTGTTTGAAGTCATTAGTAATTGCAAAAGCCTCAGCATCTCGATCATCTGGGTCCATGTGACTAGAAAACTGAAGGAAAGCCAGCTGGAGTTGTGATCATTAAACTCATGAAGAAAAATTACCTCACTGTTAGGAAAGTTGGACTGGATAAAGTTGAGCTTCAAAAAGAGGAAATCAGAGTTCCAAGTGATTAGTGGAATTGATAGATTGATAGAAGTGACATATGAATTTGACAGAATGGGGTAGAGAAATTTTAAGCCAGAGAATTTTGAAAAGGGGAGTTTCCAGATTTCCAAGTCTCTGTTAGGGAATATCAGAGCAGACATGCACAAGGACCACTTTTGAAGTGAAAGGAATCATACAGTGAATAATTAGGACAGTTAAGATGAACAGTGGTTGAATCAACCAATAATTGCAGTTCTGTCAGAAAAAGTAAGTGGGGCTTGGAAGACTAAGTGGAAATGGGCATCATTGAGATTGGAACTGAGACCACATGTATTTGTGAAATGAATGAGGAAGTATTTGTGAAGTTTAGGTCCTTTTGCAGATAAGTTTGTACATGTATGAAGTAATGAAATTTTTGGATAGGGCATACATATCATTATACCCAGCTCCTTAAGATAATGTGGCTTATAACGTCCCCTTGCATGCACACTACTTGTGTGTGTGTATGGGGGGATATATTGTCAAGGCCATGGATGAGATAGTGACTGGATGAGTAGAGGCAGCAAAATTATATACTAACTGATTCGAATGCCTCCAAGAGAGTTGCCATTAGGATCTGTCTGGTGGACTATCTACAAGCCTGGAACACAGCTTTAGAACTGTACCTTGAAATGTAAGGAATATTGGGTCTTGCCATATGCCTATCTTAACTTCAAAGACATCAATAATAGCATGATGGAAGAAATTGGGGGGAGGGAGTTGACACAGCTTTGCTCTGGAGACTAAACATAGGTTTCACTACTTCAACTCTCCAGTAAGCAATATAGTGGTATTGCACCAGTTGATGAGATTGATTTGCCACCTAGTATTTCCTGTTAACACAGAGGGGTAGCATTCCTCTGTGTGGTGTGGATGCCACAGGTTGATTCCTGCTTACATTGGTTCACACTTGAGTAGTCATCTCCAGTATACTAGGTGCTAGTATACATATTTCATGACTTGCACACTGCAGTTATAACCAGGGTTACTAACAATCCCACCATTATGAAGATGCAAACAGAGGATTTGTTTGTTGCAGAACAACCAGATTTTGCCAAAATTTGGTCCATTTGACTAAAGTGTCACCTGAATATGAGTTCCATCAGCATTTTAGACTTCAGGTAGCAACCCCTAACTTGTCATTCTGAGAGAATGACTGTGACTACCCTCGAGGACCAAATATTATATATCCTATATTTTGTGTGCATGCATTTATTATTTGAATTTTGGAAAAAGGAAAAATTTACAAGCTTTTGTTTGCTCACGTGAATGTAAAATTGATATAAAACATGTACAGATGAATTGCAATTCAGTAACGAGGTATTGCAAAGCATAAAATTAAAAAAAAAAAAAAAAATAGTATTACTATTAATATTAGCCATATGGTGCAAGAAACCCTGAGGTTTTTGCTGCATCAGCCAAAAAAAATAAAATTAAAAAATAAAATGTAATGAACAAATCACTTATTTGATTCCCTTTGAATCTCCCCAAGCTGTTGGCCTCAACAGTCTATATGGCAACTTATTCCAGTAATCAACAACTTGCTGACTAAATGAATACATATTTTTATATAAAATACTTATGTATATAAACTATACATTTTTTTTTACAGCACATATTATTAGTTTGCTGTCTAATAACAAAATAGCCTATTGTATTTTTTACCGGTAATTTTTATATTTGAAGATTTTTTTAAATCCTTGCCTTTTAATGTAGTAAAATATATTTTGATCAGAAATATGTTTTTAGGCAATTACAACTCCAAGTATGGCAGTGAGTCATATTATGTTAGAAGCTTACAAGAAGTATATTTTGGTAGCTCTTATACTACAGGGCAAGGTAGGTTTAATCTGTTATAGGTTGCCATTGATAAATATTCCATGTACTCTTTTTTTTCTTTTCTTTTTTTTTTTTTTCAGAATTAAATTTTATTGTTATTGTTTTATAAAATGCTTGCATTTTATTATCATTCCTATTAATAGCTCGGAAGAGCACATGTAAAAAGGCTGTTAATGTCTTGCTGTTATTGTAATTTTTCTTTGATTGTTAGAGATTTGCATTTATATTACTCCTTTTATACACATTTTTTATTTAAAGAAAAATTATGATAATTTTTAAATTATTTGTTTACTTATCATCCAACTAGTACAGATGCAGCACTCTATATTTAACTATAAATTAAAAATTCAGCAAAGCTTCTTTATCCAAACTTAACTCTTTATCTGCTCAGTTTAAATGAAATACATGGAAAATAATAAAATAATAAAGATAAGATAAAACCTGAAGGAGTTTGTTTATGCATGGGCAATGCACACACACAATTTCTATCAAGGTAGTTTTAATGCATCGTTTTAATTGATTGTATCTCATATTTGCCTATGCATAACAAACTCCATTCTCTTAGGCATTTAGCCAAGAAATATTTTTTTGGATAACACCTGTTAATAAGTGCACCTCTTAAATTATTGCCAATTAGAAATGTATTTAGGACAGTTGTGAAAAAAATAAAGAGGAAAAAGAAAGGTTTGTAGTGAAACAGATATTATATGATATTAAAAAATTAAAGGGGAAGAAGAAATACTTCTGTAGTGAAATATTTTATAAAATATATTATACATTTTAATTTTAAAAGTAAACCCACATTTGTATCAAGTGTAATACTACCAATTAACAGTCATTAGTGTAATTGAGGGTGCTAGCGGAGGACATTTGAAGTCAGTACTGGTCTTGCACTAGTCAGTACGTGAATAAACATCATACCATATGCCATCAAGCAACTTGTGGGTTTTTTTTTTTTTTTTTTTTTGCAGAGTCTTACTTGGAAATGGAATATTACAGAGAATGTCAACAAAAATTTGTTGAACTTCCCTAACACTAGTCATCCACACAAAGCTGCAGTTTTCAAGACAACGAAGTTTCATGAGTATGGATTAGTTGGCAATAAGGAACAGGGGAAAAAAAAGTTGGTTTTTTTTTTTTTTTGTTTTTTTATTTCCAGACAAATCTCTGTGGAAACTCAGCATTCAAAAGGGGACATCATTTGGTAGTTCAACTCATTTCACTGTAAAAAAAACACCTAAAACTTTTTCTGTACTGAATACACTTTATGCATGAGCATCAATTTCAGGATAATGTTAAATGATTACAGTACTGTCTGCTGCTGGTTTAAAAGTTTCCTTTGCTGCAAAAGTATTGAAATTTTGGAAAAATTTATTTATTTATTTCACTGATTAAGCATAGTTTCACCTTAGTGACTATGCCGACAGTTGATATTGAAGAATATGGAGCACTGAAAATATCCATACATTTTTTGCAAAACCACCTTAGAGAGAATTGGTGTTTGGTTTGGCACACCTTGAAGAAGGATAGTTGGACCCTTGTTTTCTGAGGAGCCTGTCACCTCTGATGTTTACCAAGGCATCTTAATGCAGTTTTTTTTTGCATTGCTAGAGGAAAATGAAAGAGATCTGGCTCCAGTAGGATGGGACAACCTGCCATACCACATGCTCAACCATTGAAATGTTGCAGGGTTTTTTTTTTTTTTTTTGTTGAGAATTGAATCATATGACAAAGACTTTGACCATCTGGTTCTTTTGATTTAATATCTCCAGATTTCTTTTTATGGGAAGAGTATTAAAGCAGAAAGCTTATGAGAGCAATGTACAAAGTATTTAGCAGCTGAAAGTGGGCATTGAAAATACAGTCGAGGGTATCAACACAAACTCTAACTGTTTCTGGTATTTTTAGTCAACAGTCTTTACAAGAGGTGCACTTCTTGCTATGTTACGTTAAATGTGGTTAAGTGCCAAAAGGCTGCCATTTCATATAACTCCACAGATATTAAAGAGCTATGTTACAGATTAAGAAGCTTTGCTATACTTCCTATCTCTATTTATCTATAAATGGAAAACCAAAATGTGTACATAAAAGTATCATCCATCTCATTTTGAGAAGCAAATAACTTTTAACCATCAGACAAATGACACTTTCCATAAAGAGAAGTATATTGCTATTTATTCTGAGTGAATGCGTTACCCAGACAGGCCACTTCAGTGCTTATTGTCTCTTCATTGTAGATAACTTGCCACCCTTCAGTGTAAGAGCTGACAGCCTAGTTGTGATAAGGTTCCACAATAAACTTCAAGCTTATTGTGGAAATTTATCACAAGTGTCAAGCTATAGAAGCGGAAATGTGTCATTTTGTAATAGTTTTAATATCAAACCAAATTTTGCACATAAAATTATCATATATATTATATTGTGAAGCAAGTTAGTTCAACACATTTGTATATTAGTAATATGTATACCTTCTTTTGCTTAACTTTATATATAGTTCTAAACTTATATGGATTTAAATCATTTTAATCGATCACCAGGCGAGTTACCCGTCTTTGCACCCTTTCAAGAAGCTTGATGTCTTTCTTTAGGTGCGGTCTCCATACTTGGACACAGTATTCCAAGTGTGGTCTAACAAAAGCCTTATATAATGGGATTATCACATCCCTATCTCTACTTGAAAAAGTTCGATAGATCATCGATAGGACACCATGGGCCTTCCTTGCAACCTGTTTACAATGCTCAGAGAATTTCATGTCTGACCGTATCGTAACACCCAAGTCCCTTTCCTCCAGTACTGGGTTTAGTTGAACTCCACCAAGTGAATAAATTATTTTGGGATTACTGTTTCCCAGGTGTAATACCTTACACTTTGTTGGATTAAAGCATAGCTGCCATTTTTCTGACCATTCCTGAAGTCTATCTAGGTCTCTCTGAAGAAGCTCAGCTTGACAGTGATCATGAACTACTCTACCAATTTTAACATCATCTGCAAATTTAGACATCACGCCCTCTATCCCTTCATTGATGTCGTTTATGAAAATTAAAAACAACAGTGGTCTTAATACTGATCCTTGGGGAACCCCACTTCTTACATCAACCAATCTGAGGAATAGCCATTTATCACAACTCTCTGCCTCCTGCCCCGAAGCCATCCTGCTATCCATATAAGGATTTTCCCAGTCATTCCCACCTGTTCCAGCTTATAAAGCAACCACTCATGTGGGACTGAGTCAAAGCTTTGCTGAAATCTAAATAAACAATGTCGAAATTATTCCCTAAATTCAGCTCTGAGTGACCCTTTCAAAATAGCGAACCAGATTTGTTAAACATGATTTTCCCTTTACAAAACCATGCTGAGTATCCTTGAGAATTTCAATTCGATCAAAATGATCCTGAATTCCACCCTTGATCATTGCCTCCATGATTTTCCCTACCACTGAAGTCAGATTGACAGGTCGATAATTTCCCACTTCACTCTTTGAACCACCCTTATGTGTGAGAGATACATTGGCAAGGATAAGGAGAGATGATTATCCCATTGTATAAGGCAACAGTTAGGTCACATCTTGTGTACTGCATACTGGTCTGGAAGCCTTATTTTAGGAAGGATGTTGATCTATTTGGAATGGGTGTAGAGAAGAGCAACAAGAATGGTGTGGGGAGCAAAAGGATGCTCTTTTTAGGAAAGGCTTCAGTTTTGTGAATTGTAGCATCTGGAGGCTAGGCACTTGTGAAAAGATCCATTGAGGTGTTTAACACCTTGAATGGATTGAATAAGTTCAGAGCTGTTGGAATTCTTCCTCTTTCCTAGACTACATGCATGAAGGGTTACAAATTCAAATTGAGCTGCAGGTCAGAAAGTGTGGAAATTTTTGTTCAGATAGAGGGTGGTTCAGATAGATGGATTGTTGGAACACACTCCCAGTTGGTGTTGTGGAGGTGGGTAGTTTGAATAAATTCAAGGAAGAACTAGATAAAATGTGACAGGGGATGGACAGATGAAATGGGAAGAGGGTTTTTTTTTTTTTTTTTTTTTTTTCACTGATGCTGAATAAGCTTTCTTTCTTGCATCATTTGCGATTACTATTAAGTAATATTCATTCATTTAAATTTCTATAAAATTTATCAAATCCACAATACCACTTATACTTTTTGAATATAAAAATAGCCTTAAATTGGTATGTTTTATAAAAAAAAAAAAAAAATCTCTGGGTGGGACACGCCCTAATGCAGACTCCCCATAGTTGTCAACCTCCATTTCAGAAGTATAATTAAAAAAAAAAAAAAGAAGAAGAAGGAGGAGGGAAAAAAAGGCCCTAGTTATGTTTTGGAGTACTATGAAAAATTGGAAACATTTCTGTTGTTAGAAGTTGAGGTGGAAACTATATTGGGCAGGGGTGGGGAGGTG
This sequence comes from Mastigoproctus giganteus, assembly GCF_048544385.1. NCBI lineage: Eukaryota > Metazoa > Arthropoda > Arachnida > Uropygi > Thelyphonidae > Mastigoproctus > Mastigoproctus giganteus. The sequence goes on along the minus strand of NC_143586.1, from coordinate 17,930,435 downwards.
GAATTATTATGGTTCAATGTTTTTTTATAATCCCCATAGATATAGTTCGGAAATACATATTATAAATGAAATGACAGAGTATGCACTGTAGTATATTTGGAAAAAGATGACATGTAATGTAAATAACAGCTAAAGAGGGATCATATTATGCAGATAGATTAGTTCAGTCATGACAGGTTCATATGCTTTCCATTCAGTTGAGTTATGACTTATAAATAAATAATAAATAACCTTATATAATTACATCAGCTGAAATCTGTAAAATAGTTTACCTGTTAGCACTTTGGTTTAGAGTCCATATATATTAATTTAATAAAAAAAATAATTTAATATTAATTTTTCTAGTAAAGTATCTTGATTTAGAGAGAGAGAAAGAGAGAGAGAGAGAGAGAGATGTATTTGCATTACCTCTCCCCATCCCCATTATACATTAAACTATCGACAGAGAAATGCCTGCCTGATGCTCTGGCTGTTAAAATTCTGTAAAACTGCCATTTCACTTTTAGAATCTCATGCTTTTAAATAGTAAAAAACATCCAAAAGATTTCTCTTGCTTGCTAAGTTTTCCCCTCTTATACAGAGAGAAAACTATAAATCACCCCCCCCCCCCCCCCATGATTTCCAAATGGCCCACGTGATCCATAATTACCCTGAGTGCCACCCTCCCACAGTAGATCTAGCAGATTTAAACCACATTGACTACACTGTCACTGGTCATAGTAACTTCTTGTTCATTATCAGTAATTGGCTATTGCTTCCATATTGCTACCCTTTTACTTTAGATGCTGTGAATGTCAAATTGTTAAATATTGTAAATAGTTAGCAATATGTGTATACATATTTCTAGCATTAAATGACTCTCTCTTTCCCCTCACTAATCTCATTGCTCTTCTCTAAACCCATGCCAACAGATCCACATCCTTCCTAAAATAAGTCTTCAAATCTATATGCAGGACTCAAGATGTGGCCTAACCATTGCCTTATGCAGTGGAATAATCACCTCCTTATCCCTGCTGGCAAAATTCCTGTATATCATTGACAAAACTACTACACAAACTGTCCTAGCAACCTGTCTGCACTTCATGTCCAGTTGCACCATTACCCAGTCTTAATGGTTCTCCACTACCCTGAGTATAGTACCACATAGTCGACTGGGCTAGCCAGGTGGGTAAAGTGCCAGCCTGGCAACCTAAAGGTCGCAGGTTCGAATCCTGCCTCGGGCTTGGATCACGGTAAAATGCAAAAACTTTGGGAGGTGCATTATGGCCACAGAAGCTGATGCGGCAACAACTAACAAAAAAAAAAAAAAAGTACCACATAGTTGCTGTGTTATTCTGGTATTACTGCTACCCATATGTAGTATCTTGCATTTGTCTATGTTAAATTTCAATTGCCACTTCTTAGCACATCTACCTTATTTTTCTGGATCTTGTTGCAGTAACATACATGATACCAACCTTCATATCAAATGCAAACTTTAGCCTGATATGCCTTCATCAGTATAATTAATAAATATTGAAAAAGAACAGTGGGGTTTAGTGCTAAGCCCATTGTTGTTTCAATATTTATTAATGATGAAGGCATATGAGTGCCTACTCATAAATATTTGTCACTGCCTTGAGAGTTTTGGCACATGATAGCCTTAGATGCTAATGCGCCATTAAACCTCCAATAACCAACCAACCAACCAACCAGCCTTGAGAGTCAGAAATCTGGAAATTGGTTTCTATTACATAAAACACTGTCTAAAAGTTTTTGACCAGAAAGGCAAGTTACTATGTTACCTCATTCACAGTATTTATCATGTTCATCACTATGGCTTCTTTCTATTGCCATGGCTTAAGAGCCCAAAAGCAATACTATGAGGACATCCCACACATTCAAGTATCTTTGCTCCCAAAAATAACTTCCAAAGTTGCTTTAAGAACCTTCAATGACATTGGAAATATTAATTGGTGTACAGGGAGACTACTTAGAAGGAAAAATGTGGCATTAATTTATTTTTGATGATTTTTTTTTTGTAAGATTCATTGGAATTTTGGGACCAAGGTTGTAATAACAAAAATTAGGCATTGGAGAACAATATATATTAGTATTAGTGGTGGCAAGTGATGCAAGGAAGCAAGCTTTTACAGCATCAGCCAAAAAAAAAAAAAAAAAAGAGTTACCAACCTCATGTTCATCCTCTTTAGTAATTCTAATTTATGCTTAAATTCATTCAAACTACCCATTTTCACAACAAGGAACAAAACTGTTTTGACATAGTCAAAACAGTTTTGTTCCTTGAAATAGACAGAAATTCAGCCTATCATGAATTCAAAGTATAGAAATTTTTAATGGTAATTAGGCATTTCTGCACTTATTATGCCTGGTCTGTCACTATGCTAATATATGTTATGTGGAATCATTTAGAGAATGTAAAATTGAAGTATCAACTTGCTTGATAAAGAACATATTACATAACAGAATCGGTAGTTTAATTAATATTGCATAATTAATAAAATAAGTTACATAGTTTGGTAAATGTTTGGTGAATAACAGTTAATCAAAGGATAGGTCATATTCATCTGTTATTGTGGTTGGATACTGCCTTATTTCAAACAAGGCTTAATTTTGATTGTGATCTATTTATTGTAAAAGTCTCTTTATTATTGTAAAAATGGGCCTTTGTGAATGTCATTCAGAAAGGCCCATTTCAGCTAAAAGTAATGTTTTGTGGAATTGGAATCATCAAAATTCTGAAGCTTATTATTTAGAGATAATTGTGTTCTTAAACATAATTATCTCTATTTCAGCCTGAACTAGGCTGAAATAGACTCCACTCCATTACCTAAAGAAAAGCAAAACACAAAATAACTAAATGCATATTTAACAACTCTTTACCAAATATGGCATAACATGCATGTAGTTTTTGTGTTTTGCTTTTCTTTTTAAGTAATATTTCTAGTTTTTCCACTACAATTTATTTTGGGGTTGGTAATCATAAATTCATGATGATTACCTAATTATGAATAATCTCTCCTTGTAATTTGTAATAATTCACTTGATTTCAGGTGCCAAACTTGCCAAAGTACACATCTCAAGTAGTAGGAAGGTTTATAAAGGTAATATTTATTTTCTTTTTTTTTTTAATAATACCTTTTTTTTTTTTTGCCTATATTCAGTAGCATTTTTGCTTATTCATAAGTAGCATTAAAAAAAATAATAAATATATATTTATTATTATTTTTTTTTTCCAAAATATGAATTTTAAGGATTACTAGTTCCATGTTGGAGTGTTAAAAATGGCCCAGAATCAAGGTTGCCCAGTTTGAATGTAAAGCAGATTTTCTATTTTCATATTTAATGTGAAAGGAGTAAGGATTCATTCCAGTAAAGGTCCAAATTCACCTATCCCTAGTAATGGTGTCTGCTACATTTTCAGAAGAACAGTTTGTAGAACACTTTGATCATCTTTGAATCCATGATGATCTGAAATTACTGAAAGTATACCACCATTATGAGGAAAATGTTTACCATGCAAAAGGGACTTCAGAGACAGAAAGAAGAATCAGTCTGAAGAGGCAAGATCAGAAAACATGATGGTATGCAAATTTGCTACATTTGCATACCTTTTAAGCAGTGTGTTGTGAGTGCATTGTTATTGAGCAGTAGCACACCTTTTTGCCAGCATTCCTTGTCATTTGTCTTTGACAGAAATGAGGACAAGGTTAGAGTAATATGGCCTAGAGATGGTAGTGTCATTTTGAAGATAACTGGTGAGGATCACACCACATCCAGAAAATTCACAGCTTTATCTTTTCAGCATATGCTGTCACCCTTATCTTTTCATAGTGGTCACTCAGAAGGCTCTCACTGTTTGGAAATTCTTTGGTTTCAGGGTGAAAATAGTAAATCTGAGTAATTGTGATTATTGTTTCTCTACATACTTCTGCCTTTGCATCTTTTGAAAAGATTAAAGGTTATGGTAGTTGCAAGATCCACTGAGCAGAAACTACATTCACATACATTTTATATGAACAAAAACACATTTCCACTTGAACTGCCTATATCATTTTGCAAGAATGCTATAGGTGGACTTTATTGAACAATTCTTGCAAAAAGACTGCATTATAAGTAGCATATGTAAATTTCTGTTACCTGGGTTCTTCAGTATAGGTAGTATAAAATATGAAATAGCCTTCCTCTGCCATAAATGTAATTTGAACTTAAACCATATCTTATAAAGTTTTTTTCAGTGGCATTCACAAATGCTTTAAATTCCAGTATAAGTTTTTCCAACTTGGTAATCTTTTAATTGAAAAAGAAAGTGGCAATGTATGTTTACTATTGTTCTCATTAATAGAAACAAAACTTCAGCAGATATACTGAACATACTGTTGAAAAAAGATATCATTTCATGCTCTTTTATATTAAAAGATATTTTTTGGCTAAATTTTTAAGAGTGTGAAGGAGTTTACTTATGCATGGATAATGCACACAGAGTAGAAATTGTGTATGCATTATCCATGCATAAGTAAACTCCTTTATCTTTTTTATTCATTGTGAAAGATAGTTATGACAGCTAAAAAGGAGAAGTTACTCTTCCATAATAAATAATACAATAATACTAGTATTGATCTGAATCAGAGTATTCATTTTCCAATAAAATAAAATTAATTAGTAAGTAGGAGATGGAAAGTTTGACATGAACTTTCGGGAAGTTCATGTCAAACTGGATTGAGTAGGTGTGTGTGTGCAACCAGGCTTTGCTGTCTTTTCCCTCCAAAACTTCAAAGTTTAAAAAGAGAAGTAAAAAGAAAAATATTTCAGATTTTAAATTTATATTAGAAATTAAATAGCAAATTCTGAGTAACAATATTTGTGATAATAGCAGAAAAGATGTCATTGTAATAAAGGCTCTTCTGTCTTCTAGCCATGGATTTTTTTTTTTTTTTTTTCATAAAATTGTGGCCAAAAATTATGTATTTATTTTATTGCTGAATTATTTCCTGGTACATATTCTATTATTGCAGAAAAATAAACATGTTTCTCTGTCATCTGTTGACATCAGTGCATGGCATAAGAATTTAGTAGCCAGGTGGGCAGGAGCAGCAGTGCGTAGCACACGCTTCTTGATTAGACCGGGGTTCGAGCCCGTGACCACCAAATACGGAGGATGCAGAAAGGTCAGGGAATGACCACCGCATATCCCCAGAGCAATATGGCCTTAGTTGCTAATGCCCCTAAAAAAATAAAATAAAAAATAACGATAAGAATTTAGAATAATCTTTAATATTGTAATGAATCTTACCTGTTTTTTTTATAAGTTTTGCTAAATCTTAGTATGATGAATAAAACCAAAAGTGTGGAAAAGAATATATGACTTAAATGAGAAAAAAAAAAGAAACTAGTATCCTGGGAAATGAAAACATGGACGTTTCCTTTAGTCTTGTTGTTGATGAGAGAAAGAAGAAGAATGAGAAATGTAGCCAATAGCAGTTCCCAAGGCTATTGGCAGAATAATTACCAACTAGCAAATGGTGGCTAAGTTGGAATGGGTATAAAAACAGATAAAAAAGGGTCATGTATGCCTACGAACACAAGGATTTGTGTTCGCAGGCATACATGTGTTCATAGGTCATGTATGCCTATGAACACAAATCCTTGTGTTCATAGGCATACATGACCCTTGTGTATTTAGAATGTATACAAACTTCATGGATTATAATTCATGTAAAAATCTAATAGTGTTTGAGGTGTATTATACAAGGGGTATTCAATAAATTATCTATCTACCTATGAAAGAAATGAGATAGAGGCAAAAATCTTTTTTTATTTTTCAATGTAACTCCCCTGAACTTCAATACACCTGTTCCATTTTGTTAGCAATGAGAAAATACCAGACAAATAACATTCTCAGTCCTGTCCATCAAATAATGCAGAAACAGCAAACTTAAGTTCATTATCATCAGCAAAAGGACATCCACACACGATTTTTCTTGAGGTGTCGAAACAGGAAACTGTGGGCCAGATCAAGGATGTAAGTTGGATGGGTAAGTTCTGTAAAGTCACAGTCTCTCAAAGCAACAGCATGTGACCTGTAAACTGGTGCATTGTCCTGAAGAAGCAGCACACCTCTGTAAAGTTTTCCATGGCATTTTTCCTTTATGACATCTCTTAGGTTGTACAGTAGGGATGCATATGACCACCCCAGTGACTGTCTGCTTGTGTTACAAGTAGTAAATGTATAAAATTCCCTCATCATCCCAAAAAATGGGGTGGCCATAATCTTGCCAGCTGATTGTGCTTTCATTGCAATTCTTGCTTGGTCTCAGGATCCCAGTGATGAGCCCATGTTTCATCACCCATAACAATTCTAGAGATGAAAGTTTTAGAATCCCTTCCATAAAGCTCTGAATTCTCGTTACAACACCGTACTCTGAATTGCTTCTGCACAGGAGTCAGAAATCTGGGGACCCACCTTGCACTGACCATAAAAAAAAAAAAAAAAAAAATCCGTAGCCGAATGGTCAAGAGTGGGAGTGCAGTAGCATACGCTCTTTGAGTAGACCGGGGTTCAAGCCCCTGACTGCTAAATATGGTCGATCTGCCAACCCGCACTGGACCAGCATGGCAGATTATGGTCCATTTCCCTCAGCATGAATTGTTGAGGAGGCTTCCATCCTGAAGTGGGTTCATCCCCAAATGTTCATGGAGGATGGTTATAACTGTTCCCTCATTCCCTAGAGATTTGGGAATGTCTAGGGAATGTGATTTTCTTTAAATGTCTGGTCTTCCTGGATGTGGATTATCTTCAATGGACTCTCTGCTGCACTTGAATTATTTTGACCAGAATTTCACCTAGTACTGTGAAGGTGCACTGTTGCCATACACAGCCAACATCCTTTCATGAATGGCCTTTGGCCCATTTCCTTCTTTGGTGAGAAACTTGATGACTGAACAATGCTCCAATTTCAGAAAATTCATAATTTGATACAGGTGTCTTCCTTCTTTCTGTTACAACAGCACAACCTAAAAAGATAATGGGATCAAAATTAGTATGATTCAAGTAGAGATATGTAGGAACATGATAAATCATGAATCATTGAAATATAACTATGGGAAGTACCTTAGGTAGATAACTTATTGAATGCCCCTCATATGAGGAAGTACAAAATATTGCCATACATTGACAAGAAGAAAGAAAAGTTTCAACAGAATTATGGATTGATGCTAGCTACTGAAAGAACCAAATGTAAGATTTTCTGCAGCCATAAAAGGTTATTTCTAAAAATTATAAAGTAACAGTTATATACTAGCTCCTTGTATATGTGAAGTATAGTATCTTACTGTTAGAGAATAAACTGTATTCCATTTAAATAATGTACACTTAAGTTTATTTATGATCACACAATTATGCTGAATTTTGTGTGACCACAAATATTTATTTTGTATTATATATTTTTTTAATTGTATATATACAGGGTGTCTTAAAAATATTGGTACAAATGTTTAGGGGAGGTAGGTAACATCTAAAGGAATGTGAATCGCATAGGAACCCATAACCGGAAACGTCACGGGAAAGTAGTAGCAGAAGCACAATAAGCAGAAATTACACAAAACAGTAATTAGTGGCAAACATTTATTTGACATAATATTAACAATGGAGTACGAAATGGATGCATTTCATGATGTTACAACAGATGCGCGAAGGTTCCACCATGACACGCGATGCATGCGTGACACCGACTCAGCATGGATTGGCGGACACGGTCGAACACACCTGGAGTTTCTTTGACAGTAGCAGCAGCGCAGACGAGTCTCGCCACAAGATCCATTTCCATCTCTACAGGCGATTCATACACGATAGATTTGAGGGCCCCCCACAGAAAGAAATCAAGGCTCGATAAAACAGGTGAGCGTGGGGGCCAGGCAACGGGTCCACCACAGCCAATCCATCGATGCCCAAAACGCCTGCTCAAATGGTCACGAACACACCTTCCATAATGGGTAGGCGCCCCATCATGTTGAAACAAAATGTTGGTTCTCACATTTGCTGGAACATCATCAAGTAATCCTGGTAGAACTTGTTCAAGAAAGATCCGATATTTAGCGGAGTTCATGCGGAATGGTAATAGGTATGGGTCGACTAAGCAGTCACCGACCATACCTGCCCACACATTTATTGCAAAGCGATGTTGTGCTACATGGGGGTGCACACTTTGTGGGTTGTAGTGAGCCCACACATGAGCATTGTGCTGATTGAATAAGCCTTCCCGAGTGAAATAAGCCTCATCCGTGACCAAAACATAGGCTGGAAAATTCAAGTCTTGAACACTTTCTTGGAGAAACCACTGCGCAAAAGCCACACGTGCAGGATGATCTTGGGGGAGCAGTAACTGAATCCTTTGGAGATGACAGGGGTGTAAGGAATCGTCGTGCCAGACATGCTGTACACTGCAACAAGACACTCCTAAGGCAGAGGCAACGGCATGTGTGCTGGTAGTAGGATTATTCTGGACAGCATTCAACACACTTTTTTCCATGGCGCGAGTTCACGTTGAACGTGGTCTGCCCGCACTACTCCTGTTACCTCTAAATGACCCATAATTGCATAAATTTTGATGCACACGCGCAAACAAACAGTGGTCCGGTACATGTCTGTCTGGGAAGCGTTCTCCATAAATTCTTTGAGCGGCTCGTCCATTGCCCTCTGCTAATCCATACACTAGGTGCATGTCTGCCAGCGCACAGTTTGTATATCGATGCATGCTGTTTGTGCGGCGACTACTGCTTGAATGAGTAAACCAGAAATTTTCCCTCTCGCGAACTGATGAACAGCGCAGTCTACCAACTTACGATGACGTTTCCTGTTATGTGTTCCTTTGCGATTTACATTCCTTTAGATGTTACCTACCTCCCCTAAACGTTTGTACCAATATTTTTGAGACACTCTGTAGAAATTTCAGGGAATAACAGATATAATTTTTGTATTATTTAATAATTATTTTCTTTTTATTCTTGTTTTTTTATAGCCTTTAAGTCAAGCATACCATGATTTAGCAACTGCATATGCCACAAATAGTCCCGATGAAGTGCGAACTATTATTAACAAACATACTGAAACGTTTAATAGGGTAAATGTTTTTTTTTTTTTTTCCAATCTCATACTTTCTGTTGCAATTGAATAGCTTAAAAGTTTTAAAATTATCTCTCTTTCCTGATTGTCCTTCAGTCTCCTGCTTATTTTAGCTAATTAATTGAAAATGTGTTTATGTTTCAATGTTCCTTAAATAGATATTATTTTTTAAATATTTCAATCTTTAATTCATTGGCAAGTATGTAATATATTGTTACTTTTTTTTCCACGTGACAAATCAAAGGAGTACAAACACATTTTGAAGGTTCTTTCCATGCATTATCAACACATTACATTTGTGTATGCAGAAATTTTCTTGAAACTCTAGAGAGAAAGATATGTTGCACTCTATCAACTGTATATAAAAACAGGTATGGTTTACAAGCAATAGTAGCTGTTTTTATATTTATGATAGTTTCAAAAATCAACATAGGCAGTTATACCCTTTCAACAGTTCCAAGCGAATGTTGGCTTACACACAAGCTGAATATGAAGAAACTGAATTGAATTTGAACTCTGGAATTTGAATCAAATAATATGTATATATATATATATATATATGTAAATATAGAGGATATTACTGAAAAATAAAAATAAGTAGTAATGAGTTTTTATTTTTTTAAAAATATTTGTTTCTTTTTTCAATTTTTTTTATGAAATTTCGATTTAATTTCTATTTTTGACAGTCTCATACAAATGTTTGCCTACAAAAATAAAATAGGAAAAAATTAATATATAAGATATATTAATTATATTATAGGAGTCAGTTTTGCTATAACGTGCATTTTTGAAACACGAATTTGCTCCAGTGCTACTGATATATTAGGAAACAATGCAAGTATAACACAATTTTTGCGTTGGATCGTGCACAATTTCGTCTGAGTAACACCAGGTGAATGCAAAACCAGCACCAAGCTGAACGTGGTGACCTGTGCAGTACTTACAAGTTTACGAAGCTTAAAAAATGTCAAATGTGCGAAAGCTATATTTCCCATTTACTGAGTTGTATTGGTTGGAGACGCTGTTGTTATTCGCTGCATTCACAAGATAACAGGTGATATTGTAGGCTGACTCACGTTTTCAGGAGCTCATATTTTTCTTTTCGAACAGAAATTTCGTGAGGTGGGATAGCGTTTTAAGCTTCATAAACTTGTTACTCTGTATATCACTTGTGCACCTTATACATGCCGTGTTCATTGTTATTGATTTTATCTTTTTTACTGTTTTAAATTTTACAATCTAAAAAAAAAAAAAATGTCAGTGAACAGAAATATCAATTAGTATGTATATACAGTGGTACGAGCGAGGTCTTGCAATACGAGTACAGTCAATTCTCGTATAACACGTGTTTACACTACACGAATTCGATCATACACGATTTATAAATACGCGAATGATAGCTTATATAACACGAACCGAATTTGCTTATGCACGATTCGCCTTTGTATTTATAAGAAATGGCAGTCGAACGCAGAATCACCCCAACCGAACGCAACACGATAGGAATGAAGAGAAGATTCTGAAAATGTATTTTTTTTTTTTTTTTTTTTTTATGTTTTTTATATCAGTGAAGGGGAAACACATTTCACCATAATAACGTAAAAACCAACACAATTTCAGCTATCAGTATAATCGCAAATGCAATTAGATCGAGTTTACTACCAGTTTATAACAGATTCCACTAGCAGGAACGTAACTGGAAATTGTTTTTATTGTTTTATGGTAGTAACCCCTAGAAATGTGCTTTAGTAAAATGTGAGATGTTAATAGTGTATCTCTGCCTTTACGGTGTTGTTTGTTCAATTGCTACACGCGCGCAGCTTTGTTTATGTGTATCAAGCGTGCCTAATCATTTTGTAATAGTGCGAGCGATGAATCTGTTTAACGACAATGCAATTGTCATATTTCTGTGAAATCCTCAAGAGGAGGCAAGTGTCATTGGAGAGGTTCCTTGTTAAAGTCGCACAAAAAGAAAGAATCAACAGATAGCAGTGATTCCGTTAGTGACAGTGAAAGTCGTCCTACCACAAATTCGATTGCTTTATGTATATTAAATTTAAATATTAAAAATATGAAAAGGTATGTATGTATTTTGTTATTAATCATTTTTACAGTATATGAATATTTTTGAGTTTTGGAACAAATCATCTGGGTTTCCATGATTTCTTATGGGAAAATTCGCTTTGATATACGAGTGCTTTGGATTACGAGCACGTTTCCGGAACGAATTATGCTCGCAAACTAAGGTACCACTGTATTACAATGCTTTATTTACTGTAATATTTATTTATTTATTAGAAATTTAAGATGTTTAAACCTGTGTTAGTAATTTTATTGGGTTTCGTAATTTTTTTTAGTGTTTTACTTACCAGACTGAAAATTTTTTTTGAATGTTCTATTCTTATCCCTATTTTTCCCAATAAGACCTGTTGTTTTTAATGCTTGAACTATCATAACACGGAGATTTTTAGGAACACATGTACCGCATTATAGCAGAACTGACTGTACTTGTAAAATATGTATATAGCTTTTCAGTGTTTACAAAACTTCCAAATTGTTTGAAAAAAAAATTCATTTCAGGTTGCACGCAAACCATTTAGAATCCCATCCTGAAAGGGTTAACAAATATGCATTTAATATTTGTAGAATATACATCACTTTATTTTTGCAACTTGGTCAGAGTTGCGAATCTGAGTATTAGTATCAAAATGGCAGAACAATTCCAGGAAGGGAGCAAAGCTTATGTAGTAGCACCTTCCTTCAAAAAAAAAAAAAAAAAATAGAATAATATAAACTCAGACTAAATGTATCCCAAGTTTTGTCCTTTATATATCTCTTCTGAATGTTTACCTGAGCACTCCTAGTTATCTACTCCTACATATCTAGGTGGCAATTTGTTTCAATAGTTGATTACTCTTTGGCTAGTATTAGCCACATAAAGTACGGAAGTGAGGCTTTTGCTGCACTGGCCAGAAAAGAAAATAAATAAATAAATAAAATATATAAAAATAAATGTATAAAAAAATAAAATAAACAATCTATCTGTTTCCCTCCTCACATAAGTAACTATTCTGCTATCTTGTATTTCCTCAAGCTGTTAGCCTCAACCACTCATAGAGGTAACTTATTCCAGTAATTGACAACTCATTTGCTAAAAGAAAACTTGCTACAATCTAGTCTAAATCTCTGGTATCATTTGTAACAGTGAAAATTTTGTCTTCATTCATTTGACTGTTCCCTCTAATAGTCTTATGGGCTTAAGTCTTATTAGCATTAGTAAAGGCACATGATGCAAGAAAGCAAGCTTATATAGCATCAGCAAAAAAAAAAAAAAAACTTCTCATTTCACCCATCCAAATGTCATTTCATCTGCTCCAAATGTTTGTCTAGTTCTGCCTTGAATCTGTTTACGCTGTCAACTTTTACAACAACAGATGGAAGTTTGTTCCAGTAATCAACCACCCACTGGCTAAAGTCAAACTTCCGCACATCTATTTATGTCCTCTCAGGCGATTATTCTAAGAAAGAGGAAGAATCCCATCAGCATTGAGCATTCTAAAACCATTCAAGGATTTATACACCTCAATCAGATCAACTTGCAGGTGCCTAGTCTCCGGACACTGTAATTTGCAAAAGTTAAAGCCTTTCTTTGTAAGAGCAACCCATTGTTCCATTCACTAATCTTGTTGCCTTTCTCTGTACTCGTTCCACCAGCTCTACATCCTTCTTAAAATGAGCCCTCCAGACTAGTATACAGTACTGAAGGAGGGGCCTGACAGATCTTTTCTCAGATATCCTCTCAGAGGTGCTTGATTGCCAAGTTCTGTAGCCGACATACATATTCAAAGTCTTTCTTCATATGGGGTGCCCTTTTATAGATCTCACTCAGTGAGTTGCTCATCTTGGGACCCTTTTGTAAAACTCAGTCTTTTTTTAGGTGTGGGTCTCCATATTTGCATACCATTCCAAGTGTGGTCATATAATTTCTTATAAAGTGGAATTATTACCTTCCTACTCAACAGATAGCAAGGAAGATCCATGGTATCCTATCAGTGGATACCATGGATCTTCCTTGCCATCTGGAGAACTTCATGTGTACATATTATAACTCCTAAATGCCTTTTTTCATCTACTATTTTTAATTCAACCATAAGTCTATAAGTTATTTTAGAATTACTCTTTCCCAAGTGTTGATAATACCTTGTATTTTGCTACATGAAAACATAGGTGCCACTTTTCTGACCATCCTTAAAGCTTATGCAAATCATCCTCAGGGAGTGCTGTTTGGGCACTGATCATTAGCCACTCTCCCAGTCTTCACATCATCTCCAAATTTTAACATACATCCTTGATCTCTTCATTATCATTTATGAACTCAGAAACAACGGTGGTCCCAGAACTGATCCTTAGACTGTACTTGTAATTTGTACCAATTGAAAATTAAAAACAAATTTCTTAAATTAAATTAATTAAATAATTAATTTAATTTAACGATTAAATTAATTTATTTTGTTTATTATTAATAAAATTTATTTATTTATTATTAATATATAAATATTTATATTTATATATTAATAATAAATTTTTAATAATTTATTATTTATAAATAAATTAATAATAAAATTAAACTAGGTAAAGGTGAATTTTCTTATATCTGATATACAGTATCTTTATCTCCTTATTTGTGCAGCTAGAAAGAGAAAATATGCTTCCATCATTGCAGTTGCTGAACCCTTTTATGGCCTTAAACACCTGTTAGATCCCTAGTTTACAAACTCTGTTAACTTACAGAACTGAAGTCTCTTCTTGTATGAATATCCCTTTGCATCCACAACTGGTTTTGTTACCTTTCTTTGCACCCTTTCAAGCGTATTGATATCATTACTGAAATGAGGTCTGCACACCAATATATGGTATTAAAGATGTTGTCTGACCATTGATTTGTACAGCGGAATAATTACCTCTCTATCTCTACTTGAAAAATATCTGTATAGTAGTATTAATATTACAGTTGCTAAATGATGCATGGAAGCAGACTTTTTTTTTTTCCTTACCTGCCAAAAAAAAAAATTTGGTCAACGTATGAGTAATTAAGGAAAAAAGTGCATGTGTACCCTGTATGCATGAAAGATGTTTTACATGTGAACATCTTTGACAAAAATGTGAAATGGAAATGATGCAAATTACGTCACTTCCTAAATGCTGCTACTTACTCTACTGAATCAGTATTAGTGACTGCATTAGCATCATTTAGGAAGTGGCATCGTTTCCATCTGTCATTTTCATTACCAGTTGGTTTGCTTCAGTCTGAATATTTAGTAGGTGCCACCAAAGGTGTTTTCCCTACAATTAGTATCATTTAGGAAGTGACATCATTTCCGTCTGACATTTTTGTTACCAACTGGTTTTGCTTTAGTCTGAAAATGTAGTAGATACCGCCAAAGAATGTTTTCACTGCATTAGCATCATTTAGGATATGTCATTTCCGTCTGAATTTTTGTTACCAATTGGTTTTACTTCAGTCCGAAAAAGTAGTAAGTGCCGCCAAAGATGTTTTCGCATCAAAAATTTTTTTTTAATCATTCATACTTTCCCTATCATCAAAAAGTTATCTTTTTGGTGATAGGGAAAGTGACCATCCAGTTCACCTTTGAACTTTATCAAATTCTCCACCTCAACCACAGTGGCGGGAAATTTAATCCAGTGATCTACAACACTACTCAAAAGTAACCTTCTGCTACTCCATATGATTATATAGTGGTGACTCCTAGTGTTTATTTCTTCTACCAGTGAAAATATGCATCCTTCAATTAGTACATACCTCAGTTAGTCCCCTCCTCCATTTTCTAGTAGCTAAACTTTACATTACAGTCTGCACTTTCTAAACCATTTTTCATAGGGTTGTTGATTAGCAACCTCACCAAATTAGTGAGCATGCTAATTGCCCTCCTTTGAAAATCTTAGGACACCATATGCCCTTGTAGGCCTGTACACTGCATGATAAATTTCATAGCTGATTGTACCATAATCCCCTATGAGTTTTTTAACCTGAACCACTTTTAACTGCCCCAATATGTAAATAACCATGGACTTCTGTTTTCCAAGGTATAAAACCCTACATTTAGAAGCTTGTTTGTTTGTTATTTGGTTTTTAGGAGCATTAGCAACTAAGGCCATATTGCTCCGGGATATGCGGTGGTCATTCTCTGACCTTTCCGCATCCTCCGTATTTGGTGGTGACGGGCTCGAACCCCGGTCTAATCAAGAAGCGTGTGCTACGCACTGCTGCTCCTTCCCACCTGGCTATGGAGGCACCTACATTTAGAAGCATTAAACTACTTTAATAAGGCTGTCCTTTGCAGCCTTACTATACTTTTGAGACAACCTTATATTGGCATGTATTACTGTCCTAAGGTCCTTTTCATCTTGAACAGTGTTGTGTTTCCCCTCCCCCCCCAAATTATTACTTTAATTTAGGATTGTGACCCTAATACCGAACCTTACCAAATTTGTCTGTCTTGTTGCAGCAGGATTATGTGGTTCTAATTGCCCAACTTAATATCATCAGCAGTATTTTGATGTGAAACTTGATACCACCATCAATATAAATAATGAAAATTATTAGCCTGTCTCACACCTGGAATAATCTGATTAGATACTACTTATATGCATTCCATATTGAACATTGTCTCTTAAGACACTATTCAATATGAAATGCATCTTCTTTTCTGGTACCAGTTTCGTCAGTTGTTTGGTTACCCATTTCATTGTAGAAAGCAGTCATCTATGAGCTTTGACAGTAAAGTTTCTGGAATGAGTCAAGTTAAAGAAAATCAGATGTTAGAATTTAAAAAAATATTACTATTGGAGTAGCATATCACATAGCATTACTATGGTAATAGTTTATTATTGAAGTTTAGCGCTGTAGGGCAAATTAAATTTTTGTCAACTGAAATTGCACCTAGGGCTAGAGCAGCAAACCATACTAGCCAGAGCAGTAAGGATGCCTTGGCTTCTGTGGGGGGGGGAAGAGTTCCGAAAGTGGTTCTACTATGAATCAAGGCCTTATTGCATGTGCTGTGTATGTGCGTGTGCGCATGCACATGCAGATCTAATTGTAGGTATATGCAATACCACAGATGTCTTTTTGTGTATGCTATACTCAGAGAGAGAGAGAACTAAATGGAAATTTAGCATTTTATTGGTTGAATTTAAATGTTTGAGGAAAGGGGTTATTGCCATTGAAGGAATTAAAAGAGGGGACCTCATCAAGCACTCAGCTGCCAACCTTAATGTTAAAGCCTACTCTTATTCATATGGCTGCATTATGGGTCCACCATGAGCAGACTGTTCTGGTCCAACAGGAGGTGGTTATATTTGGTGACTGTTGTCAGGGAAGCAAGGTTCTATCTCACCTATCCAGTAATGATAGGTGAGGTAGAACCAGTGTTATTCTGCTTGGGTGAGGATACACCATAGTACCAATGTGTACAATAACATTACAAAAGAAGGTGGTGGTATTGTATAGATTGGTACTGTGGTGTTAAATTTAGACATTCAGAGACTTTACTTAACAAGTGTGAGGTAATTTTGAAAAAACCCATAAGTTAGGGCTAAATTTGAAAGTGTCTGGAATTTTGCCACAACGTGATAGGAAGGAGTGATTATAAGAACCTTGTCACTTGATTTGCTCCTGGAAAGATTGTGAAAGCTCATGGGTAGAATTTTCTCAGCATCATCATCATCATCCATTTTCAATCCACTGCAGGATGAAGGCCTCTCCAGCAACTTTCCAGTTCCTTCTGTTTTGAGCACTGGCCATCCATTTACTACTCAAAAACTCATGAATTTCATCTATCCATCTCCGCCTTTGTCTTCCAGGTTTTCTTCTAGCTCCTCTTGGGTACCATTCTGTTATTTTCTTAGTCCATCTGTCATCATGTCTTCGAGCTATGTGTCCTGCCCAAGACCATTTTAGTTCTTTAGTTTTGATAAGAATGTCCTTTACTTGAGTTTGCTGCCTAATCCATGTGTTTTTCTTCTTATCTAACAGTCTGATTCCCAATATAATTCGTTCCATTCTTCGCTGTGTAGTTCTTAGCTTCTCTTCCATTCTTTTGGTGAATGCCCAAGTTTCACTTCCATAAGTCATGGTGGGGAGTATACATTGATTCATTATTTTACATTTCAGACAAACTGGGATATTGCTCTTCAGTATGTGACTATATTTCCTGAATGCTATCCATCCAAAATTTATTCTTCTCTTGACTTCCAGCCATTTATCATTATTACAGCTAATAACTTGTCCCAGATAAGTATATGACTCCACCTTTTCAATTACTGCTCCTTCAATCATTATTTCCCTTTCCGTGGCATACTTGTTCATCATTACTTTTGTTTTAGCCATATTCATCTTTAGTCCAAAAGCCTTACTAACTGTCCATAACTGATTAAGATTTTCCTCTAATTCTTTGGGATCGTGGCTTATGACCACAATGTCATCTGCAAATCGTAAATGGTTTAGGTACTCTCCGTTCACATTGACTCCTTTTTGCGACCAGTCTAATCTTCTGAAAGCTTCCTCAAGGGCAGCAGTAAACAGCTTCGGAGATATTGTGTCTCCTTGTCGAACTCCTTTCTCGATTTTAAATTTGCTACTGTCTTTGTCTAGTCTAATAAAGGATGTAGCACTCTCATATATTTTCTTCAAAATCATAATATATGGAGTATCTATGCCTTGTCTTTCCAGTGCCCGAAACATTGCCTTATGCTGTATGGAGTCAAATGCCTTTTCATAATCCACAAATGCCAGGCATAATGGTGTTTTATATTCATTTGCTTTCTCCATTAGCTGTGATATTACGTGAAGGTGATCCATAGTTGAGAATCCTCTCCTAAAGCCAGCTTGCTCTTTCGGTTGATTCTCATCAAGTATTCTTTCTAATCTGTTAGTAATGACCCTTGTGAACAACTTGTAGATATGGGATAACAAGCTAATTGGTCTATAATTTCCAATTTCTGATTTATCTCCTTTCTTATGCAGCAAAACTATGATTGCATTATTCCACTGCTTAGGCATCACACCTTTTCTAATGCACTTTGTGAAGAGCCTTGCCAGTTTTTGTGTTATGTCTCTTCCTCCCAATTTTAACAACTCTACAGTAACTTCATCTTCCCCCGGGGCTTTCCGATTCTTCAATTTCTTCAATGCATGTTCTACCTCATCAGGAAGAATATCGGGTATGTCGTATGTGTTGCTACTTTGCAATCCATCTTCCCCACTGCTGGTATCATTCCCTCGCTGCTTGTATAATTCCCTATAGTAGTCTTCTGCTATTTGAATTATGCCTTCTCTGCTGTTTATAATTACACCATCGCTATTCTTCAGTTTCAGTATCATTTGTCTTTCTGTATTACTGCTCATGGCTGCTGATTTCAATCCTTTGTTTTCCCTTAATGCTTGTTCTACTTTTCTTGTGTTAAATCTTCTTATGTCCTCTCTGAGGCATGGCATGTATTTATTAACAGAAATGACTGTTTCTACAGGGATGGGATACATTTAAATAGGGATGGTGTAACAATATATTTGATCATACTGTTGAGGCAGTATTAGGTAGGTCAGGAAGCCATTAGTTTGGAGGAGGTGGCTACACAGACTAATAACACTAGTCAGCAAAATGAAACATGAAACTCTTTTTTCCTTCCCCATCAAATATGTAAACACTTTTCTAAACAAATTTTGTGCAGTTATTTCAATTGTTTTCTTGTTTTTTTTCTAGCACATGTAGTTTCCGTAATATGACTAATATAATAAGTCACAATGACTTCATTACAAAACACAAGAGAGTTTACAGTTACATTTTTATCACTTTTAAAATTTAAACTTAGTACATTTTATATATATTTAAAATAATACATTACATTATTGTAGAAAATAAAAAAAATAAATAAAAAAAAAAAATATATATATATATATATGTGTGTACAATTTAAAAATGTTGTTGTGTATAGATAATTTTTTCTGGGACACTTTGTCCAGAAAATCATGATAAAACATCCAGCAGTAGTTTGCCAATTTGTTCCAGAAACCTTGGTAACAATATTCCATTGACCTAACATCTTCAGAGAATCATTCGCCCTACTCATTGCTCACCGTGATAGGGTTTTTTGGGGAAGAAGTCTAAATAAGAATAAAAGAAATGAAGTTTCAGTGGCATTTCTTTGTATTTATCAAGCAGTTTTTGAACTCCACCTTTCTATGTGGGAGACCTCTATTTCCCAAAGAAGTTTCCATAAAGCCATTTGAAAGCCTGCCATGCTTTTAGTTCTAATACATTGAGGCATTTTTCATTCTGAAAAAACTCTCCGATTTGAGGTCCCACAAAGATTTCCTTTTTCACATTCACGGCACTGATCTTTAGAAGTTTCATTACTTAAGTAATGAAGTCCTCTCAAATTCATCTTACTATTGCTTTCACAAAACTCTCTGTCATGTCAAGTTTAATGTGGAGAGGCAGAAGGAAAATCTTCATGGGATCTGCTAATGGAACATAGCTGCACATTAGTTGTTCCTGGTTCACATGTGCTTTTTTGAGGCCAGTTGTCTGATGTAATGCCTGGTATTCTCTTGATGAGTGCTTTATTCAATTGCTCTGAGTGTCTTCCTGTAGAGTTCATCTTCTTTAGATGAATGAAGATGGATGGTGGCTTTAAGTTCCTGTTATGCAAGAAAACAACTTTCAAACTTCCTTGTGAGAATTGATGAAGAGGCCCCATTCAATGTATGTGTGCTTGTGACAATTCCCTGAAAACTACAATTGTATCATGAAAGTAGTAGAACAGACTGTTCTACTACTTTTATGATATCAATGTAGTTTTCAGCAGTGAGATTCTTTGATGTTCTTCTTAACCATCTATTTCTGCTTTAGTCTCAAAGCAAGAAATTTCACTTTATCTTTGGAGAGGACCAGATCTCTAATGAGGTCATTCAACTCATCTTGGGTAAACAGCTTCAGCTCCGATTTCATCTCGTCAGATGTTTACTAAAGATCTGAAGTTCTCGGGTCTCCGCCAATTGCACCTTCAGCACATGCAATTTTCTCTTCTAAGGAATCTAATGTGTTGTGGAAATGCCAGAATTGCCATACTGTCATTGTGAGGGAGTGGTCTTGTTGCTGAATCCTGGTTCAGATATACAATCTTTTGCTTGTTATTTGCTGCGAATCCAGTTACATTCACATTATAAAAGTAACAGTGGCCATCATTGTCGTTTGGCTCCTTCCTTATCGTAGACACAGCAAGTGATATTCACTTTTTCTATTTATTCAACCAATCACGTAATCTGTGTGAACAAGCAATGCAAATAACATGTGATATCATGTAGGTTGGTTGGGTAGTTAAGTTCATGTAATTGTTCTCATCACAAAAGCCAGACATTCTAGAGGAAAACTGAAAACAGATTTGCTAATTTGCAATCCCCCCCCAGTGAAAAGTTATGTACTGATACATGTAATTTAATGACAGCCATGAACAGAGGTGGAATTGATTCTTGCATTGCTTCATTGCTTCTGTTTTGACATGTATTATCCTAAAAAAGCAGTAGGGAGGGCTGCTGTGGGTATGCATGGAACTAGCAACTACAACGATTACCTCAAACTTATCAAATTTATTTACTATACTCCTATAATTAGTGTTCATTAAGTCATCAAATGCTCAAGTATAACAACATTACACTATGATATTGGAATTCAGAATTCGAATATAAGGATTATAATGTGTACAGAAATGGCAGGTATACCAGAAGGAGTGTTGGAGGGGTAATACTTTTAGTTAAGAAGCACATAGGCTCTAAAACACTATAGCCAGCAGACACAAGTTGCCAAGGCACCTCCGTAGCCATGTGGGCAGGAGCAGCAGTGCGCATCACACGCTTCTTGATTAGACCGGGGTTCGAGCCCGTGACCACCAAATACGCAGGATGCGGAAAGGTCAGGGAATGACCACCGCATATCCCCAGAGCAATATGGCCTTAGTTGCTAATGCTCCTAAAAACAAAAAACAAAAAACAAAAAAAAAAAAAAACAAGTTGCCAATGTAATATTGAGTCATTCTGGTGTGACATCAACCCTGGGAAAACAAAAACGAGAGTTTCAGTCTGTTATCGGCCAAGTGACTGTTGCATATAATCATTATACTCCGAGAGCACATTGATTGCCGTTCCATATCATGTCTGTTTTTTTGTGGATTGTATTTGAAGTACTGCAGCTTGTAGTAGTAGTGCTTCAAATGCAAGAAAACTCTCCTTACTCAAATCAGATCCAGCAAGGAGTGTTTCATACTTTGAATTTGAGCAGCTTTTGTTAATCAGTCAAACAGTGCTGAACAAACTCAGTCCAGATCTTCCATTTGCCCAGATCATCTGTTAGAGTTGCACAAATTATTTCTCTGTTTGTCTGAACATTTTTGGCCATTTCTGAGATTTACAGAACTAAAGTCTCTTTCTCTATGAACATCCCTTTGCACCCACAACTAGTTTTCCTGTGGGTGCAAAACATTATTGTACATTCACAGCTCTCATCATATACCTGATCCTCACAGACATTCTGAAACCTTCCAAACCAATGAGAAACACTTGAGCAAAATATAGCATTGTTACTATATACTTATTTTACCAATTTTTAGGTTTTTTTGCACTAATTCCCACCTTGAAATAAAATTTAATGTTTGCTCTTTATTCTGTCGCATAATAAAGTGAACAATACAACATTTCAAACATATGGCTCATGATATTCAAATGACTTGGAACTTAATTCTGAAACCTTGTAGATGGTTCAACAGTCAATTGCTATTAGGAAAATATCTCATCCACAAATCCCAGTGCCCTGATAGTTCAAGTTCTCCCATGATAAGATTTTCTAATTTACTTACCCACTTAAGTTGCAAGTACTGCTGATCATCATACTCTTTCTGTTCATTAGTTCTGTGGCACACCCCTACTCTTAGAATTTGCCACTCTCAACTTAACTGTGACCTGATATATCAACTTTTTGATTTGGCTGAATTTTTATAAATCAGTATTTTTTATATTAATACTTGACCATTAAATCCCGCAATAAAATTTACATTTTGTGAGGACTATCTGTTTATTGTATTTTATTACCCTTTTAAATAGAAGAAGCTTATATCCTAAGATCGTTGTGTAACACATTTTTTGCAGTTATGCAATTATAATCTAATGCTTATTTTATTTTTAGGATAACAATATGGGTCTAGTCAAACAGTGTTTGGCACATCTTTACAAAAAGAATATCCAAAGGTTAACAAAGGTATAGTATATTAGAATAAGTAAATTCAGCAGATTAATTTTGTATTTAAAAGTTAAGTGGTTGCAGTATATTTTCTCAACCAGCTATTTATTATCCTCATGGTTGGTAAAATAATCTTTGCTTTAATGTAACTTAAGGTGTGAGATTTTTAAAAATATGCATTTTTTTAAACTAATGAGTGTTTGTATCATTAATAAGAATTGTTAGAATCATATTTTACATAGCAGCCTAGCTAGTAAATTCCAGCTAATGAAGGTACCTATGTAAATAAGAGGAGTAGGAAAGTAACAGAATTCTACATTGAAATCCTGGCTTATTCTTGTATGTTCATGTATCTATATATGTTAAATCTCTTATTCTCAAAAATTCTGTCAGGTGCTAAATAGTCCATCTCATTTAGTGACAGAAACTTTAGAAATATCTATCTATTTTATGCCAAATATCAGAAATGTCTTATTTTCATTATTTTTTTAAATATTACTTAATAACTATATTAATTCATTTTAAATTTATTTAATAACTAAATTAATAATATTGAATAATTTTATAACATAAGTATAATTTGAAATTGTTTTAATTAATATTGATTAAATTATTATTGAATCTTATTAAAGTATTAATACTGTTAGTATTAAGAAAGCCAGGCTTTTGCAAAAAAAAAAAAAAAACACTCATAATCCATGTATCTCTCCTTCTCTTGCAAGTATGTATTGAAGCTGACCTTTGAATTTTTCTGAGGTGCTGGCCTCAACTACCCATGGAAACAACTTGTTTTAGTGATTAACAACTCACTGGCCAAACCAGAACTTTATAAATTGCACTCTCTACCTCCTTCCCTGTATTGTGAATTAATGCCTCCTTTTTAAGTGGCATTAATACTTGAAAATTTTGCTTATGTTCATTTTACCGAATGAATGTAGACAAAATTTCAGTGTCCCTACTCAGATCTTTATAAACTCTTCAGGCATATGCCCCTCTGAGGTATTTGATTACCAAGTTCTGTAGCTGACATATTTTGTTGAAGTATCACCTGATATGGGTACCCTTTTTGTCAGTCTCACTAGACATGTTCCCTGTCTTTGGGTGTTTCATGAAACTAGTGAATGTGTGTTCTCTGGAAGTAGTGTTCCAATTGCATTCTTACATTTACTCTGTATAGTGGATTGTAACTGATCTCAACTACTAGCAGTTGTTACATAAATCATGGATTGGACATTATGGGGGCCCCCCTCCATGCACCTGCCTGTGCTGCCCAGAGAACTTCATGTCTGCCTATATCAAAATCCTAGAACCCCTTTCTTCCTCCGCCATTATTAATTCAACCCATTTAAGTGTATAAGTTACAGTATTTTGAGATTTTTATTGTTTATCTCTCAAGCAATAAACGTTGCATTTTGCACAGTCAAAACATAGTTGCAATTTATTTGACCATCCGGAAAGCCTCTCAAAGTTGTCCCAAAGGAGAATTGCTTGATGCTAGTCATTAGCCACTCTCCCAACTTTGCATTAGCTGCAGATTTTGACACTGCACCCTGTGTCCATTTGCTGTAGGGTGGATTTATGCACAAACACTAGGTGCTGGCTGGAGGAAGGACTCCAGTCAAAGTAGGATTTGGGAAATGGTTCAAAGAGGCTCCCCTTTGGAACATGCTTTGTGGGGGATGCCTGCCCATTGTTTTTACACCTTAGTCCCTGACAGCCTAAATTGTCCCTGCTTTATCACTGAAATGATTGAAGTACCCAATCAGATCGTCAGTTGGGTTATCAATGATTTCACACCGTCATTAAGTTAGCTTACAATCTGATTTTTTTTTTAATAAAAATACCAAACATGAAAGGTGTTAGAATCTAAATTACTTCATGCACTGCATGGGTTAATTTTCTCTTTTCTTCTTTGTATTTACATACACAAAAAAAAAAAAAAAAAAGAAAAGAAAGGACAGGAGAAATTTTACATAATTTCTCCTGTCCTTTCTTTGTCTCTTAGTAATTTCTCATGGCCAACCTAACCATTTCTAGGGTACTATTATAGATCAGCTTTTAACTCTTACATGCTTCTCAGCTTTTCATTACTCAATCATTATCTCATGCCATCATTTTTGCCTTATTAAACTAGCTTGTTCCTTTTCAATCTACCTTGACATCCTCCTTGTGCCATTTCCTGAAGGGTGTATATGCATATGTGGCTTTTGTGACAGCAGCTTTCAAGTTATTTGATAATTCTCTTATGTTTGCTCTCCATGCTGTCTTCCCAGTTGATATATGCTGCAAAGCATCTTAGACTGTCATAATCCCCTTTCCCGAAATTGGAATATCAGGATCTCACTTGTCATAATTCACCTTAGCACTCCATGATCACTCCTTGCTAATAATTTCTGTATATTAGTTGCGGGCAGTCAGGTACAGACTCTTCTTCTCCCCACTACTTTTCCCCACATGAACATGCTGATATCAATAACAATCATTTAGTTTCAAATTTTAAATGTGTGGGTGAAGGAATCATATCTACATTCCATTGGCAGTGTTGGGATATGAAAGTCATATGTTAGCGGACCTCGTCGTGCTTCATTTGGGTGAAGTGTAAAAAGGGCAGAAGTGCTGGTCTTAGAATGGTTTCAACAGGCTTACCATCAACATACTATCAGTGACGATCCGAGCTATTGTAACTGTTGGTTCCTCCATATACCATGATGATTCCAGGTGTTGGAAAGCTGAATTGCTTGTTTCCATCATATTTCCATGTGCACATACAGCTGTCACTGGATCCCAAACAGAAATGTGATTCCGCACTGAAGACAGGATTCCTAAGCAGTCTCCTTGCACCACTGCTGACAATGATGAGATGGCATCAAAAACAGATGAGACAACACAAGTAGCAGCTAATTGCAAGAAGTGGGCTGCCCACTTCTTGCAGTCAGCTGCTACTTGTCTCCCTGACATAGAAATGACATTTATAATATTCAGAATTTGGAGGATTGTGACAGATTTGTTTTGTGTTGCTAGCCTGCAGATTCTTTTATTCTCCCATTCGGACATTCTTATGCCACCAGAGCTGTGCTATCTGAGTATCTTTCTCTGATCACTGTTGCCGAAAGCATCCAGCTGTTTGGGCATCATGACTGTCACAGCTTTTATAGTTTACTTTCATTAGCTGGCTTCCTGCTTTGTTGGTGTTAAAGATAAGTCGAGATAATGTTTTATACACTGCTAAGATAAAAAGAAATTGTAATTGTTATACTAAGATATTTAAGTTTCACACTGGCTGACATACTTTAAATAATATCATACACTGCATTATTAGCATTGAATTGCTTTTCTGTAAACAGAAAGTAAGTCTTAGTGTATTCTTCCACCATAAAGAAAGAAATTAAGTTTTAAAGATTTTTATTTTATTTTTTGCTTTTAGACATTTTTAACTCTGTCACTGAGTGATATGGCAAACAGAGTTCAGCTTTCTGGACCCAAGGAAGCAGAAAAATACATTCTTCATATGGTGAGATTATTTATATAGGGATAACTTTTTGTGTGAACTGTTTTATTCATAAATACAAATTACAACTAAAACACAATTTAAAAAGTAATGTGATATTTGATTAGAATAAATATAGTATTTTAATTTACATTATTAAGAAAAAGTAGCTTATATTTTAGAAAAAACTGTTTATTTGTGGTTTTGGGGAAGAAAAAAAAAATTAATTATTGAAATTATATTTTCTCTAATCTTTTTAGCCATTCTTTTAGCAAATAGCAGTTAACCAAGAACCTGAAAACATTTTGATAAGATAACTATTTGGTATGTTTGAGAACAGCTGTAACATCAGTGATGGCATTCTTGTTTTTCGGCATCTCTACCTTGGCATCAGAGCCATGCCGAGGGTGAAGTGAACGAGGCTCTTGCCTCAGGTTAAAAGCTGAAAGGGGCACCAAAAAGAAAGAGTAAATAATTGTGAATGTTTTTGATTTGATGTTTTGATTATTCCAATTCATTTATCATCTTGCTTTTGCAAGACGAAAATCTTTGTCGCACCACTGTATAGATACCAAGCTCTGCCTACCACCATTGTTGTCATACCTCAATTTTAATTTGTTATTAAAACGTGTACCAGAAATGTATTTTAAATAAGTCATACATTTTTAATTTTTTTTTTTTTTTTTTTTATATTTTAGGGGAGGGTGCAATTTTTCATTCGTCTCAGGTACTAAAATGGCTCGTCATGGCCCTGCTTGACATGTATTCCATTTAACCTTTCTTCTGTGAAGCAAATGTCCATGTCACTGAGGGAGATATATCCAGTCTTATATTCACAGAAATACTTCTGCCATTTCTACTTCATTATGATAGCGATTTGTCCTATGCCAATAACATTAAGCTTTGTACTCTTAGACAGCGACCAGAGATATAGAACTTGCCTCTAATTGCCTAACTAACTCCCTCTAACATTCCTGAGATTACTTTGATTGCTTCCCTCAGGACGAGCTCTCTTAATTGCAACCACAGGCATCTTCTTTTCTCTAAAGAAACCCATCTGAATTGCATCCACCAACAATTTGTCCCTGAAGTATAATACTATATTAGCCATATAGTGCAAGGAAACCATAGGCTTTAAATACTAGCCAAAAAAATGTTAATAATAATAAATAAAAAATTACAATAAAAATATAAAGAAAGACATGAAAAAAATTTGCCAAGGACCTGAAATAATTCTGATAGGACTAATTATGTAAAATCCTGCTTCACTCAGGTAATTATCTAGTTGACCTTTGAATTTCTCCACCCCTCAACTACCTGCAGAGGTGACTTCTTCCAATGATTGCCACTGCTAAAGAAAACTCCCTACAATCCAGTCTAAACTTCTTCCCCTGTAATTTGAATTTATGGTCCCTAATTCTGGAATCCTTTATAACATTGAAAACTTTGCCTTCCTCATTTTACTATCAGGTTTGTCTGTGGCTTCTGGTTGCCAAGTCCTGTAGCCAAAATAATCAGTCTTTCCTCATGTGGTCACCTTTTGCAGATCTTACTATGTGTGGGTTGCCCATCTTTGGACCCTTTCAAGAAGCTCAGTATTTTTTTTTTTTTTTTTTTATTCAGGCCTCCATATCTGGATACAGTATTTTAAATGCAGTCTTACAATTGCCTTATACAGTGGGATTATAACCTCCCTACTCTACAGGCTATTGTTTGATAAATCATCGACAGTACACCATGGGCTTTCCTGGCACCTGTCTACACTGGTCAGAGAACTTCGTATCCGCCCATATCATAATTCCTGGATCTCTTTCTTCCTCTTCAGTTTTTAATTCAACTCCACCAAGCGTATAAGCTACTTTATAGTTGCTGTTCCCCAAGTATTGTAAGACCTTGCATTAAAACATAGCTTCCACTTTTCTGACCATTCTTGAAGCTTATTCAAGTCATCCTGAAGGAATGCTTCTTGACACTGATCATTAATGGCTCTCCAGTCTTTACATCACTGCAATTTTGATATTAAACTTTCTATCCTCTTTTTGTTATCATTTATGAAAATCAGAAATAACAGCGGCCCAAGAACCAGTCCTTGGGCAACCCCACTTCTGATTTTACACCAATCTGAAGAATATCCATTAATCATAACCCTCTACCTGCAGCCATCCTGCAATCCCTGTGATTCCATTGTGTTGGAAGTCATGGCACATAAAGACTTGAATTATTTTTCATCAGGAACTAACAAATAATAATTAGTTACCACTAGCAAGTTGAGTCCTTATAATACAGGGTTATTCAAAATGATTCATCCAATTTCAAATGAGCATAATTCCGTACCTATTAACCATGTATTAACTTAGCATACACCAGATGAAAAAGGAAATCTACGAGTTTTAGAAAGTCACAACGAGATGGCTCCACTATCACTGTGGCTCCGCGACAGACAGTCTGTGAGAAAATGGCGACCGCACAACAGAAGGATTTTTGTGTGATGCAGTTTTTTGGTGTGAATCAGTAGTCAGTGCAGCGTGAGTTTCGTCGACATTACAGAACTGATCCACTGCATGCTCAGAGCATCTGTCAGTGGTATTGGCAGTTCGAGGAAAGAGGATGTTTGTGTAAAGGCAAGAGCACAGGACGACCGTGCGTGTCTGAGGATAATGTGGAAAGAATCAGAGAGAGAGTTTCATACGTAGCCCAAAGAAGTCAACAAACTGTGCCAGTGTCGAGAACTGGGAATTCCTCAGACGACTGTTTGGTGTGTTTTGAGACAGCACTTGATTATGAAGCCATACAGGTTGCATCTGATCTGTTGCAGGCTCTAAGGCCAGGGGATAAATTAAACCGACTGAACTTCTGACTTCTCATGCTCGAGGCTAAGGAGAATGACGATTTTGCTCCCCACTTGGTGTTCAGTGACAAAGCAACTTTTCATCTAAGTGGCAAGGTGAACCGTCACAATCTTCAAATATGGGGCATGGAAAACCCACACGGAACAATTGAGCACCAGCACGACTCACCTAAAGTTAACGTCTTCTGTGCCATTTCCCGGGCAAAGGTTTATAGCCCTTTCTTTTTCATGGAGAACACAGTGAGTGGTCACTCCTATCTGGATATGCTGCAGAACTGGCTATTTCCCCCAATTGAACGAAGATTCCGGCGACTACATTTTCCAGCAAGATGGGGCACTGCTTCATTGGCATTTGGATGTTTGCCGTTTCCTCAACAAAGTGCTCCCTCACTGTTGGATTGGTCGCAGTGGACCCCATGACTTGGTGCTCTACAGCTGGCCCCCTAAGTCACCGGATCTTACGCTGTGCGATGACTTCTTTTGGGGATACATTAAGGATGCTGTGTGCATGCCAGCATTGCCCACAATCTTGGATGAGCTCAAAAATCACATTGTTACTGCTGTGGAGTCAGTGACAAAGGACATGCTGGAGCGAGTACGGGAGAAATTCCGGAGAAGAAAACTGCTTTCATATACCACAGGCAGTTCACATCGAACAACTGTTTTGTTCTCATGTTGTCACTATAGACCAGCTGCTACCTAATGAGAGGTCAGTTAGTTCTGAAATAGGCTGCCATAGTAGTCTCATCTTTTAAGCAAATGACTAGTTAACCTTTTGTAGAGGCTGTCTGTTTGAAAGTAATGCAATATCAGGGCAATTTATGGCAAAAGTAAGTTTGTTCTGCTGTAAAAATTAAGACCATTGCACCACAATTTAAATCCTGCTAACTGCAAAAATAGGTTAATGCAATGATTGCTTTCTTAACACTTTCAGATTGTAAAAATGTTGATTTTTTTTTTTTTTTTTTTTTGTAAAATGTGCCAGATTTTATAGAATTGTGGATTGCAAAGTAAGATTTTTTTTGTATTTACTGTATTTATAAAAACTGTTGAAGTAGTAAACCAAAAATGAAAAGGACATCAGTATATATATATATCTTTCAGGAGAAAGTAATAAACATGGAAGATGGACAAAGGGAAGAAATTGACAAAAGAATTTACAAATGAAAAGGAAAAATATATTTAGAGATGAAAAAATTCCACCAAGTCTAAAATAAAGAGTACTTGACCAATGCATTTTGTCTCTTCTATCATATGGAAGTGAAACATGGTGTTTAAAAGAAAAAACAAAGCCAAGATTGAAATTAACACAATGGATGATGAAAAGAAGCATGCTGCAAATTACGTTAAGGGACAGAAGACAAATGAATGGATTAGAGTGAAAACAGGAGTGAGTGACATAACACATTACGTGCTTAAAGTTGAAATGGGCTAGAGATATTGCAAGGTGTAGGAATGAAAGTCGGACACAATATTAATGGAATGGAGGCCATTGAATGCTAAATGAAGAGGAAAGCTTAGTGTGCGATGGAGAAATAAAATCCAGAAAATTTAAAGGGTGCAGTGGATGGGAGCTGTAGTGGCAAGATAAGCATGAAGAAACATGGGGAGACCTTTTTCAAGTAGTGGACTGACAACAGTTGAAGAAAAAGAAGATACTAGATTAAGTATTACATCGAGATTTGTGCCCAGTCTCATGGACACATACCACTGAAAGTCATATATAAACTTTTATTTATAATATAACTTCTATCAGGAATGTGTGTAAATACCTTTGGTAAATAACTGCAGTCGTGTTCAATTCTGGTGAATACAGTTTCCTCGTTGGTCGAAAAATATTCTTTCAGTAGTGTTATTGTGGAGGAATGTCTGCACATAAGATCAAAGTTAATATTTTATCAGTGATGTTTACATGTTTGTCTGATGTGATGTCAGTTAGAGCTTTATATAAGAGTTGCAGTTATTGTTCACTTTCCATTTTTTTTTACTAATTGGGGGGTGTGTTTCATGATCAAGGGATTGGCATAGGTCCCACCAGGATAAGCATGGTGTTTTATTATAAGGATCATATTAATGATCATATTATTTTCATATTTTATCATATAATCATCAGATTTATTATAATCATCTACACTAAATAATTGGTGTTCTTATATGATGTGGTGCATAATTTAACAAGTATACTTGATACTATTTTTATTATTTTATTATAATTTAAAACCCAATATATAGCTTCATGTTAAATCTAGGCCTTATATTGTCATGGATATTACAATAGTAAGTTCTTATACCATTCGTCCTGCTTGGAGTGAAGATTTGTTTTGTAGATTTATGGCCAAATAATTTCATGAAATGATTAACATGAAAAATCAGATTGCTGTGAGTAATGAAAATGTATTGAAATTATAAACCTGTGATTAAACTAATATAATAACAAGAACAGGTTTTTTCCCCTCAATCCTCAATTTTCTTCATTCAGTTTTTTTCTTCCCTCATTTATTTTCCTTGTTCAGTTTTTTTTTTTTTTTTTTAATTTCTAAACACTGGTTATCAAATAATGTTCTTCTAGAAGAGCAGACTACTTTTGTTTTTAGATAATGGGTGTGTGCAACTATTTGTAACCACTCTGCCTTGTACTGGAGAAAGAAATGTGGTTACTACCATTGCTTAAATATGTTTAAGACATCATTATGTCAGGATGTGACTGGCCATTCCTTTAGCTGTGGTGAGAAAAGTCATTTGTCAATCTTAATTTTATAATATAATAATATTAACCTGCTGGTAGGCACCTAAACTTATAGGCAAATGGGTATCATTGTGATCCTATTCAACAGAAAGGAGGAATTGTTTAAAGGTGTTATTGATTTACAGATAAATGAACAAAATGATTTTAGAGTACAAAATAGCTATAATGAAATGGGATTCAGAATGACTCAACTTGCTTTTCAACAGGTTAAATATTTTTGAAACTCTGAGTGAATTTATTTATTCTTCTGTATATATAGATTGAAGATGAAGAAATTTTTGCATCCATTAACCAAAAAGATGGGATGGTTGTTTTTCTTGATAATCCAGAGAAGTACAACAGTAATATCATGTTTAAAAGATTAGAAGAAGAGGTAAGAATATTCATAAATATTGTATTAAATAAGTGTACAGTATCACTTAAAATAGATAGACTGATAACTTTTGTTATAGAGCCAGATGTGTGAGGGTGAGCAGGCAGCTGAGTGCTTGACGAGCCCCCTAGTTTAATTTCTTCAATAGTAATGGCTCATTTCTTCAAGCTGCCAAATTTGTCCAACAAAATACCAAACTTCTGCTGAATTCCCCCCCCCCACCCCACCCACCCTATTTCTCCCCCCATCTAGCACACACACACACACACACACACACATATAGAGGCATCCACATTATGTCCAACTACACCAGTGGTTTTCAACCAGGGTACCACGACACCTTAGATTACCACAACAACATTCCAAGGGTGCCACGTAATTTGGGTTTAAGTTACTTAAACTTTTTTTTTTTTTTAATTTATATATTTATTTCATTATAAAAAGGTGTATGGTATCTTTTTAATTTTGTGATGTTGATGTTTATTTAGTACCTCTATATGAAGAATAAAATTATTATATATATATATATATATATATATATATATATATATATATATATATATAATTTGTATTATGAATTGTTATTTTTTTAATATTTTACACACACACATATGCACAGAGTCGGATCAAACAGACAGAAAATTGAGAAGGGTGCCACAAAATAAAATAAATTACTTAGGGGTGCAGTTATTAAAAAAAAAGTCAAACCACTGAACTACACCATTCCCAGCTACTTCAGCAATATATGTATTATATAATATTTATAAAACACTAAAATATTTATTATATTTCCACAGAACTACACAAAGGAAAATAGTCAAAAATTATACTTATCCTCCAGATCTGTTTACAAACTTCCTGCAATAGTAATATTCTGATCCCAACAGCCAGTTTTGCTTTTAAGTTTTTATGTCAACTTTTGCATTAACTTTCTAAATATTTAGATAAACATAAAAATAAACTTATCAAAAAACGTTTATAGTAACCCTTCTTTCAAAAAAAAAATTGCATAAAATAATAAAAATTAAACTTTTATGTATATTACAAATATCTGTTTCCTTTGCTGTAACTTTACAATAAAGTGGAAACATTATTCATCTGTAATGCTATTAAATAACACTGACTCGAATCTGTAAAATGTCTTTATTATGATAAAATAAAATAAAATAAAATATGTGCATACTAATTGTATAACTATATTTTAACATATAGTTATACAATATATGTTAAAATATAGTTATACAATTATAACTATTATATATTTAATATATATAATAGTTATAGTTATTATATATTTAATATATGAACCGTGCGCAGACGCCATAGTTAATGTCGCAAACCTGCTGAGATGTGTGGTACATATAGATTGTCGATCATCCTGCAACCACTATAGCTGATGAAAGTGGCCGCTGCTGCTGAAAGCTCCTGTATTTTGTGGTTTTAAACAATTTTATCGCTTTTAATTTTATATATTTTATTGAATTTTATTCTTGTTATACGTTTATTTTTTTTTTGTTTTAATATTTTAACATAGTTATACAATTAGTATGCACGTATTTTATTTTATCATAAAAAAGATGTTTTACAGATTCGAGTCAGTGTTATTTAGTAGCATTACAGATGAATTACAGAGTTCCTGACTCCAGAGACCTTTTCAATGGAAACATTATTGCATCATGATAGATATGTAAATTTTTAACGTGCTCATTATATGCAAATGTTTGCAGCTTTCTGATGACAGCAGTTTATACAAACAATTTTTGTTGAAATTCAAGTATGCTGCTAATAGCAGGCTTTTTGTTTCTTCGTATGCAACCCAAGGTAGACAGTTTTCTGTCTGACACTGTTATTGGTGCTTTTTTCACTGACTTCCAGTATAAAATTTTCAATGAAATTTTGCTGCCTGATCAAATACACTCAAGAAGCTTTTGTATCAGTATTGTGTTCAAAAAACCTGTTGTTAGTAACATGCTCTTTCTTTCTTTGAAAAGAATGCAAAGTGAATGTCACTCTAGTAGATATATTAGTATTTCTAGGTGCACTTTGTGTGGTTATCTGCTCATTTGACAACTATTTCAAGGTCAAAAACAACAAAAAACAAACATTACCCATTATGATTGTAAAAGGTTAACATATACAATGCCCCCTAAAATAAAATTCTGTCAAACATAAGAATTACTATTCCATTTTTTTTACAGGTCTACTGCTCCAGTTCTTAAAAAATGAGTGAGTGCATTGAGACTAATTATGAGAGCATCACTGGATTCAGGAGAGATTCCATTGGATTGGAAAAATGACAATGTATCTCCAATATATAAGGGTGGTTCTAAGAGTGTAGTGGGAAATTACCAACTGGTCAGTCTAGCTTCAGTAGCAAGGAAAATCATAGAGGCAATGATCAAGGATGGAATTCAGAATCATTCGGATAGAAATGGAAATCTAAAGGATACACAGCATGGTTTTGTTAAGGGAAAATCATGTTTAACAAATCTGGTTAGCTGTTTTGACAGGGTCACTTGTGAGCTGGATTTAGGGAATAATTTTGACATTGTTTATTTGGATTTCAGCAAAGCATTTGACTCAGTCCCACATGAGCAGTTACTTCATAAGCTAGAATAGGTTGGAATCACAGGAAAAATCCTTAGATGGATATCAGGATGGCTTCAGGGTAGGAGGCGGAGGATTGTGATAAATGGTTATTCCTCTGATTGGGTTAATGTAAGAAGTGGGGTTACCCGAGGATCAGTATCGGGACCACTGTTGTTTTTGATTTTCTTAAATGGTATCGATGAAAGGATAGACGGCGTGATGTCTAAATTTGCAGATGATGTAAAGCTTGGTAGAGTAGTTAATGATCACTGCCAAGCGGAGTTTCTTCAGAGTGACCAGATAGACCTCAGGGCTGATCAGAAAAGTGGCAGCTATGCTTTAATCTGGCGAAGTGCAAGGTCTTACACCTGGGGAACAGTAACCCCAAAATAACTTATACACTTAGTGAAGTTGAACTAAAGTCAGTAGTGGAAGAAAGACTTGGGAGTTATGATACAGTGAAACATGAAGTTCTCTGAGCATTGTAGACAGGTTGCAAGGAAGGCCCATGGTGTCCTATCGATGATTTATCGAACATTTGCTAGTAGATATAAGGATGTCATAATCCCATTATATAAGGCTATTGTTAGACCACACTTGGAATACTGTGTTCAAGTGTGGAGACTGCACTTAAAAAAAGACATTGAGCTTCTTTAAAGGGTTCAGAGACAGGTAACTCACCTGGTAAGATTGGCAAAAGGACATCCTTATGAGGAAAGACTTTGAATATATGGGAAATTAGGCACCTTAGAGGAGACTTGATTGAGGTGTTTAAGGCTCTGAGAGGCATTAGTAAAATGAATGAAGATGAAATTTTCACAGTTATAAATGATTCTAGAACTAGGGGCCATAATTGCACAACTAGGGGCAACTCGGACACTAACTCACAATAAATTAGTTCAGTTTAATGGTATCTAATGGCATACTGCTATACTCATGTGGTTAGCATTCCATGCATCCAGTCTGAAAACCTTTGGATTGCACTCTGTATGTATACAGGTAGCCCTCGGTTTACGGCGGTTTGTTTTATGATGATTCACAATAGCAACAGTTTTGAAACCAGAAGGCCAAAAATATCAATAAACCATGAAAATCAAAATGCACAACTATGAATACCAGATATGATGTAAAGAAACAGCAGAGTCAATCAGAGATGAGAGCTAGCCCCATCAATCATCTAAGCCAATCGGGGATGAGGTGGCCAGAGATAAGAGGAGAGGAACACTCAGTTTACTTGTTGGTGTACTGTTGTTAGGCCACTATTCTGTGGTGTCAATTTGTGAGTTTTAATTAAAAATTATTGATTAAATTAATAAAATAAGAGCCACCATGTCTAGTAAGAGAAGTGAAATAAAGCCCAGTGAATGTGAAAAGGTTGCTAAAAAGTCAAGTAGATCTATCACGTGGAAAAAAAAATTCAGGTAATCCGTAGAATGGAATATGGTCAGACGTCCTAATGTGTGTAGAAGTATGAAATTGCCTCCGTCGACTGTGAGTACTATAATGAAAAATGCAGATAAAATAAAAGTCAACACAATGTGCTACGACAGTAAGTGCAACACAAGTGAGTTATATCAAAAGTAAACTTTTAGAAAAAATGGAGAAATTATTGTCATTATGGGTGGATGCCTTAAATCAAAAAAACATTCTGTTGACTCAAGCTGTTATTACCGATACGGCAAACTCAATTTTTGAAGATCTTAAGAAAATAGAGGGTAGTGATAAAACAGTTTTAGGTAGATGATTCATGCGATTTAAATCTTGAAGTAAATGCCGCTGTGTGATATAGCAAAGTGGCAAGTGCAAATGCTGAGCATTTGCAGCATTTCTTGCAGGGTTTCAAGTCATTGTAGAGGAGGGTAATTATCCTCCTGACCTCATTTTTAATGTTGACGAGACTGGCTTTATTGGAAGAAATTGCCATCGCTAACCTTCACTGAAACCTGGTGTAGACTGCTTTTCATGAAAAGCAGTCTACACCAGGTTTCGAGGCTGCAAAAGAAAACTAATGATTCTGCTGGGCACAAATGTTTCTGGCACTTTAAAATTAAAATCAATGTTAGTGTATCATTCACAGATACCACCTGCTCTTAAGGGCCTAAACAAAGCCATGTTGCCAGTCTATTGGAAATGGAAAAGGGGGGCTTTTTTGACACAAGAAATCTTTTTGGATTGGTACACAGACTATTTTTGTCCTACTGTGCTCCATTTTTGTCAAGAGAATGAGTTACCAGCTAAGTCTCTTCTCTTCTCTTCTCTTCTCTTGGACAGTGCCGCTTGCCATTCGTACAGTGGTTTCCAAATCTTTCGGTCTGGGCTTCAAACATATCAAAGTAAATGCACAAAATTTAATTTTTTTATTTAAATTTAGTTTGGTTATTTTATACTGTTACATTTAATTGATTTATATTCAGAAAAATACTGTTTTTACATTCGTAGAATTCATTTCAGGGGTTTAAATATAATAAAATTATATTACTTATGTGAATTTCAAGAGACGCTTGGAACATAAATCATTGACTTCTCATTGATCTACATTATGTAATTAGGTTCATTTTACACAGGTATTTTTTGTGACAGTTCCTTCAGGATTGAAACTCCATCATAAACTGAGGGCTACCTGTATAAATAAACATGCTGTTATGTTATTTAGTTTTTATGAAAACTAAACACTAAAAGTATCCATGAATCAATCACAAAAAAATAAAATAATAAAGAGAGAGAGAGAGAGAGAGAGAGAGAGAGAGAGAGAGAGAGAGAGAGAGAGATTTCCTTTGTTACTTTGAAAATTGTCTTTGGGCAAAAAAAAAAAAAAAAAAATCTTGTCAAATTATGCTATTAAGGTATTGCTTCACTCCAAACAAGTGTATGTATAAACTGCTTTCTTTTTTTGAAATTTATTAAGAACTTAGAAACTTAAAAATTTATGGTTTAACCCTTCTCTTGACAGATGAAAAAATGCATTCAGTTAGATGAGAAGCTCAGGCAGATGGATCAGGATATTACAGTGAATCCTAAATATGTTCAAAAGGTAAGAATAAAATGTATTCTTAACAAATAAATATTTTATTTGCTGTTAAATTAAGATTATTAAAAAATAACAAATTTCAGAAGGAACAGAAGCAAATTAAAAAAAGAAAGAAGACTGACTTTTCACAAAAGAAATAATATCTTACTTTTAAATACTTGATGGAACTTGGATTTTTTTTCACTCATTATTTTATTTACTATATTTACTTGGATTCAAATGTTTTTCAATCTTCAAGGACTTGAAAGGTTTTGCAGCATCCAGCAGTTCAAGAAAAAAGTATCTGCAATGTTTTCATTAATTTCAGTTTTCAAATATTGATATCTCTAGAAAATTTTAACCATGATTTACTTGCAGCAATTAAAATTTGTCAGGGTTATTGGCTGGCAGCACCCTGCAGTATTTTCAGAGATTGGGTTTGGGGGAGAGTCTTCTATCTATTTCCTATTGCAGCACCAGTGAGTGCTGAAACATTAGCATTAGTAGAGGCACATGATGCAAGAAAGAAAGCTTATACAGCATCAGCCAAAAAAAAAAAAAAAAACCCCTTCCCACTTCACTGTTCTATTTGTTCCAAATGTTTGTCTCGCCACACCAAAACATTCTTGTTTGGTGGGGAAAATCATGTTGGATGAACATCTCCATTGTGAAGGTAGCTTACTACTCATTTTCTGAACCTTAAGGTCTGTTTCCACCAGATATACAATTTGATTTTTGCATTTTAAACATATTCTTTGAATATTAGCTAGGTTTATGTAAAGACATTATATAATTTGTGAAACTTATGTTACTTAATTTTAGTACTTTTCCCTGGATGATTATACTTCTACCAAAGTCTCATATTCTTGCTGCATATGTGGTTAATGGGTTGATTTCTTAAATTAGAGGTCCATGGTGGTCTGTTAACCAGTCAGTAAAAAAAAAAATAAATTATTCCATTCTTTTGTTACCTTGAAAATTATCTGTGGGAAATAAAACTCTTTTTTTGTCAAATTTATGTTATTAAGGTATTGTTCACTCCAAAGAAGTGTAAGGACATGGAGTGCTACTGTACATAGTCAGGTAAAGTATAAGCCTCATGAACATCAAGATTATTCCCCATATATAGGAATTAAAAAAATGCACCCTGAAATTACAAATATGGTAATATCACCTCTTTGTTTACATTTGATCACAGTGAATTTTAAGATTAAAGTTTTATCTTTTCAAGTTCATTGTAATTTTTTAATTTCAGAGGTGGTTATTATAATATTGTTTAATATTTGTATATTTACAGTGTAATGTAAAGAAATCAATGTTGGTATCTGAATAAATGACATGTAAAATTTTGTGCATGTTTTTGTGTGCATTTTTATCGTGACAGGGGTCCATAGCTTTCATGAAATTTTCTCAATTTATCCATGACTGAATAAAAGATTAAGAACAAATAGCTTAAATGATTTGAAAAAATAATTTAAGGCATTTGTTTAGAATCCCTTCCCCCCTCCCCCCACTTTTTTCCCCTTCCCCCCTCCCGTGTTTTTTTTTTTTTTTTTTTATTGCAGAGCACACTTCTCTGCTAGCAAATAAAAATATTTCAAGAAAATCTTAAAGGTTGATAAAGAAAAGAAATTTAAAATGCAGGTTGGCAAAACCAAAATATTCATTTTTAAAAAAAGTTAATTTTGAAAAATAATAAATGTAGAAACTTTAAGATAATTTATTGAAAACCCTATCCCTCTCTTCCCCCCATATTCTGAATTTTAAATGATGGTAATTTAAACAATAAGTAAAAAATTATGAATTAAATTTCAGAATAGCCACAGTTACTACCAAACACTACCAAGGTGTTTTGACTTGCATAATATGCAAATCAACATATGAATATACAATTATACAAAACATACTGGTTGCTATCATTAACATACTAGTGCAGCATGGCCTGAAATGACATTAATCATAAAAACAACAGCCAAGTACTACACACCACTAGTGGTGACTTTTTTTTTTTTTTTTTTTTTTTACTGACTATTATTAAAAGTGCTTGGTTTTCAGAGGAAGCTAGGGGTGGTAGTACAGGCAAAAAAAAAAATTATATGCCTCACAAACATTGTTTAATGTGAAATGAATTTTTGAGAATGCATTAATTGTTTTGAAATTAAACAGCTTACTAACTTTCTTCGCCTTGCTTTGCTATATTATTGACGTTAACAAAAGTTGGGAATCTTTTTCTTTTTTTTCTCTCCATGGCCAGCACTCCTGTATTAGCAAACAAAAATGATATGGTTAATCCATTTCAAATGACTGTAGCACACTTTATATAATTCTTGAGATTAACTATGCAACATGTTGATGAAATTAAACTGAAGTATGCATTGAGAAATGAAAAAATAGAATCCAATTATAATTAAATGCAAGAAAACTGCAGAACTCTCATAATCCTTTGTTAAAGATAAGTACTCTCTCTTCTTACTTTATTTTGAAAATGTGTACAGAATAGAAAAAAAATCATTTTACAGTTTATTATAATCATTTAGTTTAATTTCGTTAGTATGTTTCTATATTTAATCTCAAGCATTCAAAGTAAGTATGCTAAAACTTGCACCTTTTAAAATTTGATGTTGGCTTGGTTGAGTGGCAGGAAACAGAGAATGGTTATTAATATGACCATCCCTTTTAATGGACTAATTATGAGTGAGGTCCCTTGATGATTCAGTGT
Organism: Mastigoproctus giganteus; assembly: GCF_048544385.1. Lineage (NCBI taxonomy): Eukaryota > Metazoa > Arthropoda > Arachnida > Uropygi > Thelyphonidae > Mastigoproctus > Mastigoproctus giganteus. Next base: position 17,890,238 of record NC_143586.1, on the reverse strand, counting down.
GCCTTGTACTATTTTTAAAATTTATTGATTATATTGATGTAGACTGATCTGTTAATAATACAAAAGTGCACAGGTTAATGACAGTAATCAGGTTATGATACTCCAACAGGACCTCGATAAATTAGGTAGATGCACTGAAAAGTGACTTGAGGTTTAACATTAATAAATGCAAGTTACTTCATTTAGGCAGCTGTAAACCTAGAGTAATGTACTGTTTGTGCAGTAAGTGCAAACAGGTCACTATGATAGCTAATGGGATTTTATTTTAATGATAACCCCAAGCATGAGAGGTATTAGAACCTATGCTATTTAGCACAGTGCTGGTTTGAAGGTTGCGAAGATGAAAGAAGATACTTGTTGACATTAGACTTCAATTTCTGTATATTTTAATTTTCAGGAAATACACATGAAGGGAGTTTGTTCCAGAAAACAGAAGTTGAAGGAATAAATGAGAAGATGAAGAGTTGGATAATAAAATAACATTGACTGGTTGCGCCATATGTTAGACTGGTTTGGAAGAGAGGGAGAGATGGAATTATAGAAGCCAATTCAGAAGAACAGTGCCCATGGAAGTATCTATAGAAAAGGCATGAAGCAAAAAAACAAAGTCTATGAGACAGAGAGCAGATAGACTTTGTTAGAGATGAGTTATTAATTAACCTGACTGCCCTCATTTTGAGTGGAATCTAAAAGCCTGAGAGAAGTTTTGGGAACACCATCCCAGATGTGGGAACAATATTCCATGGTAGCATGGATTTGCAATTTGTACAGAGTGAACAGCTGTTTGGAAGAAAAGTAGCACCGAGAGAAAAAGAGAGAACCCAGTTTTCTAGATGCAGAGGAAACAATATTTGTGATGTGCTTATGCCAAGAGAGATTAGGAGTCAGGGTAATCCCCAATAGAGATATGACCTTGCCTACAAATCAGAGTGTCATGAAGATAAGCATAGGAGCAAAAGAATCCTTTTTGCGAGATATAAGACAGGACTGAGTTTTAGAAGAATTGAAATCAACTAAGTTATCTTTGGAGAATTACCTGGAGACCAGCATTTAAGGAATTGGTAGTGGATATTCAAAGTTGAAGCTGTTTGTGCAGGACAACATATCTCAAACTGGAAGACGGAATGCAATGTGTTATTATTTTTGGATTATTTAGAAGACATAATTTAGAAGATGTTATTTTTAGTGGATTATTTAGAAGACAGAGAATCATCTACACCACCTGCAGTGAACAGTCAAAGAGAAAACTGATACCAAATTACAAAAAACAGTTGGTAAACCATAAGTTGGAAACTTATTTAGAAGACCTTTATGCCAAACATGGTCAGAAGCCTTTGAAATGTCAACCGGAACTGCTTGAGTTTTAATAAACATTTCCATTAAATTTGCCTATAAATGGGTAACATAAGCTGGAATATCACCAGTTGATCGATACTGACAGAATCTGTACTGGTGATGGTTGATCAGATAGTTTAAAGAGTTAGTAGTTAATTGATTTCTCCATTACTTTAAAAAGAATAGAAGTAAGTGCAATAGGATGATAACACTAGCCAACGATTTTAAACTTTTCTTCAATAACGTGAACAAAATTAACTGATTTTGACTAAATCGCATGTGCTGAAATGAGTGACAGTAGAAAGTTCGTAGCATGTCACATTTTCATGTTATGGCTGCATGCTCCTTTTTTCCAAAAATTGTGAATTTTTACTTATCTAAATGTACTTGACTACTTTTCTTGTAAATTAATCACTTGAATTAGAAATGACAGCCAGTAAACATTCCAAATGAATAAAAAATAACATATTTAAACTTTATAAACACCTATTTGGATTTAAGTAAGCAATTAAACAGAAAAGGGGAGGCAAGAATAGGAGATCAAACTACTTACAGTTATTTTTTCCTCTTATGAGCAGAATTGTCCTCCCTTATCAGAAATCACCAATAGTCACCCGTCATTGCTGGATCCCATGGTCATTGATACTGCTCCATAGTGTGCATATCTTGGTGGAATCGTTCTCCCTGCTCATCACTGACAGATCCCAAGTTGTCGGTTTCTTTCACAGCCGCTGGGACCGACACAATTACCATTGTGTAGCAAAACTGCTTTTAAATTGAGTTCAGAAGAATCAATGAGTAATCTCCAATCTTCAGGATTGTGTTCAAACCCTAGTTCATCCATCAATCCATTTACATCTTTGCAGACATAAAGAGAACCTTCCATTTCATAATAACCCGCAAACTTTTCATTTCGGTTTCTGAACACAGAAATCCTCATGGTTGTTGACACAGAAATCTTTGTGGTTTTTGACAGCAAATTCCACTGTTGCACCCTAGATCCTAATAGCTCAGCCTGTTGCTTTGAAAGATTTAAATCATTAAATCATTAGCCAAATCATTAAGTTGACTTTGCTCAATTAAGTGTGGTATTTTTTCATTTTCAGGATTGTAACTAGGATCGGCAACGTTGAGGGTGTGGGTATGGGCATTAGTGACTCTTGCTCTTCGCTCTTCTTCCAGAATAGTGATTTCTTCACAACTAGGTGAAGGAATAGGGAGTTCTGTGTGTGTGTGTGTGTGGCGCACTGGTCTTATTGCGGACGGAAGTTTGTGGTGTTTTATTTTAACTCTATTTTTCCTTGAAAACCCCTTAGTACTTGTGAGGCAGAAATAACAATCTTCAAAGGGACGTTGGTTCTCATCAGATCATCGGAACAGCAAATGGCATTTTAGAATTGTTCCACTTCGTCAATTCAGTCAGATTTACATAGCATATACAGCACATATGCAGTGCCCACCTTTTATCCTGATAACCTACGTGACAACAAAATAAAAATAATAAGCTTGTTTCACTTTGTCTGTGATTAATTGACATTGCAACTTCACTGTAAATTGTCCACAAACAGAAAAAACTGTTTGGCGAATTAGTGCACGCATGGCGTTTTCGCTCCATTTCACAAGTTTTCACAAGACCAAATGGAACTTAAAACACCACAACCTACCACAAATGGAAACTAATCCCAAAATTGTACATTTAAGAGCCAAAGACAGCTTATAAACAAGTTGTCTTTTGTAGAAATGCCTGGCCACCAGAAATATAGTAGGGTCCAAACATGCTACTGCATAATAAGGATTATAGCAATATAACTCAGAGTGGCCACTCCTCAGGCCATAAAACTAAAAAGAGGTATTAGTATACCATTAAACAACAAGATATGTCTTTTGTTACAATAAATTTGACTGGGAAAGGTGTGGTGTTGGATGCTTTCATTGATTTTGAAGCTATTTTACGTTTCTTTAAAACTGTTTTTGCATTTTTCTAAAAAATGTGATATGACAGAAACTTTTTACAGTCATATTCGTAATCAGCACATACAAATTAACAAAAAATGCTTACTGTCACCTATGTTATCAAAACTTTGTTGCCCAGTGTAATTGGATGGTAAAGATTTGTCACCCTTTTTAGGAACTGGCTGGATATGAGCAAATTTTCAAGTAGAAGGGAAAATTTGTGGATCTGTGGAATAAAAAAGTGAAAAAAAAGCATTGAAGGACAGGAGTAAGCTACAGAGCACAGGTTTTGAGAAAAAGTGGAGAAATACCATCAGGACCTGGAGCTTTCTTTAGCATCAAGATTTTTAAAAATCCTTCTGACATCCTTTTGACAGAAGACCACAGGAGGCATTGAATGGAGTATACTGAGAATGGTAGGAGGTGGTTTACCAAGATCATCAAAATATACAAGTTAGAAAAAAGTAGAATCCTAGCAGGTCCACTTTATCTTTGCCTGAAGTGGCAATAGAACTATCTGGTTTTGACAGAGGTTGGAATAGAGATAGGCAAAAGTGGGCAATAGCTTTGTCAAGAGACCTGAATGCCTGACTACCATTTGAACAATAAACAAGTTTTCTATTCTTAGCCTGTTCAATATATACTTTGGACTGATTAATAACTGCTTTACAATTTTTGTGAGCTTTGGCGTAGGCAGAAAACGAACCTGGAAATTTGGATACAAGTCAGTTGCAATGTGCAACATTCTTATCTTGAACAGCCTTAGCACATTTATTGAAAAACCAAGGTTTAGAAAGGATGAGATTTTAAGTTGGAGTCTGGAATAAATAATTTCATCCCTACAAGAATAATTTCACTGAGCAAAAGTTGAAATCACGAGATTTGAAACAGCAATCTGACCAAGGAAAAGAAGAAAATAAATCTCGCAGATCATTGCATTTTGCATTCTTGTAATGCCTAACAACATGGGGTTGAGAATGGCCACTAGAGAATGGCTCCATTGGAGAATAGACCATCATCAAGTTGTGATTTCAGGTGCCTAGGTGTCCACTTGCCTCGACCATGTACTTAGTAGGGTTGTTTGTGAGAAAAAGATCAGACATGTTGGTTGGTGGTTAGGACTGTTGGGTATTTCTGGTAGGTAAATGAACAATCTGTTGTGAGGTCATTAGTAATTGCAAAGGTCTCAGCCTCTTTGACCAGCTGGATTTGTGAACATTAAAATCAACAAGGAAAATTACCTTGCTGTTACGAAAGTTTGACAATTCATGGTGTATTCAGTAATAAGAAAAAATGAGGGGGACATGCTGTATAAAATAATGAAATTTTTGGATGTGGCATACACGTGGCAAGAATATAACCCAGGTCCTTTACATGACATGACCTCGGCAATGCTTCCCCCCCCCCCACTCCCATGCATACACACTACTCGGATTCTCTCCATTCACCCACCATCTTGCTAAGTAGAGGCAGTAGGATTATACACTGATCCGGAAGCCTCCCAGAGAGTCAACAATAGGTTCGAATGCTATTTTAGAGTTGCAACCATGAAATGTAAGGAAGATTGGATCTAGCCACGATGTCCATCATAACCTCAAAAGTCATCAATCATACTGCATGATGGAAGAGTTGGGGGGGGTTGCCAGAGCTTTGTTCTGGAGACTAAACATGGGTTCCACCACTTCAAAGCCGACCGGGCTAGCCGAGTGGGTAAAGTACCTGCCCGGCAACCCCAAGGTCGCGGGTTCGATTCCCGCCTCGGGCTTGGATCAAAGTACTGCAAAAACCTTGGGAGGTGCAATATGGCCACAGAAGCCGATGCGCCAACAACTACCAAATCAAAAAAAAAAAAAAAAACCACCACTTCAAGCCTCCAATAAGCAGAGTGGTGGTATTGCACCTGTTGATGAGCGTAATCTACCACCTAATATTGCCTAGTACCACTGAGGGGTGGCATTCCTCTGTATGGTATGGGTGCCACACCTTGACCCCTGCTTACATTGGTTCACATCTGGGTGGTCCAGTATATGCCATATTTCCGGACTTGCACATGGGGGTTATACCCAGGTTACTTACTGTCCCACCATCCTGAAGGTGCAAGTAGAGGAGATATCTGTCACAGACCAAGCAGAGTTTGCCAAAATTAGGTCTGTTTGACTTCAGCATTCACCTGTCAGTTCCATCAATATTTTAGACTCCCAAGTAGCAACCCCAGCTTTACATACCTTAGAGAAAGTCTGTGTCTGAGAATGTCTGTGCCTCAAGGACCAAATTCTGTCAGTGATATACAGGAATTTTACCAGTAGAGGCAAAGAGGTGTTATTCCATAGTAATTTTACCAATATAATTGATGGATTTAACCCATGAAGAACTGTGTTCACTTTGATTAGAGTAGTTGGAGACAAGAGTGGTTGTTAGTGATTCTTCTCTTTGTGGATTTATTAGTGAAGTCCATTAGTGTTGGGCCTCATACTGTTCTCAGTCTTATTAACAGTATTGATGAAGGTATATCAATTTTAAAGTCCAAGTAGTCTGATGATAGAAGGTAAGTATTGAGAATAATCAGGGTGTGCTGCTCCAACAAGATTAGATAAATTAGGCAGATTAGAAAACTGACAGTTGAGGTTTAGTACTGATAAATGCAAGATTATTCATTTGGGTAGCAACAATCCCAGAATAACATATCAACTGAGAAGTACAACACTCAAGGCAGTGGAAAATGATAATGACTTAGAGGAAGGATCTAGATCTGTTGGAATGGGTACAAAGAAGAGTAACCTAGCCAGTGGCACAAAAGTGTACTCTTACTGAGAAAGACTTCAGTTATATAAATTATAACATCTTAGAACTAGCCATATGTGTGTAGACCTGTTTGAAGTGTGTAAGCTTTAAATGGGTTGAGTAAACTAAATGTTGATGGCATCCTTACTCTTTCTTGGACAACATGCATAAGGGGACATAAATTCATTTCATTTTACAACTCACAACCTTGAAAACTAGTCACATTCATCTTTAATTTCTCCATTTCCAAGAATTCGATAAAAATGAATTCTAGCTCCTAGACTTCTGGGTTGACTGAATTTGAATATTGGATAAGTGCAATAAAACCATCTCTAGAGATCACATATATCTAGAACTTGCCTCCGAGAGAACCGTTTCAAGAGAGAGAAATGTGAACACTGATACAGTTTTTGATGGAGGAAGGAACTGCTTATAATAGAGATTTTCTTCAAATCATTTAAACCTAACAGATATATTTCTGCTCTTCTCACAATTTGAAAATAGTTGCTTTTTTATCTGAAATCAGAATTCCTTCAATTCTTGTGATCAGTTATATCTGTCAGCAGCATAAGATTCAATATTAGTATTATCCTCCAGTTTTAGAATTGGTTGCTCAGTTTTAGCAAGGAAGAACTTCCAGACAGGACTGTATTTACACTGGGGCCTGGGGCACCCTTTAAAGATACCAGAATCCAAAAAAAAAAAAAAAAAAAAAAAAAATCTTGCATATATAAATATAATCACGGAAAAAAATCCAATTATTTTTACCGATCTGTTTTGTTTTCAAATTTGATCTTCATTTTCTCATTGCCTCTTTTGTTTAGATGCTCCAGATTCATATTTTCACTGCATTATTAACTGCTAAATTAAACTAAATTTCAGTTTTTGGATCTCAGCTTATATAGATTCTGAAATCTTTGGATGGTCCAATTAAAATGGTTTCTGTAAAACGAATAAAATTTCCATATAATGAATGGATTTCGAGGTACCTGGGTATGCATTCTACAGCAGGAGCACCATTGTCTTAAAGGCCATAGGTGCAAAAGAATGCACGAATTAAGAACTAAAGGGACATTTCACAATTTAGTAGTGTTTGTAACACATTTACAACTGACTCCCACGTACTGTACCGAGAAGTTGTGCTGGTTAACTGCTTTCTTGTGTTCGTAGCCAGTGAAAAAGATTAAGGCATATTCTCAACGCAGATAATGTGCCGTGGGCAACCTGTGTTCTACTGTTACACCCTATTAGAAAATTAGAAGAGTGATTTCCCTGTATCCTGGAAATTAATCTGTTCTTTCACAGAAATGAGTCAGCCACACTTTCAATAAATTTTAACACCCTGATCCAAATTTAGGGCCCATGGTAGTGGGCCCTAATTTGGATCAGGGTGTTAAAAAAAGAAGTCGCTTTAAAAATTTGATATTACAGAAGCCCAGTGAGGACTTCCCCTCTATGGTGAGGCCTGAGGCTGCCATCTCATGTGCCTGTTCATAATTACAGCCCTGCTTCCAGGTGTTGTAAATATAATATTGTGTTTCATCTTGATTACTGAACTTGCTTTGCAGTACTTTTTGTATTGAAAATTTGTGTTCTTTTAAAGCAAAAAACGAGCTACAATTGTGTTTATAATATCCTTGATGTTATTCATGCTAACTCATTTAATTCACTAATTTTGTTTCTGTATGAAGGTGGGACAGAGTGCTGAGGGGAGCCTCTTCAGTGTTTTCCCAAGAAGTTTAACAAGCCCTACATTCCTTCCTTCTGATAAATAGGACATTGTCAGTAATAACAAAATTCTTCAAGCCAAGGTTCTCACTTACCAATCCAGTTGCCCTTTGACCTATTTTTAAAAGTTCTGTCTTTTTTTCAAGTGTGGCCTCCAGACCTGAACACAGTACTCTAAATGCAGTCTCACCATTGTCTTATACAAAGGATTGATGACATCCTTTATCCTATTTGCAAAAGTCCAATATATCACAGAGAGGAAGCCCTGTGCCTTCCTGTTTACACTGCTTGGAAAATTTCATGTCTAACTGAATCATATAACCTCTAAGTCTTTTTCATCCTGGATCACTTTTAACTCCACCTGGGCATCTTTCTTTTGTGATTCTGCACAGGACAAAATGCATTGGTTGCTTCCAGGATAAATCCCTTCTGTACTTCCCATAATGAACTCATATCCAGCAGCTTATAGTTACCTTTCCAGTTAATTGAGCTCAAGAATTACCTCAATCCATTATAGTGCCTATTGGTTTCTGCAATTGTCAAATTTTGGATGCAGTTTGAATCCTTGTTGGGAACCATGTTGAGGATATTAGAGCTTCAATCTTGTACTTTTTCTGACATGTTGGAATAAATAACAGTCAACCAGATGGCTAAAAATATTTTTCAGTGGTGTATTGCCTCCCCATGACTTTCAGTCTGTAAGAGATAGATTGAAGTAACCCATAATAAGACAGTCACATTAGTTACCCATTCAAGTTGCCTATAAAAATTGTCATACTTCTCAGAATCGTTTGGTCTGTAACATACCCCGACTATTATCGTCTTTACTGCAGGTCAACTTGCACCACACTCAGTGTCCATCTGAACTTGATCTGACTCTCAATACAGTCTAATTGCTTTCAAAGAGCTCTTCATAAGAAGCACCCTTCCTATCTCCTGTGCACACTGTACTCCCCATAATTAAATTCTTCATCCCTATCTCTAGATGGTATCATCTAGAGATGAGGAATTTAATTTAGCACAATACTACTGACATTAGTATATAAACAAATTAAATTTTGTATCTTTTGACTTTTTGCAACCCTGACTTATCCCTTATAGTTGCTTAAAAGTTATTTACACATAGTTAAGTGTGTTAATAGATAATGTGCTTTTGCTGCTGTTTTCTGTTAGTTTAACGTAAAAATGCATTTTTTGACGAATGGCTGTTGCTGCAGTATTAGTTATTTTTGTTTCGTGTTGAATTATTATATAAAATGTTAATTATAAAAAAGGTTTCTTGTCTTTATTATTATTTTTTTACTATTTATTTATTCATTTAATTGAAAAACATAGATATGAATACATCATTAATTTGAATTTCACTCTTAACAGTTTTATGAACTTGAAAATGAAAAATTAATGGTTTCTTTATATTTTATGTTTGTAATGTTTTAATTTTTTCCAGCAGAATTGATAAATGCCTTATTATGTTGAAAATAAGTGAATAATACAACATTTTTAAGTTTAAATTTTTCATAAAAAATAAATACATAAGTACATTTAATATTGTATTACAAAAAAATAAACATCGACAGGGCTGTCAGTTTCCACACCACCATGTTTGTTATTGTTCAGGGAACCAACCAACCCTTAAAGTAGAGATTAATTTAGATTAAATTTAATTTAATTAATTACTCTTAAAGAGTAATCTCAATTAACATTTTTAATAGGCACATATTTAGTGTTGGCATTTTGGTATTAATATGATATTATCCAATGCTTCTGTCATTGTAACTCGCTATCTGCTTGTAAATGTTCAAATCCTGTTGTTGATGCAAGGAACTTATTGAACTTATTTCAGCTTGGCCAACTTAGCTGGTATGAAGCAAAGATTTAAGGTTTTTGCCAGGATTTTTAAACACTGGCCTTGAAATGCATCTAATTTAGAGAGAGACAAGTATATAGAGGCTTGATGCTTGATACTAATTTAAACAGGTTGTGTTGGCCCCGGGTGCCAAGCGTTTCTTGAGGCCAAGCGATTTTCTGTGCTAAATAGTACTGCGATTCATATAGCGATTTTCCAAAGCGACTGAGTTTTTCCTTGTTTCATTTCATTCATAAGCCTTTCTGTTTATTTAGCTCTACTTTTTAAAAGTATAGAAAGAGAGCCAGAAAAAGGAAAGTACCTTTTTCTTTATTGTATATACTAACCGTACTAACTCCTACGCTTGGCCACAAGCGGCACTGCTCCTGCCTCCCCGTGGCGGGGCCGGTAACCTGGGTGGAAAAGCTAATCCCCCAGGGCGAAAAGGAGCCGACATGGATAAAGAAAATTATCCAGCCTTAGAGCCTTCAAGCTTAAATACCATAGATTGGTATAACTCTGATAAAGGTAGTGCGCAACATAAGCGCTTAAAAGTAGATAATCAACCTGAGTATCCAACTTTCCTGATTATCCATTCCTTGACTAGTCAACCAGTGAGCAAACTCTCCCCATTTATTATACAGAGATTTCTAGAAAATGCTGCTGGATCACCTAAAATGGTCAAAAGGTTACAGTCAGGGGATTTGCTGGTGGAAACTACACAGTCGAAACATTCAGAATTATTGTTAAAGATGACAACATTTGGTGGTATCCCTGTTAAAATATCTCCCCACTCAACCCTAAACAGTTCCAAAGGTGTTATCTCTGAGTGGGATCTATTGAATGTAACAGAAGAGGAGCTTGTACAAGAACTTAAAGACCAAAAGGTCATACAAGCTAAGAGAATTTTGACTCGTAGAGACGGAAATCTCATTCCAACCCGCAGTATAATTCTCACATTCAATACCCCAAACTTACCAAATACTGTAAAAGCTGGTTATCTTAATTGCCATATCCGCCCATACATACCAAATCCAATACGGTGTTATAAGTGTCAGAAGTTTGGACACTCTCAGGCAACATGTCGAGGAAACACAATATGCCCAAAATGTGGATCCCAGGATCACACTCAAACAGACTGTACTGCTACATCTCCAGTTTGCCCTAACTGCAGGGAAGATCATCCTGCATATTCTAGAAATTGCGAGCTATGGAAAGTTGGAAAAAAAATACAGAAATTTAAAGTTGAAAATAAAGTGACTTATCAGGAAGCGAGACGACAAATACTGAAAGATGCTCCTGCACGTACATATGCAGATGTTACAAAGAAATATCGTTCAATTGCTACACAAACCAATGACTCAGTTCCACCGAACATATCACTTGCCGAATGGGCTAGAGCTCAGCTTTCAGTTCCTCAGCCATCCTTGAAGCAACACAACAGAGACCAGACTTGTAATACCCCAATTTCCATCCCCACCACTAGTGGCATCAAGTCACAAAGTGAGACCAGGATGACAAATGCCGAATCTTCTACTAAAACCCAGATTAATACTGCAGAAATGGATACAGATGACAAAACTGAAGAAGAACCTATATTAGAAATTCATGCCGAAGAAGACATGGACACTGGACGGCCTACCTTTCCTAAAAAAGATAAAATTAAAATAGATCGCAATAAGCCTACTGCCTCTAAAAGGCAACCGGATCATCCTACCACTAAAACTAAATAATGAAGTGCATTTTACAATGGAACTGTCGAGGCCTACGTACTAATATAGATGAACTTTATGACCTAATCCGAGATTTCAATCCAGCAGGCATTTGTTTGCAGGAAACATTTTTAACTCCACAAGTGACCCCCTCAATAAAGAAATATATTTTGTACAGGCGTGATAGGAATGCAGCAACTGCAGCCCATGGAGGTGTAGCGGTTTTGGTATCTGTTACTATTCCGTCTAGACAAATCCCTTTAAAATCCAATTTAGAAGTTGTTGCTGTAAGAATAGAAATTGGAATATCTTTATCTCTTATTTCTATTTATCTTCCGCCGAACCAAACGTACATACTCAGAGACTTTGATGAGCTCCTTGCCCAGATACCACCTCCTTTTTGTCTGATGGGTGATTTCAATGGACACCACCCATTATGGGGAAGTCTCCATATGGATAAAAGAGGGCAGCTAATAGAAGCATTACTGGACAAACAAAATCTAACTCTGCTGAACACCGGTGCACACACTCATGTTCATTTTCCTTCAGGAAATACTTCAGCCATAGATCTATCTATTTGTTCCCCGGCTCTGTACCCAAGTATACATTGGGCTGTATTGAATAATCCCCACAGTAGTGATCATCTTCCAATTACTTGTAAATTCCAAACTACCACTACCTATCCTGAAACTCGCAGAAGATGGAAATTCACAAAGGCAAACTGGGAAAAATTTTCTTTAAATACAGTTTTAGATAAAAACTTCATTCTGAACCAGTCAATAGATGAAGCTAATGACCATATTACTAAACGGATACTAGCAGCAGCTAACAAAGCTGTTCCTCAGTCGTCGACTCATCCACGCAGGTGCAAAAACTACTGGTGGAATGATGAATGTAATAGAGCAAAAAAAGAAAAGAACAAAGCTTGGAATATCTTCCGCAAGCATCCCACTGTTATAAACCTTATAAATTACAAGAAATTAAATGCTAAAGCACGACAAATAAGAAGGAAAGCCAAAAAAGATTCCTGGATACAGTTTGCTTCCACTATCACCAAAAACACCGATACAAGATTAATCTGGAGGAAAATCCAACATCTGAATGGCAAATATCCATTGTCATCCTCTCCAATATTGATCTGTAATGGACAGGAACTGTCTTCCCCCAAAGACATAGCAAATGCTTTTGCTGAAGCCTTTGCAAAAATTTCAGCAGAAAATTCATATGATGCTTCATTCCAACAAATTAAAGTGGTAGCAGAAAGGTATAAGTTAAATTTCAACACCGGTCTGTCTCTTCCATATAATCAGCCTTTTACTATATCCGAGTTAACGGATGCTCTTAACAGAGCACCCAATAGTGCAGCTGGCCCTGATGGTATATTTTATATTATGCTAAAACACTTGAATAATACTGCTTTGCAAAATCTTTTAATATTTTTCAACAGAATTTTTGAAGAACATATTTATCCTAGCTCTTGGAAACATTCACTTATATTAGCCATCCCTAAACCAGGGAAAGACCTCTCTAATCCAGGAAATTATCGTCCAATTTCCTTAACTAGTTGTTTGGGGAAAACACTGGAGAAAATGGTTCTGAAGCGCCTCACCTGGTTTCTTGAGTCACATAACATCTTACATAAAAATCAGTACGGTGTTCGGCAAAATAGATCTGCATTAGATATGATGACCAAAGCAGAATCGAACATCAGAAACGCTTTTGTCAGAAATGACCACCTCGTTATGGTAAGTTTTGATTTAGAAAAGGCCTTTGATACAACATGGCGTTTCGGTATTCTGCGTGACCTTTACACCTTTGGTCTACGAGGCAGGCTTCCTCTGTTTATTCAGAGCTTTCTCCAGAGCAGAACCTTTCAGGTTAGTCACCTAAATACACTATCTAGAATTCATATACAGGAGGAAGGGGTCCCTCAAGGGTCTATCTTGAGTCCAACTCTATTTTTAATAAGAATAAACAAAATCATCCATGATATTCCAAGCACAGTAGAATTATATCACTATGCAGATGACCTCATGATTTCGTGCCAAGGGAAAACTATGAATTCTATTGAGAGACAGCTTCAAATCTCAATTAACAAAATCGAGCTGTGGATGTCTCGCAATGGCTACCGTTTATCAGCACAAAAATCTAACTGTATTCATTTTTGTAAAAAACGTAAGATCCACCCTGAGCCTGAACTACATCTTAAAAATACCACCATACCTCTTTCCAATAGTATCAGATTTCTTGGCCTAATCCTGGACAATAAATTAAACTTCTTACAACACATCACATATCTGAGAACCATTTGCTTGAAAAAATTAAATATCCTCCGAGTACTATCTTCATTGACGTGGGGTGCTGACCGATACACTCTGCTTCGGCTATATCGGGTATTAATCCGATCTCGCTTGGATTACGGAGCTCCAATCTATGACTCTGCCAGGAAAAGTGCACTAACTCGGCTAGACACCATCCATCACAGTGCCCTAAGAACTGCTTTAGGAGCATTTAGAACATCCCCTGTACAGAGTCTATATATAGATGCACACGAACCTCCACTCCATCTACGGAGGAAAATGTTGATGCTGAACTATGCAGCAAAAATACGGAGTCTTCCTTTTCATCCTATCTCGCCATACTTATTTGAGCCCCAGTGGACCACATTTTATCAAAACAAACCTAACGAAAACAAGCCTATTGGGATAAGGTTGTTACAGTTACAACAATGTTGGAATCTAGACATGGGTAATGTCTTTCAGGAAATGAGCAATCACGAGCCTCCGTGGTCTGATTATACACCAATTTGTGACTTCTCATTCCAACAACGGGGGAAAAAGCAAGCAGCAGACCTTACCATCAGGAAACTCCATGCTGCACGTGTAGCAGAACATTCTCAGTATCTTCCAATATATACCGATGGCTCGAAAACAAGTACAACAGTGGGCGCAGCAGCAGTTTCTTCTATCTTTTCTACTTCTGTGTCCCTTCCAAAGGAATGCAGCATCTACTCTGCTGAACTGTGGGCGATTAAAATAGCTCTGGATCACGTTATTAATCTGTCTAGTAAGCGAATTATGATCTACTCTGATTCTCTGAGTGCAATAAAATCATTGAAAAATCCATCCAAACCAATCCACCCCGTCTTGAAGCAAATTAGATCACAGATAATTGCGTTACAAGCTGCAAACCAGTCAGTCCGTTTCTGTTGGATACCGGGTCATGTAGGCATCAAAGGAAATGAATATGCAGATCAAGCCGCTAAACATCCAATCACTGCAAGATCTCCTAACTACCAAGTGCCATATGTAGATTACAAATCAGTCATAAAAAACGTGTGTGAAGAACAATGGTTGCAAATCTGGCAGGCTCAGTGTGGAAATAAACTGCTTCAATTTAAACAGGAACCTAAGTTATGGCCATCAAGTATGCGATCAAATAGGCAAGAGGAGGTGATCCTGGCTAGGACGCGTATTGGGCACACGCATCTAACCCATATTTATCTGCTCATGGGGGAAGATCCGCCTATTTGTACATATTGTCAGACTACACTTACGGTGAGGCATATTCTAATAAATTGCAATCTTTATAATAATTATCGAAAAAAAATTTTCAAATCGCTTTCGCATCTGCAAGAACCATTGACATTACCCCATCTGATTGGAGACAATGCAAATCTAGCTGAGTTCTTTTATTTCTTAAAGCAGACGGGATTATTTTACAGATTATAACTGTAAATTGCACTACCGAATAGAATCAGGCACAATATGGCCTTAGCAGCCCTTGTGCCATTAAACAACACACCAACCAACCAACCACAGGTTGTGTTGACCTCTACTTCATTGTTCCACAAAATGTGTAGGTATTTATAAGCCCTATCCGTAAGTTCTTATATCTACGGTCCAATATAAACTGAAAATTGAAAACTGAATACATGGGAGAGGACCCAAGCGTATCCTAATGACGATACAGTTATTCCACTCTGCTACATGAATTAAGATTGAAATGGGCTTCCTCATTCACCATGTGTCAAAAGAAATGAAAATTGGCTCTCTTGCAGACTTTCTTATCTTATATAAATCAAACAGGACAAACATTTTGAAATATTTTAATGTAATAGTAATAGTATTTGCCATATAGTCAAGGAAGCCAAGCTGTTGCTTCACAGGCAAACAAACAGGCACCTCCGTAGCCAGGAGCAGCAGTGTGTAGCACACGCTTCTTGATTAGACCGGGGTTCGAGCCCATGACCACCAAATACGGAGGATGCGGAAAGGTCAGGGAATGACCACTGCATATCCCCAGAGCAATATGGCCTTAGTTGCTAATGCTCCTAAAAATTAAACAACAACAACACAGGCAAACAAAAAAAAAAAAAAAAAAAAAAAGTAGATAACACAAATTACATGCTTCCCTCCTCCTCCTCCCACTGGTAACTATCCAGTTAAACCTTTGAATTTATTCAAACTGTCAGCCTCAACTACCTGTGAGGGCAACATTTTCCAGCAATCAACGACTCACTGGCTAAAAGAAAACTTCCTACAAGCCAATCTAAACCTAAAGCATTGTAATTTGACTTTATGACCTCTAGTTCTTGAATTTTTTATACCAGTGAGAGCTCCACTTTCATTCATTTTACTAATCCTTTTCAGAGCCTTGTAAATTAAACCTCAATCATGTCACCTCTGATGTGCCTGGTTGCCAAACTCAGTAGGCTACATAATTGGAATCTTTCTTCGTATGGTCGTCTTCTTATTCTGCCAATTTCACACCATTCGAATTGCCCATCTTTGCACACTTTCAAGAAGCTCAATGTCTTTTTTCAGATGAGATCTCCATACTTGAACACAGTATTCCAAATGTGGTCTTACAATTACCTTATACTGTGGGATTATGACCTCACTATCTCTACTTGATAGGACACTGTGGGCTTTCCTGGCTGCCTGTTTACACTGTTCAGAAAACGTCATATCTACCTGTATTATAACTCCCAGATCCCTTTCTTCCACCACTGTTTTTAATTGAACTCCACAAAGTGTATAATTTATTTGTGGGTTGCTATTCACCAAGTGTAACCTTGCATTTAGTAGCATTAAAACATGACACTTCTCAGATCATCTTTGAAGTCTGTTCAAGTCATCCTGAAGGAGTGCTGCTTGGCACCGATCATTAACGCCTCTGCCAATCTTTGTTATCTGCAAATTTTGACAATCACACCTTCTATCCCTTTGTCAATGTCATTTATTAAAATGTGAAACAACAGTGGTTCAAGGACCTATTGTCTAGAGACCCCACTCCCGATGTTACAGCAATCTGAAGAATATCCATTAATCATGACCTGCCTTGTAGCCATCCAGTAATCCATCTTAGAATCTTACCAGTAATCCCAACCTGTTCAAGCTTATACAGTAACCGGTCACGAGGGACTGAGTCAGTGCTTTGCTAAAATCCAGATAAACTATATCAAAATTGTTCCCTAAATCCAGCTCATAAGTAACTGTGCCAAAGGAAATCTCCCCTGAGTCCCTTATAATTAACCTCAATGGTTCAATACACTCCCTCGTGCTCTCCCTCAAAAATACAGTGGTATATGCTATCAACTCTTGGAGCCTTACTTGCCTTTATGCTCAAAAGTTTTACTAATAAACAATCATCTGTAATTATGACATCACTAATTTAATATGGTTCTGCCTCACTCACACAGCCTCTTCTCAGCATGAAGGATCTTCCTTCAGTAAAGACACATGCAATACACCTGTTCAATTCATCTACAGCATCAGCTGGGTTGTCAAAGACTTTCCCACACCCAGTGCATAAGGGTCCAATCTGATTTGCTTTTTTCTTCCTTGTATTCACTACATGAAAAATTCCTTGTCCCCATTCTTTGTTCTCTTAGCCAATGCTTTCTCATATGCAATCTTGACCTCCCCAGTCTTATTTGTGGTACTATTAGGTCAACTTGTATCTGTTGTAGGCTTCAGTACTTTTCATATCTCTGTAACTGTTTCATGCTACCTTTTTCTGCTCTATTTGACCAGCCAGCTCCACAGTCATCCATTTCGGCATCCTCCTCCTGCAATATTTTCTTAAAGGTATGTATACATTCGTGGCTTCTGTGATTTTTTCTTTAAATGTATTCCATAATTGAAATTATTTGCCATCCCTCAGCAGTCTGCCCAGTTCACAGATGCCATATATTGCTTTAAACTGTCAAAGTCCCCTCGTCTGAAGTTAAAACCCATGCCTTTACCTTTAACTGCTGCAACATCTTCCAACTGACGATTGTGTGATCATTTCCTGACAATGATTCCTGTACTTTAAGCCCTGTGATGTCATCTGATTTGTTAGTAATGATGAAGTCAAGAATATTCTTGCCCCTAATATTTTCTCTAAAATGCAAGTATAAATAATAACCATCTAGTTTATTTAAAAAACTATAATTTAACTGTAATTCAGTATTCCATATTGAATTATAGTTATTTGTAGAGTTTTTTTAGGTGCATTTGCAAATATGTAAAGGCTGTTGTCTTCACCAGGTATATCTGCCAACATATAACAACTTGGTTCCTACAGGGCAAATTTTTCATGAAATTTTATATTTGGCCTTTTAGAAAGATGCTGGTACAAATAATAATCATCCAGTTTATTTAAAAAAAGTTTTTCTCCATCTTGGGTTTCTCTCCCATTTATCCAATCAATCTGGGGCAGATTAAAGTCACCCGTAATAAGACACCCATGCTTTCTTGCCCATTCCATCTGCATGTAAAGACTCTTGTCATATTCTTCACAATCTTCTGATCTATAGATTACTTCCACTCTCATTGTTCCTTTGCTTCCAACAAACTCACACCAACAGATTCTGCGCTGGCAGATGTAACTTCAGACTCGGCAAAAGCTCTTTTTATGCTCAGGCTGCATTTGATAAGTACCATTATCTCACTCCCCTTTGGCATTAATTTTAGATATATTATACATATTGTAGTGGAACTCATCAACAATTTTCAGGTGGCACCACCAGTAGCATAGGAACGCCTTGGCATTGGGGCAGGTACCAAGGGTGCCGGTATCAAAAGGGCACCACTGACAGCTCACATCAGTTCCGTGCCAAGCTATTTCGACACCCAAGGCTAGCTCGGGTGTTGAAATGGCAACAATGCCGAAATAGCTGAAGAAATGGTGCCCCTAAATGATGTCCCATCAGAATGAGAGCAGTGGTGTGGAAATTAATTTTTGCCAAATGGCATGTTTTTAGAGGGCGATTCAAGCCTGCATGCATCCTTAAATCTCAGTACACACTGCATAGCAACATAGATCTATTTGCCATCTGGATCATAACTTTGAAGGGACCAATCAGGCGACCACTTCATCTCCTTCAAGTTCTGTATTCAATTTTGTAGACCAACATTTTCCAGCCAGTTCTGTCTCTTGCTTTGTGAAATAGTTCTTGTGTCATAAGACTACCCCTCCACTGTCCATTCTTTGATGCTATCAAGCCACTTTTTTGTTTGTCTTTCTTTTGCCTTTAATCTTCCATTGCAGGATTAGTCTCTGCAGGTGACATTGTGGGCCTCTTATAATATGCCTGAGGTAGGCCGTCTTTCTCTTTGCAATTGTAGTTATTAGTATCCTTGTGGGTCATGGCCTCTTAAGGATCTGCTCGTTGGTTACCCGATCTGTCCACAGCATTTTGAGCATTCTTCTGAGCGTCCACATCTTGAAGGCTTCCAGTTTGCTGAGTTCTGCATGACCCAGGTCTCACCCCTGTATAGGAGAGTGCTCCATGTGTAGCATTTGACCATTCAGTATCTTTTCTGGAATCCACTTTCATGTCACAGAGGAAGTTCTTAAGATTCTTAAATACCTCTTTGGCCATACCAATTCTGCTTCTAATTTCTGTGCCTTCATCATTATTTGTATCTTCCCTAGATATTTAAAGCTACTCACTTGTTCGATGGGGGAGTTGCCACAGTGTATTTTGATTCCAGGCAAGGTGTTTGCTTATGACCATAGTTTTGATCTTTGGCATTAATTGTTAAACCTATTTGCCACTGGCTGTTACTACTTTGTTGAGGAGTGTTTGTAGCTTTTCTTCTGAGGTTGCAATGAGGACAGTATCGTCTGCATATTGCAGGTTACTGATAACTGAACCATTAACAGTAATTTCTCCTTTAGAAACTTGTATTAAATCTATAAAGGTTTCAGCATAGAGGTCGTACAGCATAGGAGACAAAACACATCCTTGCCTCATCCCTTTCTGGATTTGTACCCAGTCTGTGTTTTCCCCCTCTACAGCGATTGCCACTTCTTGCTCAAGGGATAGTAACTGTATTATCCTTAGTTCCTTGGGATTGATGTTTAGATTGTTCAAGAGCTGGAAGAGAATATCATATTTCAAACAATCAAATGCTTTGTTAAAATCAATGAAGCAGACAAATAGGTTTTGCTGGTGTTCAATTGCTCTTTCTGCAAGTATATTCAGAGAAAATATTGCTTCTCTTGCACCACCCCCTTTTTAAAACCCATCTGGTCTTTTCCAATTTGTTCTTGAATCTTGCCTTCAATTCTGTGTAGAATCATCTTCAAGAGGACTTTCATGGAGTGGCTTATGAGGCTTATTTTGTGGTGGTCTGCACAATTTGCTGTTCTTGCTTTTTTGGTATAGGAATAAAGATGGATCACAGAAATTCAAGGGGTAGTTTCCCTCCATTTAGGATATTATCAAAAATATTGAGGAGCTGTTGTTTTCCTCTTGCTCCGAGGCATTTGAGCATTTCGCCTGGGATGTTATCAATGCCAGTTGCTTTGCTTTTTTCATTGATTTAATCGCTTGCTCCAGTTCTTCCAGCAGAAAGTCTTGATATTCGCCTTCTGTTTGGGTGTTGTCATTTCCTAGTTGTCTGTCGTCCTCGCAGTATAGTTCCCTCAGATATTCTTGCCATCTATCCTTTTTCTGTTGTTTATCCACAATTTCCCTGTTGTTTTTATCCAGAATGTGGTCTCTTGCACGGTCTTCCATGATGTTGAATAGTTCCCTCACTTCTTTGTGGACTAGATGTTCCTTATGCTCATTTTGCAGATATTCAATCCTTTTACATCTTATAGTTTTCTACATCTTTGTTCTTAAAGTTTTTCCTGCGCTCCATTATATGTAGTATCTCTTGGCTTTCCTTTGGGCCCATTCAAAATTTGCATTTGCAGCATCTGTCATTATCCTCTTGAACAAGGTTCACTCAGATTCGGGTTCGAGCCCGTGACCACCAAATACGGAGGATGCGGAAAGGTCAGGGAATGACCACCGCATATCCCTGGAGCAATATGGCCTTAGTTGCTAATGCTCCTAAAAACCAAATAACAACAACAACAACCACCACTCAGATTCTGGAACTCTATCTAGTAAATCGCTTGAATAGCAGTTATGCAATTCACGCATTGTGTACGTTCTATGATACAGTACTGAATAAGCTAGAAGTTATAAATAATGTGTATAGTGTTTTTGTGCTTGCTATGTAAATAGGTAATCATGAATATTGTGATTTATAGGTTAAATAAACAACAAAAGCCCAATTAATTTTAGACATGCAGTTGTCGTAATCCATTTGATATATGGAAAATTTTCTTTGTTCTACGGAAACTATTTTAAATGTAATTACCAAGGGGAATTCAAAAAATTTGCTAAATAGAAAAATTTGCTATAAAGAAGATCGTTAAACAGAGGTCCGACTGTATTTAATATTATTTATTACTATTTTACCAGTTATCGAAAAAAGGCACGCAGCCACAAAATTGCCAAGGGCACCAGAAACCTAGCTATGCCTCTGGGCACCACATTTCTGTTAGCCTTATTATACCAGCATTAGTTGTTCTAACCAGGAGTTCAGATTCAGCCATTTTATTCACAACACTCCTGACATTGTTGAGGCTAAGTAACCTTCTATAGTTTACTACCCTGACACACCCTTTGAAGTTATTTAGGTTTGTATCCCAACCTTTATCTTCCCCCTCATTTGAAACATTGCTACTCTAGAACATCTTATCAACATTGGCTGTGGCAACAAACAAGAATTTGTGAGGTGAGTGCAAGCATTACTTTGTCCCATGTCATCAGATAAACACGGATCTAAATTACTTTTCTCCCCCTCCCCCCCCAACTAGCAGTTTCCCTGAACCCTTAGGGTATCCTCAATGGTACTGGCAAAAATCTTTGTGCCACCTTTGTTCAAATGAATACCATCTCTACAAAATAGTTCCTTCTACCTACAAATGCAGGCCACACTGATAAAAATTAATTTCCTCCCAAGAGCTTTGCAGATTCCCTCAAGTCCGTCTTGAATTAATCCATAAGGCTTTCAGCATATAATCCCTCCTGTCATGTCTGGGAAGGCTTGCAGACACAGACTTTCTGACCTTACTTGCAGCATTTTTACAGCATAGATCCTGTATTTATACAACAGATGGTCAGGTCATGTATATTTAATATTGTTAACCCCCCCACATAGACATTGGCACTACTGGCCACTGTCTGCTTAACATGGTTACTATGTGCTCCTGGATTTTATGTTGAAAATGTGACATTAAGAAGAAGAGTTATTTGATTTTCTTAGTGATCACCTTGTTAACGAGTTGCATTGTAGTTAGGGTTGAGTGTTTTTGCACCATATCAGGTAGTATTCAACTACTTATAGACGTGTATTTATTTGACAGTTGGAACATTCTTAGTTCTAACGGTCAGCTGATTGTTTGCCTATGTTACAGCATAGTGTAAATATTTAACATTTTATCTGGCTGTAATTTAAAATTTATTCATTGAGACTAAGCCTATACAAACCACTATGAAAATATAAGAAAATTCAAAAATCATTAATATGTTGGACATTATTAGCTAGAGATTGAGAGAGGAAGAAGGATAATAGCAGCACCTCACTGAAGATTTAAAAAAAAAAAAAATTAAATAGTGCAAAACTAATTGAATAATACTTATGTATATATATTCTAGACTTCATTCCGGCTAATTTTCGGATTACTTCAGGCATAGTTGAACCAACGGATACAGCTGAAGTACTGCAGTGCAGAAAGCAAGGGGGGAGACTACTGCACTATGCTTCCCAAAAATAATCACCATGGCTAGTACAAGAGAGAGAGAAGAGATGGCCCCGAGTCCCCAGCATTCTTTAAATGCAACACAGGTGCTAAGAATCCTTGGGTGGCAAAAACTTTCATTAAGAAAGATAGGAACATGGAACATGAATACCATCTCTACAAAATAGCTCCTTCTACCTGGGAAAACTGGCAAATGCAGCTAGGTCAGCAACTGGTCTGGCGGACCAACTGAGGATCTTTTTCATCTCACCCAAGACAGAGAAGTATAGTGTGGTGATCGCCAACCTCCAATAGCAGACAGCATCCAAAGAAGAAGTCGTCGTCCCCACATGAATAATAATTCTCTCTTTACCTCCCTTAAAATCTGACAATCTGTTGGTAACATCATTAATTGTTGCTCCTGGCAAACACACCCTAGTTCTCGACTACCTATCTTTATTACAAAAAATGTTATCCGTTTCCCTGACAATAGTCTCCCAGTAAAACTTGAGGTAAATCTCCAGTTCTTGAGTACAAGTCCATATTTCGACCAACAGACAGAAACAAAGCAGTGATTGGCAGGTGCCACTCACTGCTTTCCTCGCCCACATGTAACATGCCAAAAACATCGTAATACATCGAAGTCTAAATAAAGATAAAGAGAAACAGCAATATGGAATTAAAATAAGTGAAAATAATTACAAATTTTCAAAAATAACCTACATTTTTTGCTTAAATCCCTCCCAAAGTCGCATAAAAACTAATCTTTGTTAAAATATCTCTTACCGCTGTTTTTAAAAAGGGAACTCGTTTTCCGCTATAAAAACAACAGTAAGATGAGGGATAAACACCCTAACTAAGACTAACAATAGCAAATGCATTCACAATAATCACCCAATTACAGAACTCGATCGTACAATATCTCTGTTTAAGACCATACTCACTGCTCAGAGACGTGTTTAAGACCTCGCCCACATGTAACATGCCAAAAACATCGTAATACATCGAAGTCTAAATAAAGATAAAGATAAACGGCAATATGGAATTAAAATAAGTGAAAATAGATCTGGAGTTTAGCCAAACTCAATCACTTTCAACCAGAGTAGTCTGCACTTGAGCCCTAAGTAGCTTTTTTTTAAGTAATCTTGTGTGAATAGAGTTTCCATTTGTAACCCATCAAGAGCGATCTGGATTCAGATCATAAGGACCTTTTTCAGTTGAGGTTGTTAGTAGCTTATCTCATGCAGGTGGAGTAGGATTTATCTTGTAAGTTATTCTATTTTTCAGTGCATACAACAAACATGCAAATTGGCCCTTGAATATGTATTTGCATAAACATAAAGGAACTGGCATATTATTCGTGAACTGGTGCACTCTGATCAAAGTAGTCGATACTTTGTCTGTATGATCAATCTTAGAAAAACTTAATTAAAAATAGCAATAATATACCATACATTTTGATTGAATACTATTATTTACATTTAGAATCACTATAAAATAAGGTAAAGCTGATTCCACTATTTACCCAAAACATTAAGAATGTATATAAGAATGTATTGTTTCTTAGACTGTTACAAAGGACTGATTGAGAGTTGATTGAAATAGTTCGGTTCATTTGTGCTATTATAATGATTGCACCAATATTACTTTATTTTGCTTTCTAAATCTACCTTTCGTTTATAAAATAAAATTAACATCAACATTAATTTATTACTGGCATATGATACAGTAAAATACTAGTTTGTGTTGAATTTATTAATTTACACTTGTGTATTAGTAACAGAACTAATAAAAAAATTTAAAAAAACTTAATCTTGAAGTTTTATTTAACGGTTGAATAATCATTCTTTATGATGAATTACATGACCTTATCATCTTAATTGAAGCTCACAGTGCTCTTTCCTCCTCCTTCTAGAGTATGGAGGTACATGAGTCTTCATATGTTACTGAAGCTGCCTTGACTTTACAGCATGACACATCCCAAACAGAGATGCATTCTGAACCATGTATGAAAAGAACTGTTCTTGTTCCTGTTAATTAATTGACAAGGGTGGGAGTGCTTGTACATTTATAGTTTGCTTTTTAAAACTCATTATGTTCATTTGTGCTTAAAGAGAGTGGAGAAAAATCTAACAAAAGAAAATTTTATGTAAAAGAGGTTCCAAAAAGTTTTTATAATGAATGTGGCACATGCCATAAGGTTGCTATAAAATATAAATTTTTTATATGTAAAGTGTGCCTAAGAATTATACAAATTTAACTCTTATTAACTTTACAGGAATACACTCAAGTTTTTATGAGATTTAAGCATCAATTCAACTGTGTGAATGCTTTTGTGGCATATAGAACAAGCCAGTGTTCTGTTTCCACTCTGTTTTTTAAGATATGCATGCTGCTTGCTTCATTTAAAGAGGAACAAAGTCTGGCCTTCTTGATCACCATACATAATGGCAAATTGTTTTTTTTTTTTTTTGTTTTTTTTTTCTGTGGAGTTAAAGACCACAAAATCCAGGATGTATGGGGACAGAGAAATTTTATATGAAACAATGTTGAGTAAAAACATGACATGGGATTAATAATATAAATTAGATTTAATTTAAAATTAATTAAAACACTTAACTCCATTTTAAAAGCAACAGTTTGTTCATTGACTCTTTAATGTTGAGAAACTCTACATCCAGAATATTCTACATATTGAACTAATTGCTTATTTACAGGTGACACATCTGAATCCACTTTGGGATTTTGTTATAACGACTAGAAAATAAGAAGAGAAGGAAAGTTGCTATAATTTAGAATTCAGTGTGGTGTGCTTATTAATATTAAGAATATGATGAAAATAAGCAGCTAAATTAGACAAATTTGAAGCACAGAAAAAACTGCTACTTATCAAAGCAAAAATGAATAGGACTGTCTTCAGACAGAGGTGAAAGAAAATGGAACTTTTTGTTAGAAAAGGCAAGAAGGAAAATTGGAACAAAATTAATTTCTAAGCTGGAACCCAGAAATTCCAGGTTGACTCTGAGTTAAATTAGCTAAGGATAATCGGGACCTTAATAGATTGGCAAACCAGGTCAACTGGGAAACCCATAATCAGATGGGGGAGAAAAATCTGCTTACAGATATTTTTCTGCTGCTACATAAGGTGCCTGAAGAAGCCTTGTTGTCACCAATTAGTAAAAATAGAGTTAGCAACAGATAGAGTTAGCAACATTTGAAATATTCTATTTTCATTTCAAATTTTGCATGCTTCATGATGTGTCAAATTTGAAAATGGAAGTGAATAATAGTATCTAATATGTGTATATGCACATAATAAGCATCAATACAGGCACTAACAAACTAAATGAGTATTTTGCATCTACATTCACACATGAGAAGTTATTCAGGGAGGAGAATGCCAGAGGTGAATTAAACTCTGGCGGTGAGCTAGATTATTTTGTAATAACTGAGAGCAAAGTGGAGGACAAATTGATGAAGATAAACATAAGAAAGGCACCTGGGGTGGGTGGATCTATCCAGTTATATTAAAGGAGGCAACAAAGGAAGTAAGCAAACCCTTAGCCATAATTATGAGAGTTTCCTTGGACTCAGGGAAGGTACCCATGGACTGGAGATATGCAAATGTGACCCCAATTCACAAAGGAGGATCAAAGGGCGACATAAAGTAATTACAGACCTGTTAGTTTAACTTCTGTTCCAGGGAAATTAATGGAGGCAGTGGTTAAAGAAGCACTGCAGGATCATCTAGACAAGACTTCAGTTATAGCTCGGACACAGCATGGTTTTGTTAAGGGGAAGTCATGTCTGACCAATTTGATTGGATACTATGATGTGGTCACAAAGGAACTGGATGCAGGGAATATCTTTGATATTATATATTTGGATCTTAGAAAGGCTTTTGATACTGTTGCACATGGAAGACTGCTGCACAAATTGGAGCAGTGTGGCATTGGAGGCAAACTGCTGCTATGGATAAAGGGATGGTTGAGTGTGAGAAGACATCATCATCAGCCATTTTCAATCCACTGCAGGATGAAGGCCTCTCCAGCAACTTTCCAGTTCCTTCTGTTTTGAGCACTGGCCATCCATTTACTACCCACAAACTCATGAATTTCATCTATCCATTTCCGCCTTTGTCTTCCAGGTTTTCTTCTAGAAGACAGAGTGGTAATCAATGGACACTGCTCATCAATGGTAATCAATGGACAAGTTGGGGAGTGGCTTACGTAAGGGTTGCATATACATATATGCATATGTTTGTAATTTTGCACAATTAACAGTATTTTAAACTGGAAAATGGAACAGGCTAATAGTTTCATGTTTATATATTATGGCTATAATTTTTTTAATTTTCAGGAGAATTAATTTTGTTAAAATAAAAAAATTACATACAATAGGTACTGCCATCCATTAAAAAAAGATAAAATATTGATATACTTTAAGCAGAATTTAAAAAAAAGAAAAGTTGTCACCTGTCAAGTGCATTTGTTACGGTTGGGATGTTACCACCCAAGATTCTGATTATCATTGTCCAGTTTATTTAATTTCTAACTTGGAACCTAAAGAACCTTTAGGTTCCAGGTTAGAAATTCAATCTCATTCCAGTGTTCCTTCTTCTGAGTTTGCTAACTCAGAAAGCTCAGTTTCTTTTCATCTCTGTTTGAAGATAGTCCTGATCATTTTTGTTTTGGTAAGTACCAGATTTTCCTGTGCTTCAAATTTATTTTTTAGTTGTTTATTTTCATTGTATGATTCTGGAATGTTTTAAAAGGAATGTTTTTGAGCATTTAGTCTTGATGTTATTTAAGAATTAATATTGTAGTACTTTAATAACAATTTTTTAACTAATGAGTTTTAATTGTACTACACTGAAATCTAAATTGTGGTGACCTTTCTTCTTGTTTTATTTTTCAATCTTCATAAGGATCCTAAAGTGGATTCAAAAATATCACCTATAAATATGCAATTAGGTTTAGTATATTAAATGTTCTGAGTGTAGGATTTCTTATTATAGTCAATAAACAACTTGTTGCTTTTGAAATTTGGGGTTAAAATGATTTAATTACTTTTAATTTTTATTGACATTTAACACCTTATTTGAAGATGAAGCTACTTTTTTTTTTAATTTAGCATGTAGTATTATTTCGGAATATCTGCAAAGAAATCTAGACTTGCTAGATTAATTGCATAGAACAGTCTACTATATTTTAATATCTTTGTTCCAAACTAACTGGAATACATTTATTATTTCTTGTTTTCTGGGAAATACACTTCAGTTCAGTCATTCCAAATAAATACTTTAGTTTTATAATTCAAAAAAGAAGGGAACCGTCATTTTAAGTAAGTTATAACTAAATAACTTGTGATTAATGACAGAGGAGAAAAGAAAATTTATATTATCTTCCTTTCTAGAAACATTTGCAAACATCTCATTCAATATTTTAGAAAGGATATGAATAGAAATTGGACACTGGCTTGATAATTATACAGGTAGCCTAGCTGTAGAGAAACCCTAAAGGGCCAGAGGCAAATACCCACCTAAAATTTTTCTCTGACCTACTGTTTTACTTTTCAGCTTAATATTAATTAAATGTAATCTTAACAATTATGAAATTCTTCAAAGTGCTTCTATTTTAAAAACTGGTGAAATAAGAGATTTGTTCATTTTCTTTTTTTTAATTTAATTATGAAATTTATTTGGGGGCAACTAAAAATAACGGCAGTGGATACAACCTATTTTGAAGACTTCTCTCATCCAGAAAAAATAATGTAAAAAAATAAAAAAAATATATATTTTTTTGTTACTTTTGTAAGTGAAATGTTTTACAAGGGTGACTGATTCTTGTTATTTAGGTCTACACTTTCCATACAAATTCCACATTAATGAAGAGGAATAAACTAGAATGAATAGAGTACAGTGAAACTTCTTGCAACACAGGGATTAGGTGTTAGATTAGGTGCGAAACCTATAGAAAAAATGGAGGTGTTAGATTTCAGTCTCTGTTATTGTATAACAACAATTAAAAAAGAACAACAATAACACATTATATATTTATATATAACATACACACACACACACATGTGTGTGTGTGTGTGTGTGTGTGTGTGTGTGTGTGTGTGTGTGTGTGTGTGTGTGTGTGTGTGTGTGTGTGTGTGTAAGATAAAATTTGTCTATTTATGTGTTCATTTCGTTATGCATTTAGATTCTGTAGGAATCAGTGCAACCAAATTTTTCCTGACCTACATCAATCGAGGAAAGGTGTCAAGAAGTATGATTTGATCCAAAATTTTGACCTGTGAGATATTTCCATTGCTGGATATTCATTCTTCATTGCTGGATCATTACAGTAGCTAGTCAGTTTTTTTAACTCTAAAAAACTGACTGATGGAACTGGCGCAGAGAAGAGCAACAAGATTAGTCAAGGACACAAAAAGGTATTCTTACCGTGAAAGACTCCAGTTTTGTAAATTGCAGCACTTGGAAACTAGGCACCTGCAAGGAGACCTGATTGAAGTGTTTATGCCTTTGAATGGATTAAGTGAACTAAGTGCTGATGGCATCCGTACTCTTTCTCACACAATACACATTGGGGAACATAAATCGAAAAAGAATGCCTGCAGGATAGATATGTGAAAATTTGTGTTCAGCCAGAGAGTGATTATTGGCACAAACTTCCATCTGCTGTCATGCAGAAGTAAGTAGTTTGAATAAATTTAAGGAAAGAT
The DNA here is from genome assembly GCF_048544385.1 of Mastigoproctus giganteus. Lineage (NCBI taxonomy): Eukaryota > Metazoa > Arthropoda > Arachnida > Uropygi > Thelyphonidae > Mastigoproctus > Mastigoproctus giganteus. The sequence goes on along the minus strand of NC_143586.1, from coordinate 17,861,078 downwards.
TAGAAAAATTATTAGAAGGGATGGACAGAAAAACTACTGCTTCACTGTCTGCCTACTCTAAAGCTCACAATAATTGTAAAACAGTTATTAATAAATCTAAACTTCATTTTGAACAGGCTTCTAGTCCAGTTGGTAGTCAAGCATTCTGGTTTCTTGCCAAAGCTGTTGGCTGCAACTTCTGTCCATCTATACAGACTTTACAATCTATCCATCTATACAGACTTCCCGACTCTACAAGTTAATTCGTTCCTACCACATGCTCGTAAAGCAGGAATTTATTACCCATAGACACAATGTTAAAAACAGGAGTTACGTTCTCAACAATGAAATTATTTTTTAAATGATAATGATTGATTTATCCAAAGAAATGAAAATATAGCTTGTAAAATCAAGCAAATTATAATTTAAAGAAATTATTTATGACTTACAGATGTTAAAGAATGTTTATTCTTCATCATCATCGACTAAATGCACACTCGTTGATCACTCATTGTTGGGTTGGCACTCACTGTTGGTTTGTTGCACAAGGAGGAGTCTTCTTCAGAAATTCTTCAAGAGGTGTTTGTTTGTTTCCAAGATAATATCTTCTCTTTTCTTTATAAATTTCACGATAGCATGCATATGCATTTTTTAGCGGCACACACAAATTGCAACTAACTAACACAATATGTGCAAGTGAGATTGCAACTAACACGATTTGCACGGAGTAACAAGTTTACTACAAAGCTTAAAAAAAATTTTTTTAAAAAAGGATTGAGGAGCAGATTCTGAAAATTTATTTATGTTTTTTATATGATTGAAGATTGCAGTGAAGGGGAAACACATTTCACCATAATGTAAAAATCCACACAATTCCAGCTTTCGGTATTTTTGCAAATGCAATAAGATCGAGTTTACTATCCATTTATAATTGATTTCACTAACAGAAAAGCCCAATAAACCGAAAAGCGCAAATTGTTTTTATTGTTTTATGGTTGTGACCTCCAGAAATGTGCTTTAGAAAAATATCACAAAGGTGTTCAAAATTGATCCTTATAATGGAATATATATGATAACGATGAAAGTGTAGTGCATTTTAATTTATTTGAATTTGTGACTAATACAATTTTCATTATATAAATGACCTTTTAGAGAGATAAATAGAGTTATATAGCGAAAATTTCAACTTCTGAGGTCTTGAAATGAATAACTAAAAAACAATGTGTTATTGGGTTCACGATACGATGGTGTCTTTGGAACGGATTAATATTGTAAAGCGGGGTGCACTGTATTGTATAGCTATGTGCGTGGTTTGAAATGCGGGATGCACTGTATAGCTACGCGCGTGGTTTGAAATGCGGGACTTATGAATGTTTAACATTCATTTTTTGTAATTAACGTTCATATTTTCGATTTTGTTGATACTTGAAAAAAAAAAAAAAAAAAAACTCGTAAACCCGGGAACTCGTAAAGCGGGAACTGCCTGTACTCCCAAAATATCTGTCGAAACCTTTCAACCAAAAGATATCAGAATTCTGAACAATCTTAATGCCAAGAAAGCTCCAGGTCCTGATGCCATTTTGCACTTTTGTACATTTTACACTTAAAATTCTTAAGAGGCTGCCATCTTATGGATTTAAGAGGTTTTTTTTTTTTTTTTTTTTTTTGTATCCAGTTTTCTCTCTAACTACTCCCAGCAAGTGTTGATATATGATTCCCTGTTCTTTTTACCTTTTCCATTATTCTGGATAAGCATTAGTGGAAAATGCTTATTCCCGAGATTCAGTTCTTTCTCCTGTTCTTTTCCTCTTGTATATTATTGACCTTCTTCCGCTGACTGGAAATCCTATTCATAGCTTTGTTGATAACAGCACACTATATTCCACTTTGCAAAACCTTGTCCTGCACAAACTGCTTCAACTTCTTGAACATCCTCCACTAAGTCCCTAAAATGTCAATCTTTAATAATTTTTCAATAAGGCACTCAATTCTGTCTTATTTCTTGCAAAAAAAAAAGTCTACTGCCCCTCCGCTCATCTTCAATCACCCTCAAATTATATCTCTATTTTAATGTGTCTTGGCATAATGACATCACAAATACTGCTCCCTCTGCATCCAAAAAATTGGGTTTCTTTTTTGCTCATGACATTTCTTTTCTTCTAAAAAACTAATCTGTACAAATCCACCCTTCCATGGAATATTGTTCCCACATCTCGAGTCATGTCCCCAAAACCTCTTTCTAACATTGTTTCTCCACTCTGTCTCGCAGATGTCCAGTGTCTGCTGTATGCCTTTTCTATAGATATTTCCGTGGCCACTTCATCTTCTGTTTTCTGAAAAACCTTCTTTCACGTGCATTTCCTGATAATTACAATCTACACAAATTAAAGTCTAATGTAAAGAAAATATCTTCTGCCTTCTCAACCTCTGACCCATACACTTTCAGTGCAGCATTTGTCACTACTAATTCTTCAGCTGGTACTCATATTTTATTTATTTATATTTTCTCATTTCATTCAGTGCAGCACAAAAGAACTGGATGCAGGGAATAACTTTGATATTATATACTTGGATCTTAGAAAGGCTTTTGATACTGTTGCACATGGAAGACTGCTACACAAATTGGAGCAGTGTGACATTGGAGGCAAATTCCTGCTATGGATAAAGGGGTGGTTGAGTGGGAGAAGACAGAGAGTGGTAATCAATGGACACTGCTCATCATGGACTAATGTTATTAGTGGAGTCCCTCAGGGCTCAGTGTTGGGTCCATTATTGTTTTCTGTATTTATAAATGATATTGATGATGGTATATCAAGCTTAATGTCCAAGTTTGCAGATGATACAAAGGTTGGCAGGGTTGTCAAGGACACTACTGACACTACACTGCTGCAACAGGATCTGGAAAGGTTGAGCAGATGGGCTGAGAGGTGGCAAATGAAGTTTAACATTGACAAATGTAAAGTACTACACATGGGAAACAGCAACCCCAGGGCAACGTATCAACTCTGTGGTACTACACTGACAGTGGTAGAGAATGAAAGGGACTTGGGGGTGATTGTGCAGGCAGATATGAAGTTCTCTGAGCAGTGCAGACGGGCTGCAAGAGTAGCTCATGGAGTATTGTCAATGATATACAGGAATTTTTCCAGCAGGGATAAGGAGGTGATTATTCCATTGTATAAGGCAATGGTCAGGCCACACCTAGAGTACTGTATACAGGTCTGGAGGCCTCATTTCAAGAAGGATGTAGAGCTGCTGGAACGAGTACAGAGAAGGGCAACAAGATTAGTGAATGGAACAAAGGGGTTCTCTTACGAGGAAAGGCTTAAGTTTTGCAAATTACAGTGTCTGGAGACTAGGCACCAGCGAGGTGATCTGATAGAGGTGTATAAAGCCTTGAATGGTTTAAGCATGCTCAATGCTGATGGGATTCTTCCTCTAGCTCAGAAAAATCACCTGAGAGGGCATAAATTCAAATTGAGGAAAGACAGATGTAGGATAGACGTGAGGAAATTTGCCTTTAGCCAGCGGGTGGTCGGTTGGTGGAACAGACTGCCATCCCTTGTGGTGGAGGTTGATAGCCTAAATAAGTTTAAGGCTCAGCTGGACAGGTATTTTGAACGAACAGAGGGGTGAAGTGGAAGTGGGTTTTTTTTTTTTTTTTTTTTTTTTTGGCTGATGCTGCATAAGCTTGCTTTCTTGCATCAAATGCCTCTACTAATGCTAATGCTAAAGAAAATATCTTCTGCCTTCTCAACCTCTGACCCATACACTTTCAGTGCAGCATTTGTCACTACTAATTCTTCAGCTACTTCCACATATTTCAGCTGGTACTCATATTTTATTTATTTATATTTTCTCATTTCATTCAAAATTTTCAAAACAAAATCTTTTGACGTTTGTTTTTCATATTTATTTTGAAAACAATAAGAGAAAGAGAGGAAAAAATTTTTTTTCAAGAATAAATATATTATCCATTTTTAGTTAATGGAACAGCATTTGAACATCTTTTCTCTTCAAATCATTGATCCTACTTGAACCAAACTTCAGATGTAGTCACCCATTATAGCTTAATTCCACCTTTCTTCCTTTGTACTTCTGCTGTTTGAATGTCCTGATAGAAATATTTCCCATACTCTTCACTCAAATCATCAAAATTTGATCTGGCAAGGGGGGGGGGGAACCATGTGCGAGTGAAACTAAAATAGTTTTTAAGGACATTTTGCATCCCAAACGTCCGTAATATTCAGTCGCATTTTCACTCCTTTCTGCTCTTGTTGTTGCTATTGTTAATCATTCTTTTAAAGCAGTCATTTTATATTCCCACTTTAAATCCTAGCATCTGCTTAACTTTAGGTACACTGAATGTATCACTTTTAACTTTTGGTTTAGACAGCTTTAGGAACATTAACTGTATTATGCTGGAAGACGTCACTGTAAGTATTCCAAGCTTTGACAGATTGTTTTGCTTGCTCCTAGCTTAATATAAAGTGGTGATAGCAAGGTCTTGTCTTATTAGAGCATTATTAACCTGTATGTGGTTTACTAGGCTTTTAATTTGTTACTGATAGGCCATTCCCTTCTCCTGTAATACTGTCATAGACTGAAAATATTTTCTTGTTCCTCCTTCGTATAAATGGAGGTCCTTCTATAATTGGTGAAAATTTAATACCATTGTTAAAGCAAAATGGCCTTGATTTGTTGGTGAATGGATTCCTGTGCTAGAATGTGTTCATTGCTATCTTTCTTAGAGGGAGATGTTCACATCTGAGAAGTAGGACAAAGTCATTTTTTGGGTATCTTACCTTTGAAAAGGGCAAAACTGTAATGCCTTTTTCCCTTTGGGTAGAATCTTGCAGCTGGATTCATAAATTCCATCTTTTAGATGAGCTATCAGTAGTTCTGCACTAGACTGGTAAGATGTGACAATAATAATCCTGTTCCACCTCTGAAGTCTCTTCTAAAGAAGTTGGACTGGGAATTGATGTTTTAAACGTGTAACCCAGAGCAATAGAGAATTGTATGCTCAGATATGTAACATTTCTTTTATTTGTAACACTCTCATAGAGGAGTATTGAAATGCACACCATATTCAAGTTTGGTACAGTTCAAGTCAGAATTGCATGATCACTTTTGGTGACAGGAAAAGTATAAATGACCAGGATTTACATATTTATTTATTTTTATTATTTTTTCCTTTTTTGGCAGATACAGAAAAAGTCTGCATCCTAACACCATTTAGCCATTCTAATACTAATATAAATGTAGCAGTTATCATGATTTGAGGTATCACAAAAGGCATAGACTGTGTCTATCACATAGCCATCCTTCTGATGTTGATCAGTAGTTGTCACAACATGACTACTCATGACTTGTCTTAATATGCTTCAGATGCACCTAAAATCTTGTGCTTGACCCTGCTTTTGAATCAATGTGATATCCATAGACACAGCAGAAACTCTGGAGAGAACTTACAACTTCAACTAATGGCCATAAAAATTTTAAGGCAATCAAGTAGCACATTTTATATGCATTTATAAGGATTTTCATAATATATACAGAAATTGTGAAAGTTCAAAATATTGTGTGTGTACAGTAAAACAAACACTAACATAATCAAATTTTTGTTACACAGTATGATCAAAGATTTTAAAGCAGTTTCATCTATCATATTAAAATTGGCAATTAAATCTTTGTTTTTTGGTTAGAGTAAGTTTGTAATTGTTTAGAAGCATTAGAACCAGTCTTAATTTTATACTACAAGATGATAATTTTAAATGAGAATCCATGAAAATGCACATAACTTTGAATAAAAGAGTGCTAGAGACATGAAATTTGTGAGTAATATTCTTTATTCTCTGACATTACTTAATTTGTTACAAAAAAATTTTAAATGATCACCATCGTGATTGCAACATAACGGAGCATGATGAAGCTTGTATTCAGTCATAACAGGCAATGTATGAACACAACATTCACATTTGCAGTCTCCCTGAATATTTTCACAAGCTTCCATATCACAGAAGTTGGTAGTGCCTTACAACATTGAAATTACATAGAAAAATTATGTTGAGTAATTTTTAAGAATTGTTTGAGGGTAATATTTCATCCATGTTCATCCACTGCTTTCACTGCACATGGGTCTCATAGTTTCACAAGTTGTCAACAGATAATGATAGCATGCACATAATAATGTCACTTGAAATTTCATGTCTTTAGTACTCAATTACTCAAAGTTTCTCACATTTTCATGGGTTCTCATTTAAAATGATCACCTGTTTATTACTTAATTTTTTTTACTGGAGATGATTGTAACTAGTTGCAGATACAATTTCTTATGTGACTTGGACAGAATTACTAATAATTCTACAATCCAGAGGAGAAATAGGTCATTTAATGTGATATCTCTTGTATGATCTATCAATCAAAAAATTTTGCACACTTTTTTTTTCTACCTACTGTAAATAGCCTTATGATGTAGTGAACAAAGTAATATCACAACATTCAAATGTGTGCCCTTTATTGCTTAGTGAGTATATTTTAATTGTAATTTATTATATACTTATTTACTATCCCTAGCATAATTTATGGATTCCTATCTTTTCAAGTGTGAAAAGTCAAAAATATTATTAATTTCATAATTCTTGCATTCCACTTTTTTAGATGTATAGAATAATGTGCCAACAGGAATTACAAAGTCATGAGTATGAAAAGAGGGAAGTGTGATGATACATAATACATGATGCTAATCAAGGTTTTGGAACATCTCGTGGACTTTCATGATGAATATTTATTCCCACTCGTCTTGAACAATGCCAATTTTTAATTTCATTTGTAATTAAATTCTGATTTAGACCCTTTATTTTGCTTTCGTGGTATACAGTGGTGGCCACATTAATTGTAGTACTATAAATTTTCTCCAAAAACAAATTTTGCAGTTGAAATAATTGCCCCCTATGGCCTTAAATTTGTTTATACACTGATGTAAAATGATTATGCATTTTATTGATAAGAAAATAAATTAAATAAAAAAATTATTTATACATATTTGTTTACAAATAATCAGAGAAATACACTGCAGGCCATGTGAATGCCTTTTCATTGTTACCAATGTTTGAAATTAAGATTATGTAATAAGACAGAAAAATGATACCAGTATCAATCAAATATTATTGTGATACAATTAGGTCTCCTCTAACAGATATTAGTATTTTTTGGCCTATCATGGTTTAGTTCATGGTATCAGACATGAATAATGGTTTCTTGCTTGATGGCTTTTTAGCAGCAATTTTCTGTTCCATAACACTCCAGCAGTTTTCAGCCAGGTTCAGATTGGAACTATTTCCTGTCCATAAGGATTGGATATTGCAGTTTTGCATGAACTTATTCACCTAAAAAAGAAATCAGTATTTGAAACAAGTTAAAACTAGCACATACTATAAATTGTGTTAAACAATTAAGTAATGGTGTACTAACCTTATGCACAGTGTGGCAAGGTGCAGAGTCATGTTGGGAAACAAATTTTCTCTTCTTTGAAAAAGGTCATCTGATGATGGATGGAAGAGTCTTTAAATTTTTTGTATAATTTTACAAAATTTATTGTGTCCTTTCCTTTGCTCTTTATGCATCCCCAAACCATCTGGCCCAGTGGAAATTACCGTTGACCGAGTACAATTAGGATGATAAGCTCATTAGATCGAACCAAATATGGCATTTACCATCTGATCCATGAAAGTTAAATTTGGATTAATCATGGAAAACTAGAAACTGCTAAATTGTCCAATTAGCATGTTCTTTAGTTCAGTTGCTAATTGGACTAAATTAATGATTGGACAGTTCAAGGTTAATTGCTCTTTCCTCTTGGATTTTGTCAATAAGGACTTCTTACAAGGTCGATATGCTTTCAGCCACTCAACACAAGTCTTCAGCAAACAGTTCTATCACTTGCATTTACCCCAGTATGTGCCCTCCACATTAATTTTGGATCTGTGGAACTCCTACAACAATCTGAGGCTCACACTTCAAACTCTCTCCTGTACTGGTGCTTTTCCATTTCAGTGTAGTTCCAGATTTTATTTTTACATCTCCAGTCTCATGTTTCTTTTTAAGTAACCTTGACACAGTAGATTGGTTTCAGCCAACTTTTATAACTATATGTCAACTAGAAAAGCCCTCCTATCAAGAGTAATAATTATGATTTTCTTCCTTGGAGTTAACTATAAGTGGAGACAGATAGCAGCCCTGGATGCTTTTATAAAATGATGCAATACCACTCTGATATTACAGAATGATGTAATAGTGGCTTGAGATGACATAATTTTACTTATAGGAGAGTTAAGAAATATTAAACTTTAAAAGGGTGATGCAATTTATATGGTTGCCACTGTGTATTGCACCTGCATGAAAAGCTAATAAGAGACTGCATCCGGTAGCCAAACAGTATGTTGAATCCAGTATTGCACAGCACTTTGTATATGTAAAGTATTTTCACTTTAGTGTTTCAAAATAAATAATAATAAATCAGAAAGCTGACTCATTCAATTTTGAGCATGTTGCATGATATTGTTAAAAATATGCCTGTCTTATATAGATATTTCAGAGGAGTGTTATTAGATATGAGTAAATATAGTAGATAGTTATTTGACCTGATTTACTTCCTCTAATTTTTTGTGATGGGTTGTTATGTTCAGCTGCTTATGTAATTCTTGCACCTGTATTTTAGAACAAAATTCAAAGGAAAAATGTATCGAGAAAGAATTACATCAAGTTGCCATATATACCATAGACTTCAATTTTGTGAAATATGCTGAGCTCATGTGATATTCAGAATTTTTACTTTATTGTTTCATAAAGTAGTGGATACTCTACTAGTAGCAACAAAATTTTGTAGTGAAATCTGGCCCTTATGCTTTATGAAACAATAAACAGTATCGAGAAAGAATTACATCAAGTTGCCATATATACCATAGACTTCGATTTTGTGAAATATGCTGAGCTCATGTGATATTCAGAATTTTTACTTTATTGTTTCATAAAGTAGTGGATACCCTACTAGTAGCAACAAAATTTTGTAGTGAAATCTGGCCCTTATGCTTTATGAAACAATAAACATTGAATATCAAGTGGATTCAGAGTATTTCTTTACAATGAGTGATGCACCTTTGACCAGCCTTTGGTGCAGAAATACCTCATCCCAGTGCTGTTTTGCCACGGGAAAGTCCAAAAAATGAGTATTAATCTCATTTGCTAGACAAATGGACCCACCAGTTACAGAATAACCCATAAGTTTGGTCTGATAGGGAAATATAAATAGAAAAAACAGCAAGGATGTTTTCACTTCACCTAAATTCGCCCTGGGTTATTTCCCATTTAACTAACCCTTTCCTCCACTTGCATTGTTCACCCAGCTGTAACCTTCTGACTGGGAAATTCAAGCACATTCCTAGCAGTTAAAAGGTTAACTGAATTTTAAGAAATAATACAGTAATTATGGTTAGTGATTATAGTAATTGTATATTAATTTGTGAAATAAAGTAAATGTTCAAAGTGATGGCCATGGAACCATACTTATGTTACCTTGCATATAATTAAGGTCTTCATTGAGGACTTATAAATGTATTTTAAGTAGCTTTCAAAAATATTAAAATTATATGCAGCCAGTAGTTTGTAAGAGTTTGAGGAAAACCTAGTGGCACCCAAATGATAAGAGGAACGTTATCTCTTTTTTTTTTTTTTTTTTTTTTTGTTTGTTAGTTGTTGGCACATCGGCTTCTGTGGCCATATTGCAGCACCTCCCAAGGTTTTTGCACTTTCTGCTCTGATCCAAGCCCGAGTTGGGATTCGAACCTGCGACCTTTGGGTTGCCAGGCAGGCACTTTACCCACCCGGCTAGCCTGGTCGGCAGGAATGTTATCATGTATTTATTGATTATATTCTTTCAGTATAATTTCTGCCGAGTTGTATGATAACTAGGAAATTCTGTCTTCAGTGTGCTTTCTACTGACAACTTCAAGAGACTGATCTATCATTTTTGAGAAACAGGCTGAAGTTATGATTCAAATCAGGCACCAGAGTATAGTGACTGCTCTAGTGTTTCCCAATTCCATTGGTTCAGAAGTTGCTTGATAGCATATCCCCACTGTTGTACAAGAGAGTGAGTGTCAAAAAAATGTCTCCACTTTCAATGCAGTTTAAGTCACAGTGGTGCAAGGGAATTGAACAGTAATACCGGGCATTGTCTGTGGTACTGCTCTGTACAGCATAATGAAAAATTATATACCCTCACAGTTACAGACAGTGAACAGAACTTTCACGCTGATTGATTCTTATTTTAGTATTAAATCAGCTCACACCAACCATAAGAATAAGTATTTACTGTAACTAGAATATTTATTTACATATTAAATTAAATAAATATTTACAAAAACTGCTATTATATTAAATATACATGTAAAAACATTAAAACTGTGATAAAATCCTTGAGATAAAATACACTAAAATAAACCGGATTAAAAGCGATAAAAACGATAAAAATCTCTGGAGCTTTCGGAAGCTTGCGCTCCCTTCCTCAGCAGTAACAAAACTTCCTGCAGCACGTCCATATATAACAGGCTCACGGTACCTATACACGTGGTGCAGTCGGCGCATGGTCTGAACTGGAAGCGGAAATAGCTCAGGAACGTGTTAAGCAAAACCGTTCATCCGTACTTAGGATAATAGTTTCAAACAGAGGATGCATACGCATACCTCTGTCCCTATTCATAATATTGTGGTCGGATGAACAGATTCGTAGGCTCTCGAGCCATTTACGGTTCCAGAACCCATGCGCTCGATCCATGATAACCGCATCCTCTGGGGAAATTTGATGCTGCTTCTCCCAAAAATGTTCGGCCACAGCAGACTTATTGTAATCAGCGGTTTTTATAGCATTTGCATGCTCCCCCAGACGATCCTTGAGCCGTCGTTTTGTCTCGCCCACATAACATTCCCCACAATCCGGGCATTTTATCCTGTATACTACTCCACTACTCAGGTCCTTTGCTATTGGGTCTTTTACCTGAGACAACACTGTGTGCAACCTCCGCCCGGGAAGCTGCACACAGCGTGTTTTATAGCCCCGCAAAATTCTAGCGAGATGCTCAGTAACGCCCGGATAGTAAGGAATGTATGCGGTAGCGACAGGAACAAACGGTTCCTGACGGTAGGACTCTATTCCTCTACTAAATCTGTCTATGATCCTCTGGGGGTATCCGCATTTTCTAAGATCTGCTGTGACCCGTCTAATTTCACATTCTTTGTCCTCAGAGGTGGTGCAGTGTGACCCTGCTCTATCTAGTAGAGCTTTCACTACACTATTCTTATGCTGCCCAGCTTGTGCTGAACTATAATGGGTGTACTGGCCTCTGCACATAGGTTTTTTAAACACAGAAGTTTTTAGCCTAGGGCCTACCCTAGAGACCAGTACATCCAAGAAAGGAAGGGTACCTCCTGTTTCCACCTCTGAGGTAAATTGTATAAATTGGGAGAAGCTATTAAGCCAATGGAGTGCATCATCCTCTCTCCCCTTCTGGACCACGGTAAAGGTATCATCAACATACCTTTTCCATTTCTTTATGGGAAACTGACATCCACTAAAAACCCTCTCCTCTAACTCCTCCATGGCCAGATTGGCCACGATGGCGCTAATAGGAGATCCCATAGCTGTACCGTGAACCTGTTTGTACATAATACCTTGGTACACCATAGTGGTGCTGGCCAGACAAAGTTCCACACCAGAACAAATATCCTCTACGTTTAAAAGCGATCTACTACCCAAAGAGACATCATTACTCAAAGATCTTCTAACACAATATATTCCATGTTTAATTGGAATGCATGTGAATAGTGACACCACATCAAAAGAAATCATGCTCTCGTTTTCATTTACAGTCAAATCTTTCACAAAATTCACAAATTCTTTACTGTCTTTTATGACATAGTTGGACTGGCCCACTATAGGCGAAATCAATTTAGCCAAATACCCTGACAAAGCATATGTGGGGCTTCCTATAAATGATACAATAGGTCTGAGTGGGACTTCTGTCTTATGAGTTTTTGGAAGTCCATAAAACCTCGGGAGTTGACATCCAGTAGCATGTAAGAACCAAAAGGTCTCCCTGGAAATCTTCTCTGCCTTTAACCAATCCTGTACCAGTTTATTAACGCGCCGCTCTAGGCCAACCAACGGGTTTCTCTGAGTAACTTTATACGTATTATTGTTCTGTAAAAGGTCCATTGCTTTTTTGTGATAGTCTTCTTTGTTTAGGACAACCGTCGATCTGCCCTTGTCCGCAGGTAAAACCACAATTCCATCGTCTCTTCTCAGTTCATTCAAGGCCTTTCTTTGACTAAAGTTAAGATTCGGAGATACTTTCTTTACCTGGCTCAAAATAACGGCAGATTTAACCCGGATCTCATTAGCTAGGGCCTCCGGTAGCTTGCTGATGGCCCGTTCAATACCCATTGCTATCTCCGCAATGGGAGGTTTGGGAGGTACAAGCGTAAACTTAGGACCTAAATTTAAAACTCCCTCTTGCTCTTCCGTAAGTTGCCTATTACTCAAGTTGTAAACAAAATGAGTACTTCTATCTGTACGTTGTACTGTACCTTCTCCCAACAACCTATTAAACTTCATAATCTGTCTCTGTCTATAGGTGTCTGCTATCCTAATAACTTTATCCAAAACTAATCTTCTAACGAGAGCCAAATGTCTAGAAGATACACTACTACTAATAACATCCAAGTACATACCTATTTGCCTCCTAGTACCTCTTAACTCCTCATGTAACTTACGGATCCAAATATTCATGATCTTCTTTTGATAACACAAAGTAACCCACTTTAATCGGTCATCCTGAAATGGTGTTTTGACTCTAAAGCCATATGGTATCAGTCCATGCCTTTTGCATCGATGCGCAAACCTTAGATGCTGCTTCTGTCTGGCCTCTTTTATACAATACTTTTGATATTGTCGGACGTGTTGCACTACAAATTGGCCATAGCTACTAACAATATCCTGAAAAAGGCCTCTGAGGTTGGGAAAATTCATATTTTAGTATTAAATCAGCTCACACCAACCATAAGAATAGGTATTTACTGTAACTAGAATATTTATTTACATATTAAAATAAAATAAATATTTACAAAAACTGCTATTATATTAAATATACATGTAAAAACATTAAAACTGTGATAAAATCCTTGAGATAAAATACACTAAAATAAACCGGATTAAAAGCGATAAAAACGATAAAAATCTCTGGAGCTTTTTATATAAAAATCTCTAAACGATAAAAAAATAAAAATAAAAACGATAAAAATAAAAACGATAAAAATCTCTGGAGCTTTTGAATAGTGACACCACATCAATTCTACGAATTGATGTGGTGTCACTATTCACATGCATTCCAATTAAACATGGAATATATTGTGTTAGAAGATCTTTGAGTAATGATGTCTCTTTGGGTAGTAGATCGCTTTTAAACGTAGAGGATATTTGTTCTGGTGTGGAACTTTGTCTGGCCAGCACCACTATGGTGTACCAAGGTATTATGTACAAACAGGTTCACGGTACAGCTATGGGATCTCCTATTAGCGCCATCGTGGCCAATCTGGCCATGGAGGAGTTAGAGGAGAGGGTTTTTAGTGGATGTCAGTTTCCCATAAAGAAATGGAAAAGGTATGTTGATGATACCTTTACCGTGGTCCAGAAGGGGAGAGAGGATGATGCACTCCATTGGCTTAATAGCTTCTCCCAATTTATACAATTTACCTCAGAGGTGGAAACAGGAGGTACCCTTCCTTTCTTGGATGTACTGGTCTCTAGGGTAGGCCCTAGGCTAAAAACTTCTGTGTTTAAAAAACCTATGTGCAGAGGCCAGTACACCCATTATAGTTCAGCACAAGCTGGGCAGCATAAGAATAGTGTAGTGAAAGCTCTACTAGATAGAGCAGGGTCACACTGCACCACCTCTGAGGACAAAGAATGTGAAATTAGACGGGTCACAGCAGATCTTAGAAAATGCGGATACCCCCAGAGGATCATAGACAGATTTAGTAGAGGAATAGAGTCCTACCGTCAGGAACCGTTTGTTCCTGTCGCTACCGCATACATTCCTTACTATCCGGGCGTTACTGAGCATCTCGCTAGAATTTTGCGGGGCTATAAAACACGCTGTGTGCAGCTTCCCGGGCGGAGGTTGCACACAGTGTTGTCTCAGGTAAAAGACCCAATAGCAAAGGACCTGAGTAGTGGAGTAGTATACAGGATAAAATGCCCGGATTGTGGGGAATGTTATGTGGGCGAGACAAAACGACGGCTCAAGGATCATCTGGGGGAACATGCAAATGCTATAAAAACCGCTGATTACAATAAGTCTGCTGTGGCCGAACATTTTTGGGAGAAGCAGCATCAAATTTCCCCAGAGGATGCGGTTATCATGGATCGAGTGCATGGGTTCTGGAACCGTAAATGGCTCGAGAGCCTACGAATCTGTTCATCCGACCACAATATTATGAATAGGGACAGAGGTATGCGTATGCATCCTCTGTTTGAAACTATTATCCTAAGTACGGATGAACGGTTTTGCTTAACACGTTCCCGAGCTATTTCCGCTTCCAGTTCAGACCATGCGCCGACTGCACCACATGTATAGGTACCGTGAGCCTGTTATATATGGACGTGCTGCAGGAAGTTTTGTTACTGCTGAGGAAGGGAGCGCAAGCTTCCGAAAGCTCCAGAGATTTTTATCGTTTTTATCGCTTTTAATCCGGTTTATTTTATTGTATTTATCTCGAGGATTTTATCACAGTTTTAATGTTTTTACATGTATATTTAATATAATAGCAGTTTTTGTAAATATTTATTTTATTTTAATATGTAAATAAATATTCTAGTTACAGTAAATACTTATTCTTATGGTTGGTGTGAGCTGATTTAATACTAAAATATGAATTTTCCCAACCTCAGAGGCCTTTTTCAGGATATTGATTGATTCTTGACAGAGGTGTTTCATTTGTGGAAATTACTCGTTGCTTTGGCATCTGAGTTCAGTGGCACTTCAATTCAGAATGAAAGAACCTCTCTGGGTTTGCATTTTGAAAACAGATAGGACATCTTATATGCCATGACCAGTCTTTTTGGAAAGAGGTTTGGTTATATTGAAGGAATGTAAGTATCCAATAACTATAGGATAATAAATTATACTTTCCTGTTAATACTTGGTTGCTACTACTTCTTCTTTAACCATTGTATTTTGAAGTACTCCTGTGTTGTAAATAAAATTTGTATTAAAGTCTAACTTCTTTCAAAATATAATTTTGCAAATGCTGTAGTAAATTGTAAATACTTTGTGTGATGTTTTTTAATCAGTATTTCGTGGCTGGTATGCCATAAAGGAATTTCAGGTGGCCCTGAAGAGTTCATATTGACTAAAAATATGCTTAATGTATAATAATTATTAAAATGTGTGCATTTATGATTTTTAGCTGGGTCACAAAAAATTTCTTGAAATTTAAATAGGCCTTATCAAAAATTTTTATTTTGAAGATTTTAAAAATAAGAACAGATCACTTAAGTAACTTGGAACTTATATCTACATGAAATTTTGCAAAGTCATGCTCTTCCTCATTCACTGTACATCACAAAAGTTCTATTTAGGTATATTGCTTTCATTGTGGTCACCAAGTTCTGCCTTGCCTATTAGCAAATATATCTCAACCCTCTTAAGATGTCTTCCTGCTTATGAAGTCCATATTGTTTGGTCCCTTCAAAAGCATCCTAAGTGGCTTTCACTCAGTATGTAGGTTACCTTTCCAATCATGAAGATTAGGTTATGGAACCATTCAAAGTTGACCCCAACGACCTATAACATGTACAGTCATTAAGAGAACTTGGTAATGTTTCTTAAGGAATATAATTTCTATTTGAAGCATAGCAATTGATCCATTGAATGAAAATGCACATTAAATTGAAACTTACATCACAAAACTGATGTCTAGGGACCTCTTATGATAGTAATGGCCTCTTTGGTTAGCACGTAGTTAGCTGATCTCAGGCAGAAAGATTAATCCTCCTCGTTAACCATTTGGATATTTTAGTCTGCATAATATAGCCTGAAAACAGATGCTTGTTTATAGGCCATATTGTGCTATAGACATAATGTGAATAAAAAGATTATAGTAATATAATAAGAACAGATACTTGTTATATTGACAGCTTGTGATCCAAGATGTGTCAGTACACTGAGAAAGTCCCCCCCCTCACCTGAAACAGCTATGTCCAGGTCCATCATATCTATGAATCCTTCAGTAACATCAGATGCAGCTTGAAGTGGAATGGGTGTGCTTCATTTCAGGAATGAAAATTCCCTGAAATGAAGCACACCCATTCCACTTAAAGAATCAAACAAAATCTCATCTTCTATCTTTTCATAGATTCCAGGTGGCTCTGGAATCTATGAAATTCAAAACATTTAAAAAGTATCCTGCCACCTTTTTTTTTTTTTTTTTTAGCTTGGAAGAAACTCCACATATTGCTTCCCCCCCCCCCAACTTTAAGTATTGCCTAGACCTTTATATAAAAGTTACCTTCCAGGTACAGAGGACATTGTAAAATGTATTAATTAAATAACAAACCTAATGAAAAACACCAAAAATAACTTGGAAAGCAGAAGAAAATTAAAGATGACTCACCATGAAAACTAGCGAAACTTTTTATAAGATACTATAGGTTTCAATAACTGAAAATGCAAAGTTAGCAGACCAAATAGCTTCCATGACAATTTCAATATAATGTTCTCTTATAGCTCCATTGAAAAATTTCAGTTTGTCATAAAACCACAAATGGAAACTTGAAGCCACAAAACGATAAACGCAGCTGGGTAGAGATATTTGTATGTAGTATAAAATAAGTAGTAAATTACAGAATGTTAAGTTCACTTATTAAGAATAAACAAAATTGAGAATTTGAAGATTAAATTAAGAATGTTATAGAGATTTGTTATACAAATCATAAATAATTTATAATAATAGCAATACTAATAATGGTAAATAAAATAAACTTAAATAGGTACTCCCCATAGGAACTTAAATTAATTAAAATAAAATATCACAATAAGATTGTGATATACTGACCAGGAAATACTTCAGTCTAGTCTGAGTAGTATCCTAGGATTGAAGAAAGTTTCTGCACATGAAGTCCCTAAGCTTTTGACACATTATTCAAAACTTAGTTACATCATAGGCTCTCAGTGGAACATCTTTGGCATTTTGAGACATATACAAAAACATTTATGATTTGATTTCTGATGAAAGAAGATCCATTTCTTTTCCTTCCAAATGGACTGAGTCTGGTGGGAAGAAAGTTTCTGCACATGAAGTCCCTAAGCTTTTGACACATTATTCAAAACTTAGTTACATCATAGGCTCTCAGTGGAACATCTTTGGCATTTTGAGACATATACAAAAACATTTATGATTTGATTTCTGATGAAAGAAGATCCATTTCTTTTCCTTCCAAATGGACTGAGTCTGGTGGGAACAATCTTTATTTAACAATATGTATGTGCTAGCTGCAACCCACTAAAATATATGCAAGTCATTTAGTGCTATTGAAATTCTCCTGGCCTACATCGTTTGAATTTTGAAGGAACAATTTTAATTAATAAAAAAAAAAAAGCTCCTAAAAAGAAAATTACCATTATTGATTATATTTTTAATTAAAACTTTTCCCCTTACCATCAACAAATGTAGTTAGAGATTTTTATATGTGCACTTCTAAATGGAAACATGTCCTCAATTTATTTTTACATTATTAAAGTTGTTCTTGAATGGTTTTAGCCTCATGTTTTGCATTTACAGTGATTAATACCACAAACTTAATTTGTGATATTAACCACAATTTAAATTAAATTTTTAATTACAAAATTACTCACTGAATGAGATGTATATTTGCTCACAAACCTGCAAGAGTTCACAAGTTAGTCACTTGAGTATTATGGTAGATTGCAATGTTTTAACCAGTTTAGCATCATGTCACACTTTGTTGAAATTAAGGCTTTGTAAATAACTTCTGATACTTGATCATCTGGCAGTTACTGGATTTGAGCAAGCACTGGATTACTGAACGATTGCAATCAAACAAAAATCAAAATCTGTCATTAATAAATTGTCTTGTGTGTGAGAATTTTAAATTGCAGAATCAAGTTGCCCATCCAGGCTATACCAGTGAAAGCTCTCTATATCTCCAATCCTCAGAGATGACCAGGTTTTCAGCTGCAAGGTAGTGGCATCAGTCATCTGGGATTCTGAGGGGGTTCCTGTTATTTATATGACCAGGGGAATATTATTCCTCACATTTTTATAAGTTGCATGACGTGTAAAGCTAAAGTGGTGTGGAAAGCTCATAACAGGAAGTACCAGAGCAATATGCTGGCATACAAATTGATGGTTACAATGGGAACAATTCATTTGTGGGTTTGAATTTGTTGAACATTTGCTTTATTTACCTGATTTGGCTTCATCACACTCCACTTTTTTCTCCCAAACTGACAAAATATTTGGCTAGGACTTATTTTAAAAAAGATTTTGGTGTCATGGTTGCCATCAATGACTTTATTGGAGAACTTGAACAAACTTCCTTTGAAAATGGCATTAAAGCTCTGAAACCATGTTAAAGTTTATCAATAAGGAGGGTGATTATTTAGAGAGAAATAATGAGTTATCTTACTTACCTGCTTCTTTGATAGTGAAGACAAAACTCTACTCATCACCCATACATATAATTATTAGGAAAGCTTTGTAAAATGTAAGTTTATAAATAAAAAAGAACTGTGTATTGAAGTGTGAAATAAAGCAAAATGTAAGTTATAATGCAGAAAAATAATTATCCATACAAAGAAATAGTGCCCATGTTTGCATTGTACCACAGTGATTTTCATACATTGTGGTCTATAAATTTACTCTATTTGACTCTAACAAGATGGTAGCTGTCAGTGTTTAAAGTGAATAGAAGATCTGTTTTCAAGTAAAGTATGAGCTTCACTTGAAAGCCTGTTGGGATGGGCCCAAGAATTTTTCATTAAATAATGAAATCCACAAGTGGTAAAATGATCATATATGATGATTTTTCACTCTGTGTAGAGATCTTGTGTTTCACTTAAAGGACAGCAACTCAGTTTTTACTGAAACACATACATTCGTATCATGCATTCTGAAAGTAATTGTATTCCGAGAGCCATTACATCATTTTTGTGTTTAGACTCTTTCTATTGTAAAATTTATAATTGATTTTTCAGTTTATGTAAATTTTTTTAAAATTATTGTTGTTAATAATTGAAAATTTTGCAAATGTGTTTTGCCACTTAAAATACTCATTAATTATAATAAAAAAAAATCAATTGATTATACTTAAATTTTCAGAAAAATGTTAGTAGTATAATATAGAAAAGTGAAACAATTAATTACTCTGCCAAATTTAAGATTTCATGCATTAATTGCATGAAACTTTGACATCACTCCAACACAACAAATTAAGCCAATATTTATGAAAAAGACTTTGAAATTAATTTATTTCAGTGAAAAAATTGATTATTTTTACTAATTCTGCCTGTGTAATAGTGACATGACATCTTTTTTTTTTTTTTTGTAGCATTTGCTTCATAGCCATAAACTCATGAAAAACATGCTGTTGTTATGAAAAGATTTACTTTGTGACTTGGCCGAACACATTGGAATTAATGTGAACGATATCGCATAGCCTCACAGGCCCCATTTAGCCTACATGAAATGAGCAAAAATCTAAACAGACAAAAAAAGCAGCACATACAAGACTAAAGATACTATTGAGAAGGTGAAAAAAAAAAAGTAACTACTAATCCTCAACCAATGAGCCACCAGAATTAAATATTTTTCTGCTGAGCCTGTCACCCGATGTGATACTATCACTGAGTTAATGCTGCAAAATTCTGAATGTTTTAGAAGATCCCATTTCTACCACTGGGCATCTTTCACAATAGAAAGAATAGAATCTTTCACTGAATTTTGACACACTACGATTTTCATAACTGCAACATAGAATTGCCAATTTCTGTGAGCACACACAATTTAAAAACTTTTATTAACATTTGTTGGTTGGTACCTTTTTTTTTTTTCTGGAGTAATCCTGCTGTTTTATATAATGACTTGTTAACACCCATCCAAATGGTTTCTCCCTCCATGGTATCAAAAGTTTCTATTCCTGAGAATTTTAATAACGTGTAGTAAAGTGTCATTATATACATTTTTTTTTATCACTTCAATTTATTTTCTGCTCTACAGTATTAAAATAAATTTTAGTGGTTCAAGATTATATAAGGAATTGATTCATTAATGAAAGGACTTAGCTCTTCTCTAGCCTTATATGTAGGCACTTTTCAATGTAAAAAACCATATATTTTAAGATTGATTCATATTCATCCAAAAATGCATTCTTTATTTATACCTGTTTGTTTGCTATTTGCCAAAGTTAGTCAAAATATAATCAGTCAAAAATTAAAACATATCACATCTGATGTTTAGAACTTATAAGGAGTGTTCAATAAGTTATCAGCCCTGACACTAAATATGCCTGATATATAAAAATACCTTATTCTCATAAGTGTCTGTATCTTATTTGCACAGGTCAAGCTCAATGGAGTGAAGTTCAGAAGAACAGAAAAATTTCAAGTAGCCAACTGAAATGAAAACATGTTAGGAAATGGGAGCATTGGGCCATCATCAAACTTTTGTTAAAGGAAAGGAATAGACAAAAAGTTATTTATGAAAGCTGTATATAGTGATATATTCTGAATCCAGATAAAATTTTGGTCGAAGCATTTAGAATGAGGCCAAAAATTTCTAGATGACCTTCACTCAGGATGAGCAAAAAGAAGTGACAACTCCAGAAATGTGCCAAAAAATTGAAGACCTGGTTATGCAAGGTTGGTGTATTAAGTGTCTATGATTATCAGAAAATGTACTATTACTGAGTGATCATTTCTGATTCTGACTGTCTTCAATGAATACTTGGCCATGTTAAAGGTAAGTTTTTGCTGGGTACCGAGAATGTTCACACCTCTTCACAAAACAGTGCAGAGCTCAAATTTGCGAGAAAAATTTAAATGCACATGATACATACAGATCCTTAAGGGTTTCTTCCAAGAGTTGTAATTGGTGACGAATTGTGGATTCATCACTGGGATCTGGAAACAAAACAGGAGTAAATACAATAGAAACACCATGAGTCACTACCTCCCAAAAAATTCAGGACCCTGCTCTCTGCCAGGAAGATCATGGCAACCCCTTTTTTGGGGGGGGGATAGAACTCTTTTGATAGGCTCTGTGCCACATAAAAGAAAACAGTCATTAGAGATCCTACTGTTCTCAAAAATTTCAGCAAAGCCATAAAGGAAGAGAGAAGAAGGAAATGATAATGCTTCTGTATATAAGAATTGCTACTCTGGGAGGAGACTGTGGATTCTAGAAGTTAAACCCTCCACCTTGCAATTCAGATCTGGCTCTCTGATTATTTCCTCTTCAGAAAGCTGAAGAAACACCTGCATGGTCAGCAGTTTTTAAGTGATGATCTCAAGGAAGCTATAAAATGCTTTTTCAGAGACCAAGAACAATGAACAAAGACTTTTTTTTTTTCAGGTATTTCTTCTTTGCTCTCAAAATAGAGGACATGTATTGAAACTCAAGGGGACTGGATATATGTTGAGATAAACAAAATAAAAAGTAGGCTGTTTGTCTATTTATTACTTCAGGTAGATAACTTTTTGAGTGATCCTTGTATTTTTAAATATCACCATCGTGCATATTTTTAAACTATCATTTTTAATAATAGATGCTGATAAATCAGTATTTCTGAAAATAAATTTTTTTTGTTTGTTTCTCTAGAGTTCAGGGATTCAAGATGATGATCTTCCTGGGACATCAGGTTCACTCAGTAGTACTAAAGTCCCAACTTACTCTATGTGATTAGTTGCTATTCATTCCATCTTCATTACATCCTTTCTTGTTGTAGTTAAATTCGTTGCTATTTATGGATTTTTGTTTACTACTTTTATTTCTCTCTTTTTTTTTTTAATTCTGAAACCAACGATGATAAAAGCATTTATGTATAGTTTGCTTATGTGAAAATTCGTGATTAAAAAAACTGTTTCCAGATTGTTTCTGTGTCATTTGTTTCTTTTTCTGAATATGGAAAAATTATTTCTGTGGAGAAATTGTGAAAGCAATGCTATGTTTCGTAAATTGCTCTCTAAAGATTTTCAGTTTTATCATTGTATTCTTAGACTTCTTATACTTAGAAATTGTTGCACACATTTGATCAGCTTAAATTTAGATAACTATTATTTTCAGATACATAAATTTTATAAGTTGTTAAAATGTATAGCAATATTTATTAAACATGTGATAATTACTTAAGTAGTTATGAATTGGCATCATTTAAGTATAAATATATGCCAATTCATAACTACTTAAGTAGTTACGAATTGGCACTAAGTACAGAAATGATGCTATTGCACTTGTACTTAAGTTACTATGCATTAGTAATTAACCAGTTACTGAAACCAGTTTGATCAAAATTGTTAGTTGCACAACTCCGGCTTTCTGTAGTAAAGTTGTACACCCTTTTTTTAACATGTGGCTGCATTTACCAATTAAAAAAATATTTTTCCTGGTCGGCATTGTTGTAAAGCACTGAACGTATTTAATATGACCACTGTCACATACAAATTGATCTTTTTGGGTCATTAGTATTAGTAGTGCCGAACGATGCAGGAAAGAGCATCAGCAAAAAAACCTACTCACTCACCCCTGTCCATCCTCTCTAAGAATTTGTCTAGTTATTCCTTGAATTTATTTCAAACTACCCACTTCCACAACAGATGAAATTCCAACAATCAACCACCTGCTGGCTGAAGGCAAGCTCGCGATCATCCTTTCTCAATTTAAATTGAATTTGTCCATGTGTGGGTGGGTGGGTGGTCTTAGCAAGTGGAAGAATGTCATTGAGCTTACTCAATAAACAATTTAATTTCTGAATTACAGCGTAATTTTTTAAATTATCTGATTTATGTGACTCCAAACAGAGATTATTAAAAAAAAAAAGACCTTAAGGGATTAGAAGTAGAAAATGCTATTCTCACATTTTTGAAAAAGTTTCTTTTTATACTCTGATAGCTTCAGTGTAGAGGAGGTTACTGCTATGGCAGTTAAACGGATCCAATCACACAACCTTTCATTTCAGTCCTCGTGACATGCTTAATGTCATGCGGGCTGAAATGACCCTTGTCAATGAGCCAAAAAACCCTAAAACAACCAAATAAGAAATATATCGTAATTTTCATTGCATGATTTGCTGAAACGAATAATTTTTTTCTTTTATTTTTCAGTTTATTATGTGATACCATAGCTGTGGATCCAAATCTAGCACATTATTTAGAAAGAAAAAACTAAACCCAAATCTGATGAGGAATTTTAACTTTATATATACATCAAAAGATTTTAGAATGGCAACAGCAGGATGCAGTGTACCTGTGTGCACCTTCATATCTGCTCTTATGTGAGATGTATATGCTTTTCATTGAAGCAAGTTGCTCACCTGTCTTTTATGGTCACTGAAGGAAGAAATGTTCTTCCACAATTACACTACTGATCAGAGTGTGTTCCTGCCAGTTACATCCAGTGTCCAGCTCTTGGAAAAATATAAGTTCAAGTCTGCATTGGATGGAGGTGGAATGTGCTGTGATAGATGCATTTATTAAAATTTTGACTCTACTATATATGTACTAGAATGTACGCCAATCCCAGCTGACTAAAATGTCTGCTTAATTCTAGCCAACTGGAATTGGCAGAAATCCCCTGTTAGTTATCCACCTCTGACACAGTTTTTTTTTTTTTTATTGGAAGGAGCAGCAGTGCGTAGCACACACTTCTTGATTAGACCGGGGTTCGAGCCTGTCACCACCAAATACAGAGGATGCGGAAAGGTCAGGGAATGACCACCACATATTCCCGGAGCAATGTGGCCTTAGTTGCTAATGCTCCTAAAAAACCAAAATTAACTAACTAACTAACACAGTTTTTCTTCTTCATTGCCACTTTGGCCACGTTGGACCTATTTATTGTTTTCCAATAATCTTGCCATCAAAACAAGTTTGTACAATTTCAAAAATTTCCAGAATAAATTCTACATCACATTTATCAAGCTCAGTTTAAAATAATTCCCATAAATTAACAGTTCTTTAACATGGTCCCCTTCCATTCCCTCCACACTCTTGCCACTACATGAGATTTATAAGAAACAATTAACCCTGAAAGATAGTTCATGGTGAGGATGGACCCTGAAAGATAGCCCATTGTCATCCATGTTTCCCCTTACAACTGGAGAGTTATTGATCACATACATGATCAACTTCCATCCACTTTGGATGGAAGTTGATATCTAGAGTTAATTGAGACTTTCAGAAGAAAAGTATGTTGGTGAAAATAAGTTTTAACTTATTGCATGTTTCTTATAGTTTAAAATCTGTTCTGTTTGAAGGTTAAGTCTTAAACTTATTCATTAACATCACATAGCAGTTTCAGACAACACTGAAGCAAGATGTTTATTGGACTAATCTCAGTATGTCTGTATGTGAAAATCCCTCCAAGTTTGCAGTTTCTGAGATATACCAGCATGTCTGGTGCCGACTACCATGCCATGTTCAAAATCACTTAAATCTTTAATCTTGCCTTCTCACACTGAATTTCATAGTACATCTTTACATATCTACCCACGTGCTTTATATCACATGGTACAAATGTGATGCTGTTATTGATGGAGCACTCCATTTCATGAAAAGAGTAGATGTACCTAATGAATGACCACTCAGTGTGAGTGAAAAGGAATATGTACATTATAAAATCAAAGATTCATTGTATTCGTTCCAATTTTTTTACTTAAAAAAATTGGAACGAATACAATTTTCATTCCAATTTTTTTACTTAAAAAATTGGAATATAACAAATATTGGTAGGCATAATAAAAATTATCCTTTCTGTTGATTTTTGTTTACTTGTAATTTTTTATTAATATGTCCCTTTATTGTATGTGTATTACAATTTAATATTAAACTTATCATTTATTTATTCTGTCTTCCGTTTCGCTCTATGCTATGTAATAACTCACCATGTCCATTTTTGAACATATTAATAAAAAATTTTATTAATTGGGTTTGAAAACCTCTATTTCTCTAAACAAGAGAACTGACTTATACCACATTTCTTCTGAAAGATTCAATTAATAAACGTGATTAGGTATTTTTGCTCATTTTTGAAAAGCAGTGTGTTCTTAACTACTGCATTGATGTTTTAATGCATTAATGTTAATATGCGTTGGTTTGCACTGTTACTAATGAGCAATTGTTCTCAATTTATTATACAATATTAAGTTTTAACTCATTTGGTATATTAGTAAATAAATATAAATCTTTGACTCAAAAACTTTTCCTGGTGGCTACCTGAAACGATGAGGTTCTTAGGTTAACAGATATATTGAACCTATCTCCATAGCCATAGCTTCATTCCAATTCAATTCAATTTAACTGTTCAAACTGGAAAATATTAACTGAAATACTAACATTATCAACTAAGGATTAAATGTATATTTTTGTCAAAAAAGAAATAAAAACATCAAGGCAATAAAGTTGCTTTATTCTGAAATTGTAGGATGCTTTGGTATTCCATTTTATTTTTCTGTACCTATGAATATTTTCATCTTTAAAATGCCTGGAACATTTATATGTTCAAGGATTACAAGAGGGATTACATAGCCATTTCAGGAGTAGAGTGCTTCTTGATTAGACCGGGGTTCGAGTCCGTCACCACCAAATACGGAGGATGCGGAAAGGTCAGGGAATGACCACCGCATATTTCCGGAGCAATATGGCCTTAGTTGCTAATGCTCCTAAAAACCAAACAACAACAGGAGTAGAGCAATGTACACTTTTAAGTTGACCATGGTTCATCCCCACCTGATGGCTAAATGCATTAATTTTCTTGTGTTCTTTATCATGTAAGCTCCTGCAACCATATGTGCCATTCCAGGGTATAAACAAAATTTATTAGAATAAGTGTTTGGCTTTTCTCTGCATTTCTAAATGTTTGCGAATAATTCCGTTTTTTGATAATTATGAGGGGAGAGTGTTGTTATCCTTGGAATTCAGTTTCCCAAGGTTCATTTATGATGTTTAAGTCTTTGTGTGGTTTTCTTTTTTTTTTCCATTTCCCATTTTTTCAAAGTATTTCATGATTACTCGAAGTTTTAACATACAAGAGGACTCATCTTTTGTTTCCCTTCACAAACTGCATTCTTTAGTTAGACCATTATTACTTAGCTCTTCATATTATTTCGATATTCTTTGGTTATTAAGAATTTTCAGTAAGAAAAAAACTAAATTTGAGTTATTCTGAAAAAAAAATTAATTTTTTTTCTTAATTTCTGATTTTTAATTTTTAACTCTATCAAGTTTCATCTGCCCAGTTATAGTGATATTTGTAACTCCATAGGTTATAAAGACAACTTATTTCTTTTCTTTAAATTTTAAACATATAACTAGATGAAATATTTTTTTTTATGTAACTTATTTTTTATTTAACATATATATATATTTTTTTATGTAACTTATTTTTTATTTAACATATATATATTTTTTTTTATGTAAACCCCAAACACAAAAAGTATTAGTACCTATAGTACTTAGTATGTGGGTTGAAAATTGAAAAGATGAAAGAAGGTACTCGTTGAGATTTAGTCTTCAATTTCTATAGATTGTAATTTTCAAGATTATCCGTGAGGAGGTTTTAAAATTGAAAAAAACAATTTTGGAAATCCCCAAAAAGCTCATATTAGTTTTATCCATGCATTAAACTAATATGGGAAATCCATGGTTTATCTAAAATTTATAATTATAAAATTATAATTAAATTGCTAAAATGAATAGTTTGGTTAGTCTTCAATACATTCTTACCCATGGATCTTTGCGACAATGAGTAATAGGCAGGTCTAGCTCCACCACTGCTTCGCAGTATTGGAATATTTAATTCTGGGAGGAAAATAGCTTCCTGATTTTAAACCAATTCCAAAAAGGGATAATCGGGAAAGTTTGCCATTGGTTATAAATTAGGAAACAAATTTTTGCACAGAAATAGATAGCAAAGAGGCATTCACTCTAACTCTAACCCAAAATTGTGGTGATTAACAGTCAATCACTGTGAAGTGGAAGAGCTAGATCTATAGCCTATCAATCATTGTTGCAAAGGAAGAATGTGGGGGTAAGAACCTTGTACTTAACCAATAGTTTAAAATAAATAATTTATTTACTTGCCTGTTTTGCCAAGGTGTACATGCATGTTTGGTGAGGGATATCGAAGTGTATAATGCCACCTGTAGTTTCCATTTATTCTTAAAAATGAAACAAGAATAGGGAGAAGGAGAAACATACCTGAAACACTACTACCAGACAATGGAACTGGTAGCAATTAAATATCTACGGGGACCCCTTTATAGTTGTCATTTTTTGTTTTTCACTTAACACAAGACAGACTACATTAGTTAAAGAAATTAACAGTCTGTCTACACTAATTTCTTTATTTTTGATTACAGTGGCCGGACAGTAATTAATATTGTGTATATGAAGAAAATTTATAAATTTTGTTAATAATTTTTATCAATATTTCATCAAAATTAAAGATTAATCATTTTAGGCTAGTGCCACTTTTGAACTTGATTCCCATTGGATTTGTGATGTATATACAACAAAATGTTGCTATATCCAGAACATGGTGCACCTTCAGCCTGCCATGGTCTTGGGGTATTTATTCCCCCTCTTCCAGCTGTTTTAAAATAGGAAAACGAGTTCCCGATTTTAAAACAGCGGCAAGGGTGGGATAAACACCCTAACTAACGCTGACCCTAACAGGTTAGGCACTTGATTTTCAAAGGGGCACCGTGTTCTGGAGTTTTACCCAAAATGTAAAGCATAATATAACCTCCAATGATGAATTTAATATTTTCAGGTTGACATCAGTCATCATGCAAAATTGCTGGTTCCACAGTTGGTAATTCATGTCGATGACCCCTGTTGTCAAGGGAGAGGGAAATATCCTTAAAAAAAGGATATGTAGAATAGGTGCCTATTTTTGTACATGTTGCTGCTAATGATATTAAGGGTAGGAGATCTAAAGATGTACTGAACAAGGGCATGACAATGTTGGGAAAAAGTTGCGAGTTAGGATTAAATTTGAAAGTATCTGCAATTCTGCCCATACAAAATCCATGAGTACCCATACATGATAGAAGAGAATACATGACCCAATGCCGAGCAGTGACAAATGATGTTTAATTTTTATAAATGCAAGGTTATTGCATCTGGGTAGCAGTAATCCCAGAATGGCATATCAATTGGGTATGCCACAAAGTGATAGAGAATGAAAGAGCCCTAGAAGTCATTGTTTAGTCCAACATAAAGATTTCTGAACAGTGTGGACAGGGAAGCTTGTGGGGTTCTGTCAATGATATACAGGAACTTTGCTAGCAAGGACAAGAAGGTGATTGCTTTGTTCTATAAAGCAATGGTTAAATCTCATCTTGAGTACTGCATGCAGATCTGGAAACCTTATTTTAGGAAGAATGTGGGACTGTTGGAATCCATGAAGAGAAAGGTAACAAATCTGTCGGTGGCAAAAAAGGGTACTCTTGTAGAGAAAGATTTTTGGTCCACAAATTGGAAACTAGAGACCTGCGACTGGATCTTATAGAAGTGTTTATGGCTTTGAATGGATTGAGTAAACTAAATTCTGATGGTATCCTTCAGGGCTGTGCCGAACCATTTTAGTATCTGAGACAATGAAAAATTACATCCTCCACTAAAATATAATAAATATAAATAAATTAATTAAAAAATATGACTTTAAAAATACATTTCTGGTACACATTTTAATGGATGCCCTCGAAGAAACTAAATTGAGGGGCCCATCAAGCTCTCAGCTGCCCACATCAACGCCAGAGCTTGCACTTGGGCATCACGTGACACAGGCAACCCCTAAGGCAGAATGCGCTGGTCCCGAAGGAACTAGTAGTTGTTGGTGACTATTGTCAGGGAAACGGGGAACATGCTTTGTAAAAAGGATAGGTGGAACAGGACCAGGGTATGTCTGCCAGGGGCAAAGGTTGATGACGTTGTAGAGCGAATATCATATTTTAAGGGCACAAAAGGTGATATAGTTGTACACGTTGGCACTAATGATATTAAGAGTAGGAGACTGGCAGAATTACTTAACAAGTACAGGTCACTGTTGAACAAAAGCCGAGAATTAGGGTTGAATTTGAAAGTGTCTGCAATTCTGCCAAGACACGATAGGAGGGAGTATATGATGAGAGCCCTGTCGATCAATTAGGCCCTGGAAAGATTGTGCAAGGCTCAAGGGGTAGAATTTTTTTCAGCCTGGACTACTTGTTAACAGGAGAGATTGCTTCTACAGGGATGGGATACACTTAAATAGAAAGGGTGCAAGAATATTTGCTGATGCTATCGAGGCAGTGTTAGGTGGGTCGGAAAACTGCTAGCTTGGGGGGAGACAAAGACCAATAGATTGACAGTAGCCACTGGCAGAGGTGAAAGAGATTCTTGCACTGCTTCTATTAGAATGAGCAGAAGCCTGAAAAACAAGATGCATGATATTTCAGAGACTGCTGGGAGCCATTGCGGTACAAGTAAACACATGGGTTGTGTTAGGGTAGCTAAGAATAGAAACAGGTGCAGGTATACTTGCGTGTATACCAATGCTAGGAGTTTAGTAAACAAATTTGATGAATTTGAGGTATTGCTCAAAACATCAAAGGCAGATATTGTTGGGATATCAGAGATGTGGTGTCACACAGATATAAGGGATGCAGAACTGGAATTTGGGGAGTACAACGTCTACAGAAAGGATAGACAGGATAGGAAGGGAGGAGGGGTTATGCTATTAGTTAAGAAACACATAAAAACCAAGGAAGTGAAGCCAGTCGACATCGCTGGACAGTGCAGTGTTGAGTCAGTTTGGTGTGACATAAGCATTGGGAGATCAAAATTGAGAGTAGGAGTGTGCTATAGGCCTAATGACTCTGATGAGTATAATAAGAAACTGTACAGGGAAATAGAGTGGGCCAGTAAATCAGAGAGTCTTATAATGGGAGATTTTAATTTCCCAGATATTGACTGGAATTTGGGGGCTGGTCACTCACACACTAGCAAGGCTTTTGTGGATTTATTGGATGATTGTTTTCTACATCAGCATGTTCGGGAGGCAACTAGAGGGAGTAATACTCTTGATTTGATTATCAGCAGTGATTCTTCATGCATTAAGAATCTGCAGATAAATGAACCACTAGGTGGCAGTGATCACAGTGTGCTGAAGTGGGATTTACTCAAAGAGGTAACTACCATTAGGGGTAAAGGGAAGGGTTATTGCTTCCGTAAAGGCGACTACAATGGACTGAGACAGTATTTAAATTCTATACAGTGGGACCAACTGATGATGTTACCAACAGCAAATTCAAAATGGGAAGCATTCAAAGAACTTATCTTGGAAGCTACTAGGCTTTACATACCAACTAAGAAATATTGTTCAAGGTTTAGGCCAAAATGGATGTCAGATGAACTAATGAGGCATATGGCAGAGAAGAAAAATGCATGGGATACATACAAATTAACACATGACACAGAAGCCTATGATAGATACAAGTTAATATGCAATCAAGTTACAAAGGAGGTTAGGCAGGCGAAGGCAGATTACGAGAAATCTTTGGCAAGGGATGCAAAGAAAACAGCAAAGAGTTCTTTACTTATGTAAACTCTAGAAGGAAGGGGATGAATCAGATTGGTCCACTTGATATTGATGGGTCAACTGTTGATGATCCTGCTCAGGTAGCTAACAAACTAAATGAATATTTTGCATCGACATTCACACATGAGGAGTTATTCAGCGAGGGGAATGCCAGAGGTGTATTCAACTCTAGCAGTAAGCTACAGAATCTTGAAATAACTGGGTAAAGTGGAGGAGAAATTGTTGAAGATAAACACAAGAAAGGCACCCGGGGTGGATGGGATCTATCCAGTTATATTAAATGAGGCAGCAAAGGAAGTAAGCAAACCCTTAGCCATAATTATGAGAGCTTCCTTGGACTCAGGGGAGTTACCCATAGACTGGAAATATGCAAATGTGACCCCAATTCACAAAGGAGGATCAAAGGCTGACACAAGTAATTATAGACCTGTGAGCTTAACTTCTGTTCCAGGAAAATTAATGGAGGCACTGATTAAAGAAGCACTGCAGGATCATTTAGACAAGACTTCAGTTATAGCTCGGACACAGCATGGTTTTGTTAAGGGGAAGTCTTGCCTGACCAATTTGATTGGATACTATGATGCAGTCACAAAAGAACTGGATGCAGGGAATAGCTTTGATATTATATACTTGGATCTTAGAAAGGCTTTTGATACTGTTGCACATGGAAGACTGCTACACAAATTGGAGCAGTGTGACGTTGGAGGCAAATTGCTGCTGTGGATAAAGGGGTGGTTGAGGGGGAGAAGACAGAGAGTGGTAATCAATGGACACTGGTCATCGTGGACTAATGTTATTAGTGGAGTCCCTCAGGGCTCAGTGTTGGGTCCATTATTGTTTTCTTTATTTATAAATGATATTGATGATGGTATATCAAGCTTAATGTCCAAGTTTGCAGACGATACAAAGGTTGGCAGGGTTGTCAAGGACACTACTGACACTATGCTGCTGCAACAGGATCTGGAAAGGTTGAGCAGATGGGCTGAGAGGTGGCAAATGAAGTTTAACATTGACAAATGTAAAGTACTACATATGGGAAACAGCAACCCCAGAGCAACGTATCAACTCTGTGGTACTACACTGACTGTGGTAGAGAATGAAAGGGACTTGGGGGTGGTTGTGCAGGCAGATATGAAGTTCTCTGAGCAGTGCAGACGGGCTGCAAGAGTAGCTCATGGAGTATTGTCAATGATATACAGGAATTTTTCCAGCAGGGATAAGGAGGTGATTACTCCCTTGTATAAGCAATGGTCAGGCCACACCTAGAGTACTGTATACAGGTCTGGAGGCCTCATTTCAAGAAGGATGTAGAGCTGCTGGAACGAGTACAGAGAAGGGCAACAAGATTAGTGAATGGAACAAAGGGGTGCTCTTACGAAGAAAGGCTTAAGTTTTGCAAATTACAGTGTCTGGAGACTAGGCACCAGCGAGGTGATCTGATAGAGGTGTATAAAGCCTTGAATGGTTTGAGCATGCTCAATGCTGATGGGATTCTTCCTCTAGCTCAGAATAATCACCTGAGAGGGCATAAATTCAAATTGAGGAAAGACAGATGTAGGATAGACGTGCGGAAATTTGCCTTTAGCCAGCGGGTGGTTGGTTGGTGGAACAGACTTCCATCCCTTGTCGTGGGGGTTGATAGCTTAAATAAGTTTAAGGCTCAGCTGGACAGGTATTTTGAACGAACAGAGGGGTGAAGTGGAAGTGGGTTTTTTTTTTTTTTTTTTGGCTGATGCTGCATAAGCTTGCTTCTTGCATCAAATGCCTCTACTAATGCTAAAATAAAAGGATGACAAAAAAATAAAATAACTGTTTAAAGTGACTTATTCTCATAAGCAGTATTTATTATAAATATATAACAGATTGATTTATGCATCATTCATTTAAAAAATCACAACATTATTATAATACTTAAAACAAATATTTTGTCAAAAATATCAAATTAGAATAATTTTAATTATAAACGAACAATATTTCTTTAATAAATTAACAATAATATATTGTTAAATATATTATTATTAATATATTTTCGCCTTGTAAAAGCAAGATGATAAACGGATTGGAATAATCAAAATATAAAATCGAAAACGTTGACAATTATTTAATCTTTCTTTTGGCGCCCCTTTTAGCTTTTAAACTCAAGTAAGAGCCTAGTTTGCCTCACCCTCGGTACGTTCAGATATCCTTATTCTTTTCCGGATAATGCGCATAAGGGACAAATTTTTGTTGTAAAAGGGACAATTTGAATAAAACTAAGGAAGGATTAGGCAAATTATTCCAGGAAATGGAAAGATTGTTTTTTTTTTGCTGATCTATATAGGCATCTTTGCGACTGCTAATACTGATATTGATATTACTGTGTCATTTCTCCTTTGGAATTTTCTCAATTGATTTTGCGGTAAGAATTTACGATTACTGACAGTAAGATACCTTTCCAAAATAAATTCAGATTATGCACATTGGAATAACAATCAATTTTTTACCATAAATTGGTTAAAAAGAGTTGTAACTCCAAGACGAAGCGATGGCGTGTGTACACCCTCCTGCTCTCTTTGTGCACAGCGATTGTTACAACTTCTAGCCCCAAAGGCTCTAGCAGTGTTTCAAAATGAATAAAGCACTTTTAACCTACATTAAATTTAAATATCTTTATTTCCACCTGGAAATTATACCCATTTGGAAATCAGACGTTTTCTGATTTCCAACTGGGTATAATTTCACAAAACGTAATAATGTTTGTGATTGCTGTCGTTGCTACTTCTTTACAAGCTAAACTATTACATTAGAGTCACCCTGTGAGCTATTGCATATACCCATGTGCATTGTGTCTCTAATTGCATGTGTTTGGTCGATTTTCCTGTTTTGCTGGTCGAAAAACCTGTTTCTAGGGAAAAAACCTTACTATCTACGCCTGAGACCGACTAATGAAGTGAAAATAGCCCATAAAAGATCCTCGCGTCATCGACGGGATTCGAACTCGGGGCTTTTCCACTAGGTGTGGGGAGGATGGTGACGATACCACTGTACTACTCGTGCAGATTTCACCTTTACAAAGAATAGAATGGTCAAAGGTTTGTCATATGACATCTCTGATCACGATTAATATTTTTTGCCTCGCGGTAGCATAGTTGGTAAAATTGCCATCCTCCTCACACCAGGGAAAAGATCTATCTAAATTCGAATCTTGTCAATGAAGAGAAGAATTTTTATAGTAATTTGTTTTACAACGTGGCTGAGTTAGTTGATGTCAGGAGACGGTAACATAACATCTCCCCCACCCACCAGAAAATCGGGACATAAGGTGCTGATGCGCCTAAAATCCTATAACAAACAAACGAAACGATTAACATTCAGTATTAGCCACATAGTGTAAGGAACCCACAGGCTTTTGTTGCACCTACCAAAAAAAAAAAAAAAAAAATGCAGATTATGCACTTTCCTCCTCACAGCTGTTGACTTGAATTTTTTCAAACTGAGTTTCAACTACCTGTGAAGGCAACTTGTTCCAGTAATCAACAACTTGCTGGCTTCTATTAGCTAAAAGAAAATTCCCTACAATCTAGTCTAAACCTCTTTTCCTGTCATTTGAAGTTATGGCCCCTAGTTCTGGAATTCTTCATGATAACGAAAATTCCACCTCAATTCATTTTACTAATCCCTCTCAGAGTCTTATAAACCTCAGTCAGGTCCCCTCTTAGTCAAAGTCAGATCCCTTCATAATCGAAGTCTTTCTTCGTAAGGTCGCCCTTGTGCGATCTCATTATGCAAGTTGCCAGTCTTTGGACCCTTTCAAGAAGCTTGTCTGTTTTCACATGAGCTCTCCAGGCAGGACTCCATTGCGGTCTTACAATTTCCTTATACAGTCAGTTTAGGACCTCCCGATCTCCACAGGATAACGTTCGATAAATCATCGATAGGACACAGGCTTTCTGGCTACCTGTTTACACTGCTCAGAAAACATATCCTGGCTTATTTATTTATTTATTTTTTTAATATATTTACCTACCCATCATGCCGCTCAAGAAACATCTGAAACTTCTGCTATTCTTTCTTTACTTTTGTAGTTCACACTTCCTTCAATTTCTAGTTAGTCTTCAAAATGAAACTATGAAGATTTTTGACTTTCCAATTAGAAATTCGATCACTGAAAAAGAGTTTTAAATATTCCCACGTGTGGAGGTTAGTAATATAAAACTGAATGTTGAGCATTTTCATATTATTTCTACAATATACTGAGTGAAATATTCCTTTTAACTTGATATTAAATTATTTTTTATAACTCTGTTTTCTAAAACTTGCTAATTTTAGTTTTGGTCTGAATTAAAGCAGTGACTACAACAGGATTACAACCACAATAATGAAATATGATAAAAAAAACAACAACAACATCATGTTCTCCATTATATGTGGAGTGAACTTAACAATTTCCTGGTCATCCATTTCCTGTTGGTATCTTGTCACGAATTACTTGCAGGCTAATCTCTGTTCATTCTCCTGCTTAATTCAGATCAAGTTCCATTTAGCCTTTCGTGTAGTGGTCTACTTTCCTTTTTGCCCAGCCGTCTATTTATTTTCACTTTAAGTGTAAATCATTCTGCCAGATCGAACCATTCTTTCGAAATCTGAATTCAAATATGGCAACCATATTGCCGCAACACCCACCAATTTTAAGGGAGAAGGAATTAAAATCAAAAAGGTTCTAGTAAAAAAGATTTCATATATTTTAAGAAAATGTTACATTCTATTCTATTTACAAAAATGATAACAAAACACTTATTTTGTCGTTTTTGGTGAACCTTGGTGAAAACTTTCACCGCGTTCTTCGGAGACCGTCTTCCAAGTTTTCAGGAAAAATGTCTAAATGTGAATGTAGAAAATGAAACTTTTAATGACAGGTCTTGGTTTAAAATCATTAACCTGCGATATTTGAAAACTGAGGGTGACGAGGACTTTTTAAGCACATCTGAGTTTTTGAACATATTTTCTACAAGAATTTGTCGAAATTATTTCAGGGAGGAAATTGATGCCGACCAGTGTATAATCAGACATTACAAATTCCAGTTTCTCCAGACATCTCTTCTCATCTGAATGTCAGAAATACTGAAAAATGGGACCAATCAGGTTTTCGCCTGTAGCTTCTCATACGAGTGGCCTGGATATGGAAAAAGCATACCAAAGGAACCTTGTGAGGTACAGAAATGATGAAGGAAACAACACCGACATAACAACGGAAACAAAACGGTACAGGGACTTTATTCAAAAATGGTAACATAGCACTGGCTGCCATGATACAGATGTATCACAGCCAAAGATGGGACAAAGGGAAGAGGTGGTCCTCAGTAGGAGATATGGCCACCCCCTAATGTTGATGCAGGCTTTGCACCGCCTGTCCATACTTAGAACAATATTGCTGATAAGTTCTTGCGGTAACATCGTCCATTCCTGTCAAACGCCATCTTCAGCTGGTGAACATTTTTGGTGGGTGTGGACGTGCAGCTGGGCGTCTGCCCAGAGCGTGCCATATGTCTTCGATGGGATTTAGATCGTGGAATGGGCAGGCCAATCCATACGAAAATGTCCTCACTTTCCAAAAGCATATCAACAGCTGCAGTGCGATAGGGTATGGCATTATCATCCATAAACACGAACTCGGGGCCAATGGCACCTCGGAACAGACGCACACAAGGAAGGATTACCTCAATACCGTAGCGTGCACCAGTTACAGTACCGCCTTCCAGTATCTGGAGTTGTGTATCCATCCAAGATAACGACTCCCCAGACGAGAACACCTGGACCACCATATCGATCCCTTTCAGTGATGTTTGCGGGGTGATACCGTATGCCAATCTCTCCCCAGATTAGCTGACATCCAGAATCGCTGCTGAGACTGAATCTACTCTCATCAGTAAAGAATACCTTAAGTAAATATTTTGTGGTTGTCACCGTTAGAAATAGTGTTGGTCCTTAAGTTTTGCACACCAGTGTAGTCAATAAAACTCAAAATAATGTCCACTCATATCAATGTCTTTCGTGTCTTATCTTTTTTACCTTCTCTTGAAGGGAAAAAAAAAGCATGTGCCCTGGGAAATGGGTTTATTAGTGTTTTTATTTACTAAACCTGTGCTATTTTAATGTAACAGAAAATTTCTTTTCCCTTCAAATCAAATATCATCCCAGGAGATAATAAAGGACCTCTTTTATATTTGGCGTACTTTATTGCTCAACTGATTGGCAATGTTAATTGTGAAAAAACAATAATAATTAAATGTACATAAGAAAGTAGCTAAGTGGACACTTTATTAGGTACATCTACCCCTTCCTTGGAATGGAGCACTCTTTCAATACCAGCATAACGTGTTTGGACCATGCGATATAAAACTGGTGGGTAGATATACTAGGGATGTTACACGTGTACAATTCACTACTAGAGTGGGCATGATAAAATGGGCACGATTTAAACAACTTTAAACATGGCAGGGTAGTTGGTGCTAGATGTACCGGTATGAGTATCTCGGAGAAACTGCAATCCTGCCGGAATTTTCACTTACCACTGTATTTCGGGTATATCGAGAGTGAATTCTGTTAGTAATAACTCAGTGCAACAGCCATAGTCCCAATACTCAGTACAAAAGAGGTGTCCTCCGTGACAGTATAATCGTTTCAGCACTTGTCATTCGTTTGGAGAGTTCGAGTCCCGTCTACGACTAGAGTAATTTCTGAAGTCCTCTTTAATTAAGGCTATAGTTAGTCGATCTCAGGCGAAGGGAGTAGGATTTTCCTCCAAGGGTTATTGCAGGTTTTTCAACCCGCATCATATGAAAATCGGTCCGAGGGCTCACACACGTCTGCAGATATAATGCATGGATATGGATTGAGCTCGGAGATTGATAAAATAATATTATTATAATATAAAATAGTTAGTTCAGAAAGCGAAAATGGTCGTTCTTTGTCATGGATGGGATGTCGGAACCGTACAGTACATTAAACTCAGAAACATCAACATTGGGCAGGAGGATAGGAAAAATGTTGCCTTGACTGATAAATCCCGGTTTTGACGTTTCAGCCTGAGAGGAAGGACAGAATACGGCCAAAACAAAATGACTCAATTTATCCATGATGTCAGGTATGAATGATGCAGGTTGATGACATCATAGTAATGATGTGAGGAGTGCATTCGTGATGCATGTTGGGAACAGTGGAGAACATTTGGATGTCACAAGTTAGCTGGAAATTGTTTTCGACCAGATGCATTTCATCATGGTCGCATATCTGCGAATCGGTTCTTCCACAGGACAATGCACCATATCACAAAGCCAGGACTGTTCAGAATTGACTTCAGGAAGAGAATGAATTCAGCCAACTGAGACCAATTGAGATTCGTGGCCTATGTGGCCACCAAATCTCAATCCAATTAAGCACCGGTGGGACACGGTGGAAACGAGCTCTTTAGACTTGAAATCCCCAACCATACAATTTACAAAGACTGTGGGAAATACCCGAATCACTACTGAGTAAGTACCCCATTAGCCCCCAGAACAGCCTGGACTCATTGTGACAACGAATCAGGATTTGGCGCCTCTTAATGCAGATGGCGGGATGTACCACTCACAAAGCTGCCAGAAGCATGGTGATGATATCGTGCCAGTCATCATTTTGATTGTAGTTATTAATCGTTTCCAGGCAATGATGTCTGGTAAACGCTGCTGACTTGAGACTCATGATATATCCTGGAGAATCTGCTGATGTGTGCAACGAGGTAGCTTTCCCCTGTCAAGTGTGTCTTTCATGTAGTGGTTGATTGCTCTAGATTTTTCCCTATTAAATATTGCTCTGGCCCTCGAGTAGTTAATTCTATTTTATGTGTCATCAGACAGTTTCCATTTTCTGTGCAGAGTTTGCTTTAGTTTAAACAATGCAGTTAGGCTAGAGTTCCACCAGGTTTTCGATCTTGATGATATACTTTGGAAGCCGCAAATTCTGTAATAGAGTTGATCCAACTGGTTAAGAGAGTTGTTGCAAATAAGGCATCACATTTGAGAGACATTCCCATGGGATACAGCTGGCAGCAAATAAGCATTTATTTGGGTCCAGAAAGGCTGGCGAAGTGACAAGCTGGCTCTTAATTTTTTCCTTGGCATTGAAGTCCTACGGTAGCATTATGGCATTGCAATTGGATATGATCGGATGGAAAGAACATTTACCAGAAGACAGAATTAGGTCAAGTCTATTTTCACCTCTTGTAGGTTGGTCATTGATAAGAGAGAGATGGAGCATGGTTGTAGCTTATTTAACATGGTGTCCAGCAGGTTATTGAGCTGTGGTGGAAGGTTGAAATCTCCACATACTATATGGGTGGCTTTATAGTTCAGACAAAACAAGATTTATGAACTTACTAGGGTTGAGGACGAAGTGGATGAATAGAAAATATGGAAGTCAGTTTATTGACACCTAAGGTGAAGATACTTTTATTATTTCATTTTAATTCTTTCAGTAGTATATTCATTAATATACTACTGATTAATTATTAAATTATTAATTTTAAATTATAATAATTTAATTTTTTTTAAATAAAAAATGGCGGGTATCGATTGGCCTATTTTTGCTGTTGGTGACCTGGTCATTCTACATAAGTTACAAAGAATTATTTTACATAACTACGCGCATCAATTCCTAACATGTACAGAGGTTATAATGCTCCTAATTATTCAACTGAGTAAACTCGTTTTTGCCTTCTAACCGGTTCACTGACATTGTTTTGAATGTTCAGGAAATGACGTAATAACCTCACAGAGACTCGCTCACTAAACATAAAACCATTTATTTATAATAAAAAGTAGGTAATCATTATAATCAACGCAACTAAGCACGGCCATATTTAATAAGTAGGTGTTTACCACCAGTTAGGATGGTATTTATCTCAGGAGTTAAATACCATTTGGGAATAGATGATACCTGTACTGAGTAAAAGACTACAAAATAAATTCTATAGCGCTGTTGTTGTTGTAGTAGGGTTTTAGAAGCATCAGCAACTAAGGAGCCATATTGCTCCTTGTCTGTGTTCAGATTTGCTGGAAGAAAAATCAACTATCCTCACCTGAGATCGTCTAACTCAGCCACGTTGTCAAAAAGCCCATAAACATTCCTTCCATCATCAACGGGACTCAAACTTGGGTCTTTTCCACGTGGCGTGGGAAGGACGGTGATCCTACCAACTGTTCTACCCATGAGGGCGAGCGAGGGGACCTGTATGCAAGAGTTGAGTCCATGCCACGATGATTCCAGCCTGTTCTGAAGATTAAAGGTAAATTATCTGCAGAACAGGTTAAATAGATAAAAAACAAAAAACCTATCGCATAGGAGTAAATTTATTTAGTCACCATGAATCTCTCAATGACATATAGGAACGATTAAGTTTAACTTGAATATTTCATGCAGGTTTGGGAACCCCCATTTTAAGAAAGATGTTTCTTGGTGGAGAGGATATAGGAAGAAGAGAAGAGATTTGTTACGGGCATAAAAGGTATTATTCTTATAATGGGGATTAAGTTCTAAGTTAGGGTTTCTAAAATTACATCTTTGGACTACTCTGAGCAGAGCGTATAAATCCTTAAAAGGGTTAAGGAAACTAA
This sequence comes from Mastigoproctus giganteus, assembly GCF_048544385.1. NCBI lineage: Eukaryota > Metazoa > Arthropoda > Arachnida > Uropygi > Thelyphonidae > Mastigoproctus > Mastigoproctus giganteus. Next base: position 17,820,537 of record NC_143586.1, on the reverse strand, counting down.
ACGCTGAAAGCATCTTTAGTTGGTGACATCACACTTAAGGGGAGGGATATAAATTTAAATTGAGAAGAGATAATTGTAGAAGAGATGTCTCAAAATTTTACTTTAGTCAAAGAGTTATACAATTTGCCTGTTTGCTGAATGAAAAACCCCAGTTTCCAGGAGAAAAACCATTCAACCCTCATCTGAGACCAACTAACAATCACGTTATGAAAGAAGCTCATAAAAATAAAAATTCCTCACATCATTGCTGCTGTTCTAATTCAGTTCTTTTCCACCCGGTGTAGGGAGGACTGCGATTATACCAACCATGCTACCCGCGAGTACTGAAGAGGGATTACACACACAACTGAAGGAAAATATGTAAATGGAGAGCTGCAAGATTATATACAGCATCAGCCAAAATGATCTTCTCTCTGCCAATTTTAAGAACTTGCAAGTTCTACACGATACCGATGTTCAGTTTCTAATATTTTGGTTGGGGAGTGTGTAAATAAATTGAAAGATTCCTGATTCTTCCTGTCCTTTCCATCAGCACAAGACCAACGATGTTCAGCTGTCGCTATGGCAACCAAGTTACTCTGTTTATGTCTTGTTACACCATAGTTTCTCTTGCAATGTGTCTTTCGTTATCTCAACAGATGGGAAAGACCGATAAACAGAATATCTTACATAAAGTAAGTAGACAAATAGTTAAAGTGGCAGGTGGCCCATAAGTCATACCTTCTAGCTTCTGCAAGAAAAGTTTGGTTGTCACAGCTAGCATTTGTTGACCCGCCACCTAGTGGCATATTTTAAGCGAGGTATATTTCGTCTGCCACGTCTGTTGAAGATGAAATTGGATAAAATGAAATCATTGCAATTAGAATTGTAATTGCAATGTTAAAAAAATCGTTTGATTTTTTTAAAAATTGAATTGTAAATAGATTTGTAACAAATCCTTATGGCTCGAATTTATATTTCTCATATTAAAGCGATAGAAACCGAATCGCAGTATCTTGGTATGGCCTCCACGTGTTTTACAGATTCAAGTCGAAGTTGCAGTCCTTGTAGGTAGCACATCCTACCCATCCCTGGTGTAAAATATCCGAGTTCGAGTCCCGTCGATGACGTGAGGAATTTTTATGGACCTTTTTCATAAGGTGGCTAAGTTAGTCGGTCTCAAGCGAAAGTAGCGTGGATCTTTCTGCAATAAACTGGCGTTTTTCGCCCAAAAACAGCAAATCAACCACAGAATACATGCAATTTACAGAAATATTACATATGGCCTAAGTTGCCGATGATTCTACAACGACCAACCATTATTATTATCGATGTTGCGTGAATTTAAGCAGTGTTTGAATCTGTGCAAGTTTAAGGCAGTAATAATTCCTGTAGCTCCTACAGAGATAAGATCAGTGGATTTCCCTCATTCGATTCGTTCCCGTTGAATCCCAAGCTATTCCACACACCAACAATAAGCCTTGTACATCTGAACGTCTAGTTTTTTGGTTGTTTTCTTTGCAAACCATACCGAAGTTATCAAGGTGACATGTGACATCGCGTGACCAAGAGCCCACTCATAATAACAACAGAAAGAATAAAAAAAGGTGGATTTATTTTCCGAAAGCTTTTATTTCTCTGGAGCCTTCGAAATTCCTGATAAAACCACTTCTATGACTAAAATTCTTACTTTTTGCATGCGTCATATGAATGCAAATGAGACATGGTGTCTAATATGTTGGTCGAGCAATGTAGAAACTTTAAAGAGTTCATTTGTAATAGTATGGTACATAATCTTTCATGGACTGAAGCTCAGTTGCCCATAGGTGGGTCTAGGTGTTGAGCCCAGTGACTGGGAGTTATCAAAGATGTCAGATCAATTGGGTCTAGCAGATATCCAGAGAACAATATTTGTTTCTCGTGGACTGGGACCATTATTCCTGGACCAAGGAATGCCATGCAATATATAAACATTCTGACCTCCCTAACAGAATACTGGGAATTCAGGGAACATTTTAATAACTACTTGTATTTAAATTTATCAGTACGATATTTTAAATAAAAAAAGGATCGTTAAAGGTAACTGTACATCGATGCTCAAGCATCAGTGCCTCTACTCCCCTATAAAATTAATTTCTTCAACCTTCCTCTTTTCCCTCCAAAAAATAACAACACATTTCTGTAACCAGTATAAAATCCTTGGCATCTTCCTCAATTACAACCGGTTTCCGTTGATGGAAAAATATGAGGGCGTACAAGAATATTGAGAAAGAGATAAACGTGATAGCCTTAAACTGAAGTGGGAAAAGAATTAAAAAGGAAATCCAAACGAGGAAAAGAACGGTGTCAATAAATGCCACACGAAACCATTTCCATGATAGATGTTTGGATTTAAGTCCACAACGGCATATTAAAGCCGCTTTCAAAGGGTGTATTTGACAACAGTGTCATGGGTGTTGTCTTGAAATCCTTGTTAAAATGGACGATGTTGGTATAAGTACATTATGCCAGCTTTATTCAGATAGCCTTTCGTCACAGGTAATTGTTTTGAGCGTGTTTAGTCATTGAGTCACAGTTCCTGTCTTATGAAACGCTTCAGAAATACGATAATGTTCTTGTAATCTCTATTTTGTAAACTTCTCTGACCCTGTGTGGTCGTTCGGGAGAAAATTTTATTTAGTTAGAGTTAACCTCATCGGTAAGTGACGCCATTAATTCTTGTCCTTCCGACTCATCCCACCTACGGAAATGGTCATTCACCTTTTTTTTTTTCGGTCTTTGGAAAACAGTAGAGGTTTACCTCAATAAAGCTTTGATTTCTCGCGTCCATTGCCCGAAGACATGCTGGTTTCGTTACAACTAAACGAGCATGCCTTTTGAATCCTCAAAAAGGTCAACAGGATGAGCACAAGAAAGTTGGTAGAATTCGGGTCATTAATCGATCGAAGGATTATAAGTATCTAGTCCTTTCACCAGTGATATAAAGAACAACTTTTGGAATAGTTCTGTTTCTCAGAACGTTTGCTCCAATTTTTTTTACAGACAGGAAAAGAGAGAGAGATGTCGAGGAAGTAAACTGGATTGATTGATAAGTTCATATTCAAAAGATCAACTCCTACATAATCACTCCTCATCTGATTATTGGAGTCTCTTCGTGACAGAAGAACTTTTATACGCTTTTTTTAAATCTTAGCCTATTAGTACTAGAATGATGCAAGGAAAGGACTTTTCCGAATCTATTAAGAAAAATTGCCAGTCTCATTTCTTTCGACCATCTCCTTATCATTACCTTCTTTTTTTCCTCTTGTGGGTTTTTTCCATCCGGCCATGGGTGCTGGTACCTGGAGCATAGGATGGCTATTATGTCCGTTTAGGAACTCTCTAACTATCCTCAGGTGTTCAGAATCGCGACTTTCTGGAGTTCCATGTACGTGTTCTCTGCGAAGCCTACTGCTGCAAGGTTCTTATGGAGGTTGACACGGTGATCGGGATGGTCATTACTTGTTGTTCTATATGTCACATCTCTCTGACTTCTTCTCTTAGGACTGTGTACTTTATTAAGGCCCGTATAGGATGTGGGTTAGGGTCTCTAGTACGTCCTGAGGTTCGCACTTGTAATACAGTACACATTCTTTGATCAGCTGGTATTTCCTCACTAGCTTCTGATGTATTATCCTGGCAACCTAGTCGTGTCTGAGAGTATATTTCGTCTGGGTGATAAAACGGCATCCTGTTGTGGTGTGCTGGATCATCGTTGACATGTGTCACTACGAGGTGATGTATTTCCCGTGGTTCCTGTTGTCGATTACCTGATCTTGAATGGTTGCATTGAATCCTTTGATCTCGGAGAAGAACGTCCTGTTTGTGAGCCATGCGTTGGAAGCCATCTCATCTAAGCAGTCTTGGAGGAAGTCATTGTAGTGTCCGCCCTGGAGTGCCTTCTTCGCCTATCTTCCTGTCTTTGTTTCTTTTGTCTGTATGAGTGTGGTCTCATTGTTGAGGTTGAGCGGTGTATGTCGTTTGTCTATCTTCTTTATTGTTTGGTAGACTGAGCTGTGTTTTCTTGGAAGTAATCCCTCAGGTTCTTAATCGCCTGTTGTTCAATAAAGTCTGTCAAACCCCTCCCTCCTTCTTTCAGGGCTATGGTCGATGGCCGACTTTGGATAATGTTGACGGCTCTTGATCATCATTATCTTGGTCGATCTCATTCTACTCCAGCTCTCTGTTGGTCCAATCTACGATCCCGAAGGAGTATGTTAGTACTGGCATTTCGTAGATGTCTGTGTCTGGTGGTATATCTTAGTCAGACGGGCCTTGATCTTCTTGTATTCTAACTAATGGGCCTGGATCATACCCAGATGTCTCTCCTTCTGTCATGGTTTAAATCACTTCACCAGTCTTCAACTGGTAGTTTCGGCCGACTGGATTTCCCTGATGCAATCCATGGGCCAAATTGCACCCTGATGTTAGTTCTGAACTCTTCGGTGATCGGGAGTAGTTATTGAAGTTGGAGTCTTTGTGAAAATTACAATCTATTCAAGTCTAATATCAATGTGTCTTCTGTCTTCTCAGCATTCAAGCTCATGCATTGTACTAGGTGGGGACCCGGTAGCCTACTTAGCAAGAGCGCTAGCTGTACCGAATGGAGTGTGCGGGGTTCGAGACCAGTTGTCCGTAGTCATGGATCCCGAAGTCACAAAACGCAAATACGGTTGGCTTGAATTCACCCCGTCTGGGTAGAAGGACCAGATAAATGATTAATAGCCAGGCCCGTGCAAATGAGGAATAAATTGGATGTGCGCACCCGGGCCCACGATCTAGGGGGCTCCAATCGAGCGAGCCATCAAAGTCTCAACATAAATAACTTAGGCCCCTTAACTCCTTTTGCATCCGGGCCTCAAGTACCTTTGCACGGCCTTGTTAATAGCGTACCACGTGCTTTTCTGGTCACCAATTTACAATTTTTTTTCAAAATGTATTTTTTTTAACATAGAATATTTCAAAATTAGAAATGTAAATACTGACACATGCTTCGGGTTCATGTGTGAAATTTTAATGAAAAACAAACCAAGGAACGAAAATAATTTGAATTCATTCTTGGGTACGTGAAATGAATATTATATACTGAGTGGACATTTTATTAGGTGCCCCTACCTTTTAAAGCTCACAACAACCTGCGTTTGCCATGGCATGGACTCAACGAGATGTCGAAAGAGTCCCACAGAGAAATTGGTTCATATTGACTCAATCGCTTCCCACACTTGCTGCAAGTTGGATGTTTGTAGATCTCTGCACTGAAGAGCTTGTTCCACCTTATCCCATACGTTCTTGGATTGCGATCTGTTATCTGGAGAGGCTACCACAGTATGCTGAATTCACTCTCGTGTTCCTGGAACCAGTTCTACAATTTTGGTCATGTGAAGTGGCTCATTATTCTGTTGGAAAAACCCATTCGCAGACGGATAATCTGCAGCAATGAAGGGATGTCTGAAACGTTTATAGATAACCTACAGCAAACAAATGTTTCATTTGTATCAGGGGAGGAGATGCCCCAGTATCCACTAGGAAACATTCCTCACACACACATTGCATTGTTTATACCGGATGAGCCAATGAATTTATGCTATCTTCGCCATATTTTGGTTCTACCATCAAGTGACAAAGCAAGAATTGGAATTCGTCTACCCAGTTAACTTTTTTACAGTTCTTCTGTGTCCAGTGTTGATCTTGAGAGCCCACTATAGTCACGATTATCGGAGTTGGGGTCTGAAGCCGCCCCTTTCCAGAAACTAGGATCTTTTGTGCAGCAAAACAGACAAACCAGCCAGAGAACACACACAATTTACAGATAGTATGCAAGGAGCAATATGGCCTTGGTTGCCGATGCTCCTAAAACCTCACAACAGCAACAGCAACATTGCAAGACTATGCGATGCATCCCATTTCATGAAAAGGATGAATGTATCTAATAATGTGGCCACTCAGTGCACTTTTTCATTGAAATATAGACATTTTAAAGGAAACGCATTGGCCTTTTCGGACCAGGGTATTTAATGGTTGCTAATAAACATAATTTACATTTGAATCTTCCTTTGTCTGAGTGTCTGTCCAAATGGTACAATTTGCTTTCTTCTTATTTGCGAAAATTTTCCACGTTCTCTTCTTCCGATCATTCGGTGTGCACTTTGACCTACTTTAAACAAACCACGGCATTTTTTGGTGGGAGCGTGACTTCCTAGTAGGTCGAACTGCCCCTGCAGTATCCGGTATCGGTCGTCTAGGAGTTGCCTGCCTGAGGCTAGGGCTGACCTGCAGTCAGTCCTGTCTTCAGGTAGGCGCTAATAGGATTTTTTATGGTTTATAATCTATGACAACCACAAAGGGTCAGCGCTTACAAGACAGAAACAAAAATATTACACGAATAATTATTATTACATATTAATTCCTTCGTTTAATTACAAGAATATTATGACTCTCCAAACTTGCTGTACAAGGTAATAATCACCATCTCGAAAAGGAAAGGTGGGAGGGGGAAGAAAAATTATTATTTTATTATTTCCTGAAGTGCTCATACTAGGAGATCAAACTGCTTTCCAAACATTGTCCAGCCCATGACATTGTCACCAATTCTCCATTTTTTCGTGTTGTTTGTTCAACTTGGAGTAGTATACGTGTTGGAGTTGACTGGTTAGATCCCATATTATCGTTAAATACAGTCAATGGTAATATTCTTGTTAAAAACAGACAGGACATTTTTTGCCCAACTAGGTGTCTACCATCAGCATGGGCCAAAAGGAAATTCATCACAGCAGTGGCACATTTTTCTGAATTTTGGACTCCTGTTATATCCCGACTGATGGAGACTATATTGTATTATCCGACAAGAAATGAGTGTGGATCTTTCAGCATCCATGGTTAATGTCGCTACTGTCATTGTTCTATTCGTGTGCCCCAAATGCCCATCCTTCAGTTACAGTCCGAATTGCTCTTCAGGCACAGTCCAAATTTTCAGTTTCCATCTTATCGTTTGAGATGATTGGTCTTGTTTAAAAATGGTGCACGGCAGTGAAGGTCTTCCACCTTAAAAGTAACGTTCTCTAATTGTTAATGGAGAGCTTGTAGAAAAGGTATCTCACACAAAGTCCTGGGCCTCATTTGGGATGAGGGACTCGTTTAGGAACCACTTTCCAAGATTAACGCGGCCACGTATCCTGCTGTAATCCCCATTCAAAACTAACTTCGTGTTCTTGGAAAATTATCTTGACTCCCTCAACAAATTAAGGACTGTATACAGGATCCGTCCTTATGGGGAGGGGTAATTGGATGCAATGCACCAGGATCCCGGACTGAGTAGGGCTCCAATCGTAATAAAGGGGAATCTTCCCTCAATCCAGGCGAGGTTAGGTTTTTATATTAAGGCTATGAGGTGTATTTATAATTGCGTAAATTCAGTTTGAAAAACCCAAGATTCCGGGAGAAAATACTTGCCTGAGACCTACTAATTCTTTTTTTGTAAAAAAAAAGCCCATAAAAATTGCTTTCATTTCCCAGGATCGAACTCAAACCTTTTCCACTCGGTGTGGAAGGATTATAACCACCGAGCTACCGATGAGAGCCTCCAGGCACCAACTCCTCTTCGCTGTCCTTTTTTCCCTAACATTAATTCTTACACCTGGATTCCTTGCACCGAGGGGTCCACACTGAATGTGCATATATATATATATATTATTTTATCTTTCTATTGTGGTTTATTGTGTTTATTTTCTTAATTACGGGTGTTTTCTACTCATAGGTATTATATATATATATATATATATATATATATATGCGCGATTAAATGATCAACTTCGTCTATTGTGTTAAGTACCAAGGCAGTAAGGTCATGAGACATCAGTTCGTTCTACAATTGTTTTTATTCTTGGATCCGTTTGCTGGTGGAAAACCCGAATTAACAATTGGATTAATATAATCTTTGTCTAAAAGCGAAATAATTTAATTATTATTATTATTAACTAAGCTTAAAGATCTCAAATTCCTAAAAGGACACTTTACTTTTGTAAAGATTATTTTATACAAATGTGGATGGTCTATTTATTTTCTTTAAAATCAGATTCAGTAATAGTTTCTTCGCCCCAAGAAACATTGGGAACGGCTGCTTTAAAGCTGTCAAGGTGGGAAATAACGCTGGTGTGTAATAATACGATTCATGGTGGTTTACAGGAGTCCACTGCACCCCTTAACAATGCGTATTCAATACATGAAAAGAGCACCAGGGAATTTCCAACCATTCATTTTTCCTTGACAGCTAAAAGAGGTTTATTCAAAGAGTCTAAGGAAATTCTAAAGTTAAAAGGAAAGGGACCAGTAGCGCGGAAATTGGATGAAGAACTTATCTGGGTCAAGAATGACATAATGGTTAAACTTCAGAGTCTATTGCATAATTTACAGCTAGCGACTGCCCTGCCACCTCTAGAGTTCTTGAAGTAGCATTGGCAATGTTCTAACGCGGGTTTCTTTCTCTGTTATTTTGTGCATGGCCCCAGGTGGGCTACTCCAAGTAGGAGCGGACTATCCAGGACATATTAACTGTTTCTTTTCTGTTTACCAGCATTCTTGACTCATCAAGTGGTGTTATTCTTTTCTTGTAAACTGGGACAAACTGGTTTTGCTACAAAACACGTTTAATAAACAGATGTTGCCATTGTTCACGAGACTTTGTGAGTGTAGAGTATACCTGTCAGGTTAGTTCACAGCTAATTTGGTCAACAGACTGGTTGTCTAGCAGTAAAAGATTTTATGGATTTTGCACCTTTCATTTAATATTGTGGTTAATTTTCAGGAAGTCCCAAGATGTTAAGAAGTTTTTTTTTTATTATAATATGAAAGGGGAAGGGATTTTGTGAGGGAGGAACTTCAAATTCTTTTGTATAGTGTCTATATTAGTTGGTTTCAATTCCGTTTCTTTCTCAAAAACTATTAGTTTTGCGAAAGAATTTAGACACACTTTTTTGCCGGATGAAAAACCATTGAACTCTCGTCCAGAATCGACTAACTCAGACAGTTATTTTTGTAAGATTTGTTTTATTGTAAAACAAATAAAACTGAGAGGCCAGTTTATTAGGAATATCTCCATCATCCAGAGAATCGGTCACAGGACAAAAGAACTGTAATCAAGAAAGGCTTGAGCTGTATAAATACACAAAACAAATTTAACTTAAATTTAAGTCCATTTTGGAGTCATGTCTGACCCCAAATTTGCTTCCATAACCACAAAGAAGCCTTATTGAGTAAAATTAGAAGCCCCAGATAGGGCGCAAACAATATCTTCTTTATGTTAGTCTCAGCACAAGTCCTCCCAGTGCTCTAATTGATGGAAGTTTACTGGGTTTTAGGAGCATTAACGACTAAGGCCATATTGCTCCCTGTCTGTAAATTGAGTATTTTCTGAGGTCCATTTTCTGTTTTCCCAACGAAAAACCATGCTACTCTCTCCTAAGACCGACTACCTCAGTCTCGTTGTGAAAACCCCCATAAAAATTCCTCCCATCATCGACTGGACTCGAACTCAGGTTTTTTCCACCCGGTGTGGGGAGGACAGCGATCATACCAACTGTGCTTGAGTATGATCCCCACGAAGGCAGTTTATTGGGTCCATATGAAGAAATATGCATCGGATATTAGGTACGGGTACAGAATAGCTGAACAATTACCCTCCATACTGAATGATGATGCTCTTCAAGCATGACCTCCACCAGACCACCTATGTCATCACCATGGTAAAGATCTCAGTGAACTATCTTTGATTATCAAAAGTATCCCTTTCTATGTATATGCATGTGCCAATTAATGACAAATATAACAGAAAAGATAGTGCTAATTTTATATACTCTTTGAATGCTGTGATGGATCCCTGATTGCTCTATTGCATTATCAAGTACTGGTTCCAGGTTATAGATTCTTCATTTATTAACTAAAAGGATGGTTACAGTGATTTGTGTTGGAATACATTTCTAACTAGTGTTGTGGAAGTGGGTAGTTTAAATAGCGGGAGATTTTAATTTGCCTCTTCCGAAACACAGGGAGGCCAAGAAAGAGCTGCAGTGTTGTTCATAACAAACTAAAACGAGCAAAATGAATTACTAGCAATAGAAATAGCACAGAGAATATGACCGAATGCATTTTCAAGGAATGGGCTAATAACACTTTTGGTAACCTGCATAGATTGAATCAGATTGAGAACACTGATAATGGTAAAAAAACTTTGGAACTCCTGAAAGATTTAAACAAGCGAAACTATTCGGCAAGAGAGGAACCAACAAGACCTCCATTGAGTGAAATACAAATCACCAAAGAGAGCGTAATGAAAGCAATCAACGATCTGCCCAATAAGGCCACTGTTGGACCAGACAAATTTCCAATGTTCATCCTTAAAATAAGTAGCCCATTTATAATAGATCTATTACTGCACATCTATCAGCAAATCATCAGGTCAGGAGCTTTCCCGCAAGCTTGGAAAAATTACATTGTAACCCCAATACCAAAGATTAAACACCCAAAATTGGCTAAGGATTACAGACCAATTTCTGTTAGTTGCACCCTACAGAAGGTATTCGAAAAAGCACTGATTCCCACCATCAATCAACACTGCTTCAGCCATAGACCACCACATTTGCACTCAGTAATTTCGGGGAGATCAACAATAACAAACTTACTGGAAACCCTTTTTCGCGTGCAGAAAGCACTAAATGAGAAAAAACAAATTGAGATTAATTTTTATGGATATCTCCTCAGCCTACGACAACGTCTCAATTCTAGCGCTCATTGCGATCTTAATGAATTATTTTAATGTAAGAGGAAATTTGTTAACTATAATAAGCAGCCTGCTAGAACACAGAAAACTTACTGTTAAGCACCAAAAGCTACAATCTTGCTTTACCATCTCGCGAGGAGTGCCACAGGGGGGGGGGAGTTCTTTCAGCTACCCTCTTCGCGGCCGCACTGGAGCCGTTTCTTCCACGGTATTTCAATTTTATATTCTGACAATGTAAAATTCTTCATCACTTCCAAAGACCATGAATCAGCAGAAGGTATTTGCCAGATGGCAAATAGAACAATCCGAGAATTTGAGAGCTACCTGGATTGCATCGGGCTCCGTATTAATGCACAGAAGTCTGCACAAATGACCATAACTTACAAGCAGAATAAAAATGACATCTCGATCTCTGTGAACGGGTCTAGTGTGGAAAAAGTGCTCTCTCACCTGGACCTGGGTCTTAAGTGGGATGACAGACTCACCTTTGCTCAACACTTCGCCCATATAAAGACAAAAATATTCACTGCTTTATGGGCTACTAGACAGGAACTGGTAGGAATTAGGGATCCTCACCTAGCGACCAAGTACATTTTAATGTGTGTCCTGCCAATTGCAATGTATGCCTCGCAAATCTGGTCTTCAGCTCCAGATTCACATTATAAGTCCGTCCTTGGGATCGAGTACTGGTTCTTGCGATGGCTTAACAGAGTTGCTGGCCACCCTTTTACTATCTCAAGGGCCATTCTCTACTCAAACCTTAACATCACACCCTGGATGCAGCGGACAATTAACAGGAACATACACACTCTCCACAAATGCTAACAGGCAGAGTAGATGCTCCAGTCCTGGATAATATTCTACTCAAACCGCGTGCCACTGCTAGACATTGCGGAGAAGTAAATAATCCAATGCGTCCAGTCCTGAACAATCTTAGTAGCCTGCAAAGATTCTTCCCATCAAATACAGCAAAAGTATTTAACTCACTACACATAGATGCCGAAAAACTGTGTGAGGATGCAGCATACCGGAAAGAGATCTTCCAGGATTCGTACAAACTTACCGAAATATGAATCGGCTGCAAAGTACCAAAGAATTGTGAGTAAAAGTGAAACTTTCTGCTTTAAGAACAACAATAATTTGTTGACTGGAAAAATATAACTTCTCTAACAGTTATGTATATATGGAATTATTAGTGAATTGTAAATATATGATTTGTATAATGTATGCACACAATCATTAATGTGTATATTAAACATAACATGTGTATATAATATTTCGGGACGAGACTACGTGTTCAGTATATGTAACCCACTGCCCGTAGTATCTCGTACCCTCATATGTACTTAGCACCCTCCTGGCACTTTGCAGTCCCGGGGTGGTTTCCTTATGGAAATAAACAGATAATAATAAAAATAAATAAATTTAAGAAAGGATTGGACAAATCAGGATGAGCACACGAAGTGGGTTTTTTCTTTTGGTAAGTACCAAGCTGTCCATATCAAGGAGAGAGAGAGAGAGAAAGAGAGAGAGAGAGATGTACTGTATCTCATATAGGACGCCCCCTGAACGAAAGTTTAACTCCTCCTTTGTACACCGTGATGGTTACAGAGTCCTGTAATAGGCCAGAAATGTGTGTAATATTATGTTCGTGCAGTGTGTGTTGTTTAGTTGTTTCTGGCCGTTTTGTCACCAGGCAGGCGATCACCTGGAAAGCCTGTCCAGTGTCCGTTTACACCACGGGGAGGTGGGCCAAAACTACGCATGAATCATGGCTAACCTCAACAGTCACGTATTGAATGTCCAAAGCGAGTTTAGAGCCATTCAAAAGCACCCCGTGCCAGCAAGCCGGCAACAGCGCGCGCACGCACCATAGTCGTGTTCTTGAAAACCAGCAAAATTTTGGACATTACGTCATCAGGACGACAAACGAGGCAACAGGTTGCATTTCATTTATGAAGTATTTTCAGTTTGATTGCTTGCATTAACATTGAAATACTTCCTGCGATTAAAAGCAGCATTGCAGGTTTGAAGGGCTTGGAAATTATTGTGTGTGTATGTTAAGCGCCAAAGCAACTAAGGCTGTGAGACGACAATATATCGTGTCTGTAAATTGCGTGTATTTTGTGGTCGATTTGTCTGTTTGCTGGACAAAACACCCGAGTTTCCGGAGCTAAAACCATGCAACCTTCTCCTGAGACCGACTAACTCAGCCGCGTTGGTCGGTCCCAGGCAAAAGATTCCCACCAAAATTTCTGGCGTCATTGATGGGCTTCGAACACAGACTTTTACCATCCGATGTAAGAGGACGGTGATTACATACACTCGCTACTCTGGAAGATCGTGGACAACGCCTTTTTCCGGAGTGCATCGTGCCAACGATAAAGTTACGAGTGGGAAAGGTTATGATGTGACGTATTTCTCATGGTATGGCATAGGATGGCCCTAAGGGTTCATCAAAGACATTTTCTCTCTTAGGTATGACAAGCTAGGGCTTGCTATCTGAGAGTCTAAAACGCTGATGGAACTGGCTTGTTCTGCGACAACGGAATATTCTGTTTTTACAGTCATGATGGTGGGACTATTAGTAACCCTGGGTATAACCCCATTTGCAAGTTCTGAAATACGGCACCTAAAATACTAGGCATGACCACCAAGATGGGAACCAACGTAAGCAGGAATCGAAGTGTGGTGTCATCACCATACAGAAAAAAGCTACCCCCTCTGCTTTACAACTAGGTTGCAGATTACTCTCGCAACAGGTGTAATACCACTACTTTTCTTATTGGAGGCTTGAAGTGATGGAACCCATCTTTAGTCTTTAGAGAAAAGTTCCAGCAACTCTCTCTCCATCTCTTCCATCATGCAGTATGACTGATGTCTTTTGAGATTATGATGCACATCATGGCGAGATCCAACCTTCTTTACACTTCAAGGATAGAGTTCTAAAACGGTGTTCGCAAACCGACTGCTAGCTGGCCTGCCGGACCGACCCTGTTGGTAACTCTCTAGGATCAGCTAGTGAATAATCTCGCTGCCTCTACTCTGCCAGATAGTGACTGGAGGGAGTTCAAGTAGTGTGTATGCAGAGGTAGGGAGGACATTGTCGAGGTCACATTATATCAAAGAATTGGGTATATTCTTGTCATATGTACCATATCCAAAAATTACTTCATACAATATGTCTTTCCACCTTTTCATAATCCTGAATACATCATGATAGTCAAACTAGGGAAACAAACCAATAGAACAAACTTATCTGGAGAAAAAAAAAAGATATAAATCTCCAAACACTTCCTTATTCTTAATATTTCCTGTCAGGGACTTAGTAATTTGGAATCTCCTCTGGGTTAAAATTTCACTACCTCATTCTGCCAAATTCATCTATTGCCTCTAAAGTCTTCTTTGAACTCATCTCCAATCCAATTTTCCTAACAGCAAGGTAATTTTCCTTGGTGTTTTAATGTTCATAACTCCAGCTGGCTTCCATTTCCTTGTCACATCAACCCAGCTGGTCGAGATGCTGAGACTTTTGCAATTGATGATTACTTCACACATATTGTTCTTTTACTCACCAGAATAACATACAATCCTAACCACAAAACCAACATGCCTGATCTTTTTCTCACAAACAACCCTTCTAAGTACATGATCAAGGTGAGTGGTCCTCTAGACACCTCAGATCACAATTTGGTGATGGTCTCTTCTCCAATAGAGCCTTTCTCTCGTGGTCATTCTCAACCTCGTGTTGTTTGGTATTACAAGATGCAAAATGGGATGATCTGCGAGATTTCTTTTCTTATTTTCCTTGGTCGGATTATTTTAAATCTTTTGCTGTCATCGTTTGCTCAGATCGTATCAGTGAAATTATTCTTGTACGATGGAATCCTTTATTCCCCACTCCACCTTAAATTCTTGTCCTTTATTGAAGGACAATTGGAAATTTGTTCATATCTAGCCAGTTACTGTAAAAGTTGACAAATGCCTTCTATCCACTTATCATCCGATTGCACTTACCCTACTCCTTCTAAAGTAATGGAGAAATCCATTAGCCTCCAACCCCTAAAATATCTAGAAACCTTCCATCTGATCAGTGATCGCCAGTAGGGATTCCTTCAGAGTCGATCCATTGGTGATATACTGGCTTCCATCATCTATCTATGAACAAATTCAATGGAAAAGTTTGGTGAAACTCACACAGTTGCTCTTAACGTTTCAAAGGTTTTCCTCTAAATAATCTTCCATCTTTTGGATTGCGGACTGTTTTTTCTAATTAGGTATCCAATTTTTTCTCTGATCAATCACTACAGGTGATGGTAGATGGTTCTCTGTCTTCTAATTTCTCCACTAATGCTGGTGTTTCCCAAGGTTCAGTTGTTTCTCTCATTCTTTTCGTCTTATATATTAATGACCTTCTTCCATTGACTAGAAAGCCTATCCATAATTTTGCTGATGAAAGCGCATTGCACTGCAGCTTCCAGTTTGAGAAACCTTATCCAGCCCAAACTTGTTCTGCTGCCATGTCTCAACTTCTCAAATATCCACCAGCAATTCCTTAAAAGTTTGAAGGTTTGACTGCCAGTAAATATATACTGAGCGAGAAGGTTATTAGGTGTACCGATCTAATAGTAAGACGCATCTCTTGAATAAACCATAAGTCGCCAGGCCATTGAGTTCTGACATATGAAGGCGCGATCCTGTCGTGAAAGTGGCTCACATTGAACTAGTTCAGCTGCTTAATCGGATTAAGATTCGATGACAGAGCAGGCTAATGAAGTACGGTAAAATCACCTTTATGTATTGAAGCATTTCCCAATCCATGCCTTGCGACCATGGTGCATTATCCTGCTGGAAGTAATCTTTAGCGGATGGACTAGCTGTAAGTATGAAGGGATGCACTTTATCGGCAACAATGTCTAAGGTTGTTGTTTTTGGTTTTTAGGAGCATCGGCAACTAAGGCCATTTTACTCCGTGTATACTGTCTGTAAATTGCACGTCTGTGGTCGATTTTCTGTTTGCTGGACAAAAAACCGGAGTTTCCGGAAGGAAAAGCCATGCTACCTTCCCTTGAAACCGACTTACTCAGCCACGTTATGGACTGGATTCGAACTCAGGTCTTTTCCACCGGTGTGGGGAGGATGGCGATCCTACCAACTGAGCGACTTACGAGGGCGTATGTTTAAGGAGAATCTAACACACAAACGTTGATATACTGGTCTGAGGAGACATAATGTGTGCTACGAGTCCTACACCATCACTTCCTCTCATGATGAGTCCATTGATTCAAGTCCAGCTCCAGCCGTTTGCATGGAACCAGGATATGAGCCAGCATTTGTCGAACCAATTGACTTTTTTCAAACTTCATCCAGTGTCCAATACCCAAATTGCTTGTTTTTAACTTAGTTAGGTGTATGTTACGCGGAAAAGCAACTAAGGCTAAGAGGCGTCAGTAAATTATGTCTATAAATTGAGTTCTATGAACAATTTGCCTGTTTGCTAGACGAAAAGCACACGTTTCCGAGAGAGGAAAAACCATCCAGCCTTCAGTGAAAACCGACCATATAAGTCACATTTATGAAGAAAGCGAATAAAAATTTCTCTCATCATTGAAGAGATTCGAACCCGTGATTTTCCACCCGGTTTGGTAAGGACGTTGATATCCACTGTGCTATCCTCTGCTGTGACCTGTCTGTTAGACTGTACAATTCTTTTCGTCCTCCGTTCTTTATCTACCATCAACAATCTGTTTCCAGCCACAGGACTACGTTTCCTGTTGGCTAGCCCATTGCTCGTACATTCGAAACACTGTTGTGCATGAATTAACATGCAACAGTCTCTCACGAAGAGGTTGATTCAATGCAAGTTAATCTTAGTTAATCACACTAATCGAGTCTAGATAGCATGATTGAGTTTCACATTTATTGAGGTATCTACACCTTTGGCACAAAATCACAAGGTGTTTCTGGGTTTCGTGTGTTAGTGCTACCCAAGCGTTGCACAGCGTGTACTACTAACGCCCCCACATTATCAGGTGGATGGCTGTAGCACCCAATGTTCATTTCCGTCGAGCCTAAACGTGCTCAATTGGGTTGAAATCGATGAGTTCAGCGGCCATGGGAGGATGGAGAATCCATTGTCATGTTTCTGAAACCAGTTAGCAACTTGCCAAGCCTTGTGGCATAACATGGCTCGTTTATGTCGATAGAAGCTGTCTGGATACTGTCACCATGAATGAGGTGTACTTGGTTGGGTGACAATACGAAAGTAGGCTTTCTCATCGAGCTTGATTAACGGTAATCAGAATTCCTAGAGCATGTCATTGGACATGCTCTGGGAATTCTGTGGGTACTGGTAGGCGGGACCACTTCCAGCCTACCAAACCAACAGCGCATCCAGGTATCACGGCCTCATGTTGCTTTCTTTGAATGCAGAGATTCCCATCAACATGACAGAGTTGGAAGTGAGATCCATCAATTCAGGAGAAGAGATTCAGTGGTCTGGTGTTTGTGCTGATGTGCTTATCCAAGGCGCAGTTTTGTGTCTAGCAGTGAGCATGAGTAACCATGGCTGGCTGTCCTACGTGTGTCCTTTGGCTCGTGACACCACAGGACGGGATCACTTAACCATGTTGGCTGTTGTTGAGATACTGGCATGTTGCCCGATTATTCCACATTAGAAGTCGAAAAGATCTCCTCTAGCAGACACTCAAAAACTGATCGCCACGAGTGCCAAACTTACATGAGCCGTTCCCGACTTTGAGCCTTCACCAACATCACAGACTAGTCAATTCCTATATAAGAAGTTGCTGCTAATGCAAAGCCAATTCAGCGTAGCTTGAAGTAGATTATAAAAGGTATGTGTGTACAATAACTGAGAAAATAATAGTCATAAAACTAATTAACAAGAGACAACTTTATTACAGTGAACTAATTAACAGGTACACCAGCAGAAATTCACAATAACACATTAACAAAGATTAACACAGATGAGCAGTTTTTGCAGCCTTCAGAAACAGAATTTGCCAATGGCGATCACCATAGTAACAACAACATGAACTAGAAAAGCAACGTCTCACTTAAATTTAAATGTATTAATGCGCACATTAACATAGCATTTTAACATTTTCTGTGTTAAATAATGTTAATACAACGCTATTTTCTTCCCGTTATTGCTATGGCAACCTGAAACACACGCGCACACACACACACACACACACACACACACACACGAGGTGTTTTTTTTTTTTTTTTTTATTAGACTATAAAATTGCTGAAAACAGACTGGACATTTATACGTTTTTAAAAGCTATAAAATTATCAGAAATAATAAAAGAAATAACTGGTATTTAACTACCATTCACATATTAATTTAGACAATATAAAAGGACTTCAGCGTTCGTTTTATTAGTGTTTATTTAATTCGAATTCCGCTATAAAATATAATCCTAATTTTTAATCGATTTTTAACAGGATATTTATTATTATTAGATTGTCTATTACCACTAGGGGGCACTCCTAAATAAATATTAATGTAATAAATATCTAAAACACCCAAATTGCAAAAAAACAATTCTCATTGCTGACAACAAATAGACAGAAAATTTGGAATGAAAAGAAAGTGGATGTTACATTTTATATGAAATACAGTTTATAAATTATTAAATTAAATATATTTTAATGTAAAAGAAGTCCACCATGAGTGGTTTTTTAAAAAATAAATAGATATAATTAAGGTAATTATGTCTGTACTGGTAAGATGATTCTAAACATCTTTTTATTATATCCGAGTGAGCAATCAAAAGTATAGTAGTACACGCGTTCGAGTTGATCCACGTGACCACAAAATACGGTTAATGATAATATTAACATTGGACTTGAATATTAAATGAACATTGAAGTTGAATTTCTCTTGATCACCTTTTGGGAAATACAAGTTGTTCCGATAGAAGTAGAAGAAGGATGGAATTAAAGATGCCAATTCAAAAGAGCATGGAATAAGTTTGAAATATGATTTGTTTGATAGGGGTTGAACCTGAGTTCTCGCTTTTGGAGAGCTGGAGAGTTTTACAATGGTTTCGAGTGAGGGGCGTACAAATCACAAATACGTCAATGCGGATTTGTGATTTGTACCATGTTAGCAGCTTCTAAGAAGAAATACCATGAAATGGAATTAAATTACTAAACATCACTTATAACGTCGTGTATTATAAATACAATCATAACAATGGCATTAATATTACGATTGGTACACAGAATTCTCTGCCAAAGATAGCATGACCATTATTTTAATAATCCAGGAGTGTTTCACAACTAAGATGACCATGTTATAACACCAGGAACTCTTTCTTCCCCCTTCTTGTCTTACTTATTCACTGTAGCGACGTCTCATTAAATACCCAGGACATTTCTTAAATGTCTACTAACCCAAATCTAATGAGTGGTATCGTGCTGACCTCCATTAGATCTATTTATACCTCTGATTAGTTGTTCCAGTGATCATGTCAAAATACACTAAATTAACATAACATCCACTTGCATTTTTAGCGTGCCTGACGAATCGACATGCAGTCCAGCTACGACACTGTTTAATTAATTTTCACGTTCTACATGGAAAGGGGTGAGAACTGGCCCACTACCAAAACTGCATGGTTGGCTACTTCTCCAATGTCCTTGCACCGTTGACGTGGAATAACGCCTTCGGTGAATTATGGCAACCGCCGTAAATAGGTTCACCGACATAGTCCATTGGACAGGAGTAATTCGTGTTCCACTTTGGCGTATCCCTGAAGTCTTTTATGTACAAAGGGACTTGGTTATCAGTAATGCGGGGGAGGAAGCACAGGTTGTTTTCCTCCTAGTCCAATTCCTTTCTCTAGAACTACTCCAAAAACCACCCTACCGTTCAGGTTGATTCGGGGTTTTGGAAGCAAGGGTAGAAGAAAAGACTTCACCAATCCCATTGGCTCTACATGACCTCCATGGTAATCTCCATGCGGCCCACCTGCACCAATAGTGACGGTTATCCCTTTAGGTTTTTCGACGTGTTCGACGGGACCGTAGTCTGCAACTTCATGATAGCTGCCCACACTTCCCCATCTGTTGGAATCGCTAGCTTGATGACCTCCGTCGATGTGAGGAGGTGGAGGAACTGCGTAGGGACGTTGGTACTGTGGTTTTGGTTTCAAGTCGTAGCCACCATATACGGGCGGCTTGTTTGGTGGGGGAGGTCGATACTGTTGCCCTCTCTGGTTTGGCTTTACGTATCTAGGATGATGACGTTGGTGGTATGCTGGAGGAGGAGGAGGAGGAGGAGCTGCTTGCTTTGGTACTGGTTGGGGGACTGCGTGCAGCGGAAGTAGCGGAACCGACTGGCCATAGCCACCTTTCTTGGTCGAGAGGTTGATCACGAATCCAGACTGCTCACCTGACCGGCGTGGGCTGGAAGAATAAGAAGGACGAGTCTGCTCATGAGATGCTATCTCCATGGAAACAGGCCTCGTCTCTCGGGAGGATGATGACCTGATGAGATCGCTAGAATGGCCACTGCGTTCCCGGAACTGCGTCCGTTGACCTCCGGAAGTAGGTGGTCGGGGATTCATACGTCGAATCGGAGTGTTCACGTTCGTTTTGCTCTTCCTTAAAACTAACGGTCTGTTTACCTTAGCTTTTTTCGTTACCACCTCAACTTCTTCCTTTTCCTCTACATCCTCCTCCTCCTCTTCTTCCTCCTCATGCTCTGAAGAAACTTGAGGTTTCTCTCTAGAGTGGTCGACCTTAGGTAGCGGGGCGACCACTAACACTCTTGATCCCGAGGAAGAAATGATTTTCGATAAGAATTCTCCGACTCCTGTGTTTGGACTAGTTGCCGCAGATGCATTCATGGTAACGACAGGTTTCATATTTGCACTGGGAACTGAGGGGACTTCACTATACTCTTGCAGTGGAGAGTGGGGGCTTGCTGTGTTGACATGTGTTGTACGGGGAACTTCTTCGATAATATTGACTTCTTCACTGTCAACTCGGGACCTGGTGTGTTGAGGGAAATGATCTCGCCGATCCTGGATCATAGGAACTTCATCGGTTTTTTCCTAAAAAAAAAAAAAATAGAAAAAAAAGCCATAATTAGAACGAACAGTCTACTTGAATTCAATAAAGTCTTTTAATTTACGTCCATAAATTGCGTGTGTTCTCTGGTCAGGTTGCTTGTTTTGAAAACCTTGAAAAACCTTGCTACCACGCCTGAGACCGACATTCAGCCACGGAATGAAAAATGCCCATAAAAGTTCCTCGCATAACTAATGGATTCGAAACCGGGCCTTTTCCAACTGGTGTAGAGAAGATGGTGAATATATACACTTGCTACCCGCGTGGACTCCACAAGTACACTGACTGATTCAGGCTGTGTTCACAGTTTTTATAGGGGTCTTCTTTTGACGAGGCTAAGCTTTTAAAGCTTCTTAGCATGAATAACCACTCTGGCCACAAAATATGAAATTTATATCCTTTATTTGGTCCTCACCTCTAAAGGATTTCACACTCACCCGAAATGGAATATATCTTTCTTTTTTACAGCTTTGTTGCTCTTCCGAGAGTAGTATAATCTGGAGAGGATAAGTTTATAAAAAGATAGTGCCTCGCGGATAGCACGGTGGTTATAATCATCCTCCTCCCACACCATGGACTAGGTCTGGATTCGAATCATATTAATGATGCCAGGAACTGGCGTTTTCACTCTTGGCAGAGTTGGTTGGTCTCAGGAGAGAACAGCAAGCCAGGTTGGCAAACCGACAAGAGAACACACACACACGCACAAAATGCACCAATTTATACACAAAATGCACCAATTTATACACAAAATTACTCTTGCATTTTTAAACTGCCAAATCAGCAACATGCTATAAACCAACAAAAGTTATTTACAAACTAAGAACAAACTTTTTTATAAAATAAGCTTACGAGTGGAGTGGCGAATGTATATTTATCCAGCAGATAGTGACCTATTGAGCTACCAATCTGGAAAGTGCTGGTCCGGTTCTCACCCGATGTTTCAATTCATCCTAGGGGTGTTCCTTAGGATACAAATCATTACCGTTTTAACTGGCTATTCAAAGTTTTGTACTTTCATGTATGGGCAATAATCTCCAACAGCAGTATGGCATGGGACATTATCCTGTTGTCTACATTACTTCCCAAATCACAGGAAGCACGGAATCGTCAAAAATGTTAAGGTAGGCATCACGTTCCAAACTTCATTTTTGGCCCAATGTAAAAAGAGCTAGCAGACATTCTACAGGAAACCTCCACAACCATACCTGACCATCTAATCGGAATAGGATGTAGTAAGATTCGTCACCTCACAGAACCGATTTCCACTGCTCTGGCGAGGAAGTTTGAGTACCCCTGATGATTGATATGGTGACCCTATGGTAGGGTCACCATAGCCAGAAGGGTTAAAGGAGAGGGGTGAGATGAAGTGTAGTCCATCATCGAAGAGAAGGACTAGCAACCTACCGTATAGATTTAAGAGGCTCAAAGACAATTAATGGGCAGATTCAAGTCCCAATCAAAGATTTTTATTGTTTATTTTATTTTATTATTTTTCCCTACTCAACTGTCCCAGTTAGTTGGTCTTGGTCAAGTACCATCCCATTTTATCTCTCGGAATATTGAGTTTTTCATCTTGCAAAAAGCCGACCAAACCAAATAATACCCATTTACATCATAAAAACCGTGTTATGGTTTTATACTAAGAAGTTTAATAGTCTGCTTGTATTATGAAAACACTGTGTCAGTGATTTTTCATCCAGCAAACAGCAAAACTTAGTTGCCTTTTCGCTTAACGCATTCCTAACATAACCTTCTGGAGGGTGATTTTAAAGGGATGACCCTCTGAGTGTAATTATTTTTTCGTTTCAAAATAAAAGAAAAATAGTTAAAACGTCCAAGGTCCAGTACTTCGCAAGTACAGGAAAATGGCTAAAAAGACTCGCTGACCTAATACCAATAACAGATTCGAGTAATGTGGGTCAGTAGCACTGGTACGCGCGCGCCTCTGATGCAACTCTTACATAAGTGTCATCTACACGGAACAGGAAAATCACTTACCTGCAGGTGCAAAGGAGGCTCGTCCTTGACCCTGGTGCGGGGCATGATAACATCCGCACTAACAGCCCAAGCTGCCACACCTACAAAAGACAAACAAAATCACTGAACTTGTATGAAGTTTTGCAATGCAGAGAGGAGAGAACTTAGGAAATTAGGAAGAGAGAGAGAGAGACCTTTTTATTGATATGAAAATACCATAATGGCGCTTTCAAATAATAATAAAACCGATAGAAGAATTAACAAGAATAAATATATTTAAAAAATTATTAAAAATACAATTTGATATATTTTTTAAATGTATGCTTATATTGTCGTTTAAAAAAATTACAATTATTCTAGTGCATCCTAGCGAATATTTCCCCAAAATTGTAACGAAATTCTAAAAATATTTCACCGTTTCAAAGTTTGTTGGCTTCTCATCTATGGTACCTACCCATCAGTGGATGGGTAGGTATCTTGGTGTTGCAATAGTGACAACCCAGTTATGAAGTATAAGTCCGCAATATGAGAGATGCCTGATGGTGTGCGTAGTTTAATCTAAAAAATATTTCTTGGTAAATCGTTACTTATTCAAAGCAGTGCAATACCATGGCAACTTGTTGTGAAGATATTCACGATATGAGATGTAATTAAACGATGCATTCGCACTACCTTGGCAATAGAAATGATGTATGTGCAGTAAGAGGCAAAAAATGTATCATTTGTAATAAAACTGTTAATACTTTATATTAATACATTTCACAGTTCGTTTCACTCAAGTAATACAAAGTTAAAAGAAGGGTTTTTGTGACTATCTTTTATTTGGGAAAAACCCAATAGGGAAGTATTTAAATTACCGTATTTAGTAGTGGTAGTAATGGCAAATGATGAATGAAAGCAAGCTTATATAGCAGCAGCCAAAAAAAAAAAAAAAACAGTTCACCCATCCGTACCCACCAAAAATTTGTCTAGTTCTCCCTTGAATTTATTCAACCCATCCACTTCCACAACAGATGGAAACCTGTTCCAACAATCAACCACCCGCTGGCTGAAGGCAAACTATCTTTTCACACATCTATTCTACAACCATCCTTCCTCAACTTGAATTCATGTCCCCTCATATGTGTTGTCTCATCAAATGAAAGAATATCATCAACATTCAGCTTACTCAATCCAATCAAAGCTTTAAACACCTCAATCAGATCTCCCTGCACGTGCCTGGTCTCAAGACATGACAATTCGCGGAACTGAAGCCTTTTTAAGTAAGAGCACCCTTTTGTTCCATTCACCAGTCTGGTTACCGTTCTCTGCACTCGTTCCAGCAGCTACATCCTTCCTAAAGAAAGGCCTCCAGACCTGTACACAGTATTCAAGATGCGGCCTAACCATGGCCTTATACAAAGGGATAATCACCTCCTTGTCTCTGCTAGAAGAGTTTCTGTACATCATTGACAAATCCCAATGAGCTGTCCTGGTAGCATGCATGCACTGCGCAGAGAATTCCATGTCTGAATGCACAATATCCCCAGGTCTTTTTCATTCTCCCCTTCCCCTTACTACACAGTTGATAAGTTACTCTGGGGTTACTGCTGGGGTAACATTTGTCAATGTTAAAATTCAACTGCCATTTCTCAATCCATCAACCAAATTTTCCTAGATCTTGTTGCAGTAGATCACCCAAATGACTGTCGTTAACCACAACCTCTGTATCATCTGTAAACTTGGACATTAAGCTGATTGCTTTCATACATATTACTGATAAATACAGAAAACAACAATGAATCCAGCACTGAACCCAGAGGAACTCCACTAATAGCATTAGTCCACGAAGAGCAGTGTCCATTGATAACCAAAAAAATAATAATTTTACTCGGTACTTGTATATTTATTCTTATTTATTCAGAATCGGACCTAGGGACCTTTTTGGCTTAAAAAATCCCTCAGGGAATCAACCCCTGAAGTTACGCTCATGGCACTTAAATGGCACTACTGTTGAGACTGTGCAAATCATGAGAAAACGACTCATATATTCAGAGTAAAACATTTCTTGTAAGAGAAGAATGGTTTCTTCAAATAATCTTTTTAATTAAGCCAGTTCTCACTGCACACATCCGGCATATAAGTTTGCTATCCTGATTATTCTGCGAATTTGCAAAATGTCTTATCCATTATTTGTTTTAGCCTTAGGATTCAAAGGATATTTATATTCTCATTGTAGTCAGTGTGTGCTCATCTGAGAATGGTTATAGCCTTTATGTGGGTCAGAGGTAGTAATTCAAACAACGAACTGACAAATCTTATTGATTATACTACAGAGGAATTTATTTTCAAGGTTTTTATTGTTTTAAGTAAAGAATTTTATGTTCTGGGAAGTAACTCTTACAAGTTCATTGTTTTAAGAAAAGAAGGATGGCAATGTTAAATAAATAAATAAATAATCGTTATCTGCGAATTCCGATTCATGCACCAAAAATATCTCCCAATGTTTAAGAGACTGAGTATTAAAACAATGATTACTGAAGATCCATATTTAATCTAAACTCAAGGAGATAAAAATACTATGTTCACATCGTACGAAAAGCACACCATCTCCAAAGTTACAATAAACTGGTGCTGGAATTGAGCGCTGCAAAGTGGAGACAAAGATGAGGACCAAACCACTGTGGTCACTCTTATAGAGCATTTCCTTAATCAGCAGTTGTTCGTAATTTTCTAAAAAGAAAAAGGGGGATACAAAGAGAAGAAGGATTTGCATAACTAGATTCGAAACGTTTGCTATTGTTTTATACTCGTTGGTCAAAATAAGGTGGTTCTTTATGCGCATAACGCACAATGTATATTATTTTCTTCAATATTTGTTTATACAGCCTGGTTCGCCCTCCTGAGGTGGCGAACCAGGTCTGTAAATTGCGTGTCTTCTGAGATCGATATTCTGTTTGCTGAATGAAATATTCAAGTTTCCGGGAGGAAAAAACCATGCTATCCTCTCCTGAGACCGACTAACTTAGGCACGTTGTGAAAAAGGTCCATAAAAATTCCTCCCGTGATCGACGAAACTCCAACTCAGGTCTTTTCCATCTGGTGTGCCACACTATATTCGGGAAATCTATGGGCTCCAAAATTGTGCCCAACTCCGCGTCTAAAATGAAAGAATAATTCAGAACAATTTATTGAAAATGCAAAGGAAATTTTTTGAGAAAACCTTTTGAGACAAATCCCATTGGCAATTTGTACCACGTCAAATATAATAAAATGTGATATCGAAGCTGGAATAAGGCTACTGACAAAAATCCTTGAATTTTCGGGTAATTCAAAAATGAAAATCATTTTCCTGCTAATTTTAAATAATGATTTAATCACTTGAGAAGTGTGAGATACACTTCCACAAACATGTTGTTAACTCCATTGTGTAGAATATCAATAATAATAATTTTGATTCTTTCTATTTCTCACTCCCACACTTTGGGTCCACTGCGTGAACCGGGAGTTGTCACAGACCATAGACAACTGTCCTATTTGGCTTAAATTCGGCCATGATGACAAACTGGTGATGTAGTAGTGTCTGTAATATACCGGATACCATTAAAATCTTTTGTAATGAAACCTCAGGATAAAGCCCATGCGTGGACAGATGTTTTTCCTTTTTATTTATAATATTGGTGAAACTATGTTACCTGTCTGTATACAAACAATTGTGTCAAATTTAAACAAGCTCTAGTTTTACGAGATTGGGGTAAATGATAAAAAATAGGTTAGATAAAACTGGTAACAAAAAAAAAACGAAGTTCACGCGCCACCAAATCCTGACCTAGAGATACTAATTGTTTTTCTGACACACTACAGTGCCACTTTCAGTACAACCATTTTTATTTTTCAATCCACCTCCCCATTCCTTAGAATGAACAATATGAAAATCAGTGGTGTATTGAACATGGACAGGAGGAAAATCCTGTCCTCCTGTCCATGTACACCATGGACAGGAGGGAAAAAAATAACTTATCTACTGAAAACTTGAAGTTTTCCCAAAAAGATCGAGAGGAGGGTTATAATTCTGAATGGGAATGGAAAAATTTCAACGATCTAATGGACCGACAAAGACCACAGACTGTGAGCTCAACCGCCACACACATTGCCTTTACTTTTGTTACGTGTTCTGCATACAAATTAGGAATTAAATGATGCGGTCATTAAAAGTAACGACAACAGCGCCACCTTAACACCACCTGGTTGACCGGTCATTGACGTGCAGTCACTAGATGTTAATCAAGTAAGAAGGCAAGGGTTATACAACAGAAAGGTGCTGTTAAACACTTAAGTGTGCCATCGCCTTGTTAATCGCGAACAGCAGATGGTATCGCTTCAGTTATGGTATGTTTTGTCTCTCATCGGGGGTGCTTACGGAAGTCACATACACAGACAATTTATATTTTTAGAAGTACTTAAACAGATAATAGAGGGCGTGGCTGGGCAAACTAGGTGAAGTTATGAACGCACTGGTTAGTCGATCAGTAGTGTACGAAGTTACTACCCGATGACGAAGACACTAATAACTGAATGAACAAGTGCTAGGCTCAGATATCTGTATTAAACGCAGACAACCGACAACTTTAATCTGCATTAAATGCACCAAAAACCACGCATTTTTCACATCGTGGCCGAGTTTACCGGTCTCTGGAGAGAGAAAAACAAGTTTTGGTTTTTTTCATCCCAGAAAAGAGAAACTCTGAAATACACGCAATTGAATGTTATATACTAGCGACTCATGATCTCAGTTGTTTCGATTCATATTCAAAAGAAAGTGAGCCAGAGAATTTCGTGCAATCCATGGTTGATATTTATAGGGATGAAATGCGATCCTCACCTGAGATTAACTAGAAACTAAATTGCGAAATTATAAAATAGAATGCACGAAAAAAACACAGTTCTTCCAGACAGGAATAGAACCTGGCTTTTTTCATACGGAAAAAGAAGAACAGCAGTCAGTGCCAATGCGCTATCAGCAGGAATCCAGGTTGCCGAAGCCCAATAAAAGCTGAGGAGGATAAAAAACATGAGAAGAAGAGGCGCTTCGTGGGGACATTTTTATCGAAATTAACACGAATGCTGAACAAGGATAATATAATGAGCAAAAGAACTGAACAGAAAAGTAGGTCATACCCTCTATCCAATCACAGGTCAGTGAATCAAAGACAACGACTAACCAAATGGCAAAAATAAAAAATATTGAAACCTACCAGAATTAATATAAATGTGAAAATCGTTAAGAATGGATAAATATTGCAGAAAAGATGAATCTCCTCTTCAGAACAGGAGAAGAGTACTTATTGTAAACGTGGAATTTAAAAATATACTAAATTGGGCAAATATCGAATAGTGAAATTTGCATTTCTTCAAAAGCAAGGTCATTGGCAAAAATATGACTGGACTGTAATTGATAACGCAATGGTTAGGATCACTGTTGCTCGCTCTCGTAGATAGCACAGTTGGTAGGTTCGCCGTACTCCCCACACTGGGTGGAAAAGACCTGAGTTTGAGTCTCGTCGATGATGAGAGGAAATTTTATGGGCCTTTTTCACAACGTGGCTGAATTTGTCGGTCTCAGAAGAGGGCAGCATGGTTTTTTCTCCCGGATACTCGGGTTTTTCGTCCAACAAACAAAATCAACCTCAGAACACACACACACACAATTTACAGCCAATATGCACGGAGCAATATGGCCTTGGTCCCTGATGTTCCTAAAACACTACAACATCAACACTGTTCCTCTACTCTGGGTTAGATCCAGCCTCCACAGGAGAAACTTTTATGGGCTTTTGTCACACTGATGCTTCATGACTAAGTTGCCTTGGAGATAATCTAAATAACCATTTTGAAGGCTATGAGTGTTTGCCTTTTTCCGAAGTAAACTTATTTGAACCAAACAGCAGATTCGAATGAACGGAATCAGCAAAGGCAAATGCAAGCCGAATTCGGGAGCCAGATGGACAAACCAGAAAGTTTTCGCGCCTCTTAACTACAGTACGCAGCTTACAGGATGAGCTTGGCTGGATGCACAAATGCGATTTCTCATTTCCTCATTTTATTCATTGCATGAGGTTTCTCTCTCAAATAGCTTGACCTTGACCACTTGTTTCACTCCCCAGTGCACTCGCTCTCAAGCGTCTTACCCCCCTCCCCCATTATGAATAATCCGTCACGCTGCAACCTTTCACCTGGTTGCGTCCATCACTTACTCACTGTGTGACCGAATACCAGAAGTCTTGGTGAACTTTCTATACACACACTCCATTTTTTTTATTGGAGAATTTATTTTTCTATATATAAGAACTAAAGACAGACTATTCAGGCAAAAAGTCATAAAATGCCTATTTTAGTATATTTGGGAAATAAATGAGTGTCTTTTCATAGATCTACAACAAGATCTATAAAAATTGATTGGGTCGATGAGAAATGGCAGTTGAAGTTTAACAATGACAAATGCAAGGTACTGCACATGAATAGCAGTAAGAATAGTAATAGCAGTAGTGGAGAACGAAAAAGACCTGGAGATAATTGTGCCGTCAGACATGAAATTCTCTGAGCAGTGCAGACATGCTGCCAGGACAGCTCATGGTTTTGTCAATGATAAATAGAAACTTTGCTAGAAGGGATAAGGAGGTGATTATTATCCCTTTAGGCCGTAGTTGGGCCACATCTTGAGTACTGTATACAGGTTTGAGGCCTCACTTTAGGAAGGATGTAGATCTGGAACGGATGCAGAAAAGGGCAACCAGACTGGTCAAGGAACAAAGAGTGCTCTTACTTAGAAAGACTTCAATTCTGCAAACTGCAGCTTCTTGATACCAGACACCTGCGTGGAGATCTGATTGAAGTGTTTAAATCCTTGAACGGATTGAGTAAACTGAATGTTGATGGCACTCTTCCTCTTGCTGAGACTATACACACATGAGGAGGCATAAATTCAAGTTAAGGAAGGATAGTTGAGGGATAGACGCGGAAGATTGCCTTAAGTCAGCAGGTAGCTGATTGTTGGAACAGGCTTCTATCTGTTGTTGTGGATGTGGGTGGGTTGAATAAATTAAAGGGAGAATTGTGAATTCTGCAATCTGTGAATGCTGCATCATTGCACACTTTTAAGGGAAGTTAGGACTTCATTTGATTAACGAGACTATTGACTCAGAAAACTGACAGAGCATATTGCAGAGAATCAGAAAAACCGAGTAAACAATTGGTTTGATAATGATGAAACCCTACATGTGTGAGGAGGTTCCAGGTGCCAAACACTCCAGTCTTTTCTAATAATTATATCTGTTTTCTTGAGTTTTAATAAAACTTGCAATCACTGTTGTTGTTCAGGTTCAACTGTGTGTTTAGATATTTATTAAAAATCGTGGAAAATAAGCTTCATTTACCACAGTTTGGTCTTCTTTTACCGGATGAGCGATTCCAGGATGACCTACTCTTTTGTTACTTTAATCCAGCACCTTTTATTTCAAAAGTTATTCATTTTTCTGTTTTTAACGGCAAATGAGAATGTCCCAAGTGCGTGTTTCTTTAAACTGGAGATTGAATAATTCAATCAAACAATTTGATAGTGATTCGTTATCTACCAATGATAAAGTGTTAGTTTGAAAAGCGTGCAAAAAAAAAAAAGTAGGAAGTACTTTAATCCCTAACAGTCACACTCTTCTAAATACACAAACACTGGCCAAAAAACTAACAACCTTTATTTAATATCGATAAGGCAGCCTTGTTTCGAATAATAGCACGTGTGCGAAGTGGCATGGATTCTATAAGGTGCTTTGGTCTAATTGCAACCATTCTTCCACCCAAAATATTGCGCAGCTGCAACAAAGTTGAAGAAACAGAACTTCATTGCAGAATAGCTCTCTCCAGCCACATTCTCAATAGGATTGACATCAGGTGAATGTGGGCAATCTGTGTCATGTTCTCCTAACCATCCTTGCAAGATTCTAGCATTGTTGCCTTGTCATCCATAATTTGACCAGCAGCTTCGAGATAAAAGAATTATTTTAATAATTCTTTTATCTCGAACAACATCCCTCATTCCATTCTGTTATTCTGAATCCTTCATTCCGGCCCTTTTTCGAACGGCGCAGGAAAGAACACTGTTGCTATTTGAAATAGAGTAAGCAGAAACTTAGTTGTAAGAGAGGGGGCACACGACCTGCACTTGCCTAACCACTGACGCCTCTTTCCGCTTCGTAAGCTCTGATGAATTCAGTGACCTCAACACAAGTGACATTCGGAGTTCTAAATCTAAAGTATGTTGAAATTTGACCGTGGGGAGCAATAACAGTATCTGTTATTTATTAGAATTCCACGAGCTTCCCAAATCCGGCAACTTCGGGAACCAACCCTTGACGAATTTTGGATTTTTCAAGATTTCAGGTGGTTGTATTTTAACCACGCAACAAAATAAATAAATACTGCCCACGTGTATCAATATTACATCACCCATAGGCTGATGTGCCTTTTATTTGAGGGGATATTTCTGATGTGGGGCCACCAATTTCTGAAAAAAGTCATAGCAGAACAGTTCCATCTTTTAAATAAATAGAAGAGTCCTCGTGGTATTACAATTACAATACCACGAATTGCTTAGGTATTGCACTATTTTTAAACAAATGGCATTGCCCTAAGGACTATTAAGATTTATTCAAAATTTAAAACGAAATTTCATGTGCCAAGAAGTTATTTACAAGAAGCAGGAAGGTACAGGGTTCACCTCTTTGAGAGAATAACAACAAAGTAGAGGGAAAATGGTGTTTTACAAGACAAAAACACCACGATCTAAAAGATCGTTAGTGAATGCTTTATCGGTATAATACTTCATGTATGAAACCTCTAATCACCACAGTCAGGATTCGTCCCTTTTCCTAAACACGCTGGATTCGGGAGGATCACTGTGGCATTAGGGGCAAATTCCTGCTATTGACAAAGGATAGGTGAATGGCAGGAGACAGAAAGGCGACTGCTCTTCATGGACATGTCATTAGTGGAGTCCTTCAGGGTACCTTACTCTTTTTAATATTGATAAACGGCATTGATAAAGGCATACAAAATAATGTCTAAGTTTGCTGACGATACAAAGGTTAGCAGGGTGGTTAACAACAGTAATCAGGGTATGCTACTCTATCGAGACCTGGATGTCCATTGAAGGCGGTGAAGGATAAAAAAGACGTAAGGACAATTGCGCTGCTCGGAGAACTTATTGTGGGACCGTGTCTGACAATAAGTTCTCCGAGCAAAGTAGACAGGCTACAAGGACAGGTCGTGGGGTTTTCTGGACGTATGTAAGAACTTTGCCAGCAGGGACAAGAAGTCGATTATCCCAATGTACACTGCCCTACCATTAATATCCGGACACCCCTCCATGGATGGGGAAACAGGTCCTATACATGCAACACGTCGCGGAACCTGCTATAAATATACACACTGGGCTTCGAACAGACAATTGCAAAAGTGGGCATGCAAGATGACACGTTCAACAGATTTACCTCAAGAGTTCAACAAAATTGATCACCTCAAGAAATGCCAGACGCCGTTTAACCTTGGGCCCATTGTGAAAGGAGCACGAATCCTGGACTGTAAAACAGTGGAAAACAGTCCTACGGACAGACGAGTCGAGGTTCGCACTCTACCAGTCTGATGGCCGTTCCTGGGTGTAGTGAATGCCAGAGGAACAGTTCCTTCCTGATTGTATCCTCCCAACAATAAAATTTGGTGAAGGCAATGTCATGGTATGGGGGCTCCTTTCATGGTTTGGCTTGGGCCCATTAGTCGTTATCGACAAAACAATGAATGCTGTGCAATACCAGGACAGTCTGGATAATTATGCACTTCCGACATTATAGCAATACTTCTGGGAAGGTCCGTACCTGTATCAGCAAGGCAATACATGCCATACTGCTCGGCTCGTAACAGAGTGGTTTGAGGATATGGATGTGAAAAGTTGGATTGTCCAGCCCAGAGTCTGAATTTATCTGAACCCTATCGAGCATCTTTGGGATGTATCGGATCGTCGGGTACGTGCACGTCGAGATCGCCCAAAGAACAAGGCCGAATGATGGCTGCGTTAAAGGCCGAGTGGAGGAACATATTATGTGACAGTTATAAAAAGCTGGTTGAGAGTATTTCGCGAAGATTGAAGGCCGCCATAAAAGAAAAAGGTTTCCGCACAAAATATTAAATGACACAATTTTTTTTTGTCTAAAGGCAGGTGTCCAGGTATTAATGCTAGGGCAGTGCATTTCAGGTGCGGAAACAAGGTCAGTTTGGTGTCGAGATATAGCCCAAGGTATTTGACCTCCTCATACACTCATATGGGGAGGCCACCTATTTTGGTGACAGGAGGTCTTCTAATTTGTAGTTTACCTTTCAGGAGGATAGACTTGGTTTTCTCCACAGAGATAGAGAGATGGCGAGTGGAGGCCCAGTCCTGCAGCCTGGTCAAAGCAAAGTTGACTGTGGTTTCCAGTGTTGCTCTTGTATCAGCATGGGCGACGAGGACCAGGTCGTCTGCAAAGGCAAGAGGGGTAGACACCCCCGAGGTCCATTCTCAAGAACCCATCCATGACACTGGACCAAAGAAATGGCCTGCTAAGTCCTCAAACTTTGATTTTAATAATAATAATAATAATTTTCTGTTTATACTCTGGAACGATGGTCAGAGGAGTTCACAAGGAAGAGAGAATACAAGAAACAGCACCGTATTCAGCAGTCATGGCTTGAATCCCGGTCACTCAAGGCACGTGTACTTATGCACTCGCGCGCCTGACCACTCGGCTACGGTGGCCTTTTGTTTGTTTTCCTTTGAGGTGGATTTTCGGGAACAGAAAAAAATTCGCACGGTGCCAGATCTAGCGAATAAGCGGGTGCTCCAATGTTGTGATCTCGGGTTTCGTTTAATACTCTCTCGCTGCGACAGAGAAATGACACGGCACATTGTCATGAGGTAAAACCCATTTGTCTTGCCATAAATTGAGCCCTGTCTTTCGAAATTTTTCCTAAAATCTCAATGCTGAGTGTCTGAATAACAGTCTGATTTGATGCGACAAATTGATGATGAACAACACCACGACAATCAAAGAAAATGACGACAAGTACGGATTTGACCTTCGATCGAGATATTCAAGCTCAGTTCATTATTTTTCTTGCAAGTACGCAGAATATTCTTCACCGGAACTGCCAGAAAGAGTTCCAATTACAAATTTGCGGTGTGGGCTCGAGGTTTCAAGTGAAAACCACGAGAAGAAGCACTACATCCTGACTTCTCTTTTAAACTTCGCTTTTGGAAACATATCTTCCAGTAAGTGGACATCCTACGGACATTTGCTAAACCCACATTCAGTTTTCTGAAATGAAAAATGTATACACAACTCAGCGCTCCAGTCTCATATCATGCACCTTTTCCATTGTTCCAGAGTCCAATCATCACTGAAAACGAAGTTCACTGTTCCTTGAGAAGAAACCATTCTGTTGGCTATGGCGGGGTTGTTCCTGTTTCTATTGCGACCGAGGCAGGGTAGCCGAGTCAGTGTTTCTTGGCCTCTGACTTTGCGAGGTGGGAGGAATGGTCCCTACTGTCCTAGCCCGGCTCCTCGTGCCGATGGACGGATACTGGAAGGACCAATCCATGGTGAGATGACCTTCCAGTAACTAAGTGACCAGATAAACAACACACCATTCACGCACTCATCTGGCCTCTGCAGTCTGTACTCATCACACAGATACTATTGGCGATTTTGTGAACAACTGGTGCCACTTACAAGAATACAAATGCAATGGTGGCATTGACAAAGTCTGGCAGAGAACCTCTAGTACAATAAAAACACCCTTCAAGTGACGAACTGTCCAAAGACAAAAATCGTAACAGAAATACGAAATTTTGAATGAAAAAACTATAATCTTGATCAAAAATCACTTAGGAGATATCTATTGACCAACAATTAAAGTGAAGAAAACACAAACAGCTGTCAGACGAAAGGCCACTGAGAGCAAATATGTCCTCACATCGTCTGCTCTTCTCTAAGTGGTGAGCAGACGATCGCATTATTGCTTCTGTGTGCTTGCAGAAGCCATAAAGATAATTATTATTATTAATAGCGAATATGATCGTTTGCCAATAACAGGGCCGGCCAGATTTCCTCGTGCACTATAATCCATTTCAACTCGGTAGCCAGTTCCAATCCGAAACATACTCATTACATTTCTACAATAACATACTACAGTATTATAATTAGAGTGTCGAATCTGTAAACTTACCTATGACAGCAGCTAAGGTTGGAAGAATAAGTCCTATCGATATCAAGCACTTCATTTTTCTCCGGGACTTTGGTCTCCGATACTCGTGAAGAGGAGGTGGATGTATAAACCCCCTGCGCCCGAAGCTTCTCTCTAGAATTAAACGAAAAGAGGAAACAAGTCTCGTTAGCAGAATCGAAAAGTGAAACAGCAGAACATAATAGTGTGTATATATACGCTGAACGTCTGATCATTGAGCTATTTTCTCAGAGACCTACTTTCTTACGTCATAAAAAGTAGGCGTCTTGAGAGGACAAGAAGGAGAGCTAGCGTCTTACGTTTTGCTGCTCACAAGAGGCGCACCAACCGGGGCACACAATTACCCGAGGAGTTTTTACACCTAAAGGGCAACAGACCATGTTACGAGTGACAACACTGAACAGAGGAAGTTGTACTTCAGGTGAAAGTTCAGCGTTGTGCTTTCTGTATGAGTACAGTATATGGTGCTCTCTATTAACGAACAATTATTAAAAATATTTTTTGGGTGAGGGGGCGCTACTACATTCGAAAGAACTTTCTTAAGTTTTTTTGGTTTTTTTTTTGTAATATCTGTGTCATCTTTGCGGATATTCTTTGTTGCACAAGAAATGTTGCAAAAGAATTTGCTGCAAAAGAATATTTATTAATTTTGCGATGTTTTTACTCTTTAGAACAAGAACACGTGATTACGTCATAACTCGTGACAATCTCATAACTCTTGACGTAATAAATACGTCATAACTCGTGATATTTTCTCGTGCTGGTAAATTTCACTGTTCCAGATATCAAGTTATGTCAGTTATGACGTATTAGCTATGTCAAGAGTTATCACGTATTAGTTGTCAAACTGTCAATGAGTTAAGAGTTTGTTACGATTTATGACGCATTAGTTATGTCGAGTTATGAGTTTGTCTCTAGTTATGACGTTTAGTTGTGTAGAGTTATGAGCTTGCCACTAGTTATGACGTATTAGTTATGAGTTTGTCGCTAGTTATGACGTATTAGTTATGTAAATAGATGAATTTGCCACGAGTTATGACGCATTAGTTATATCACGAGTTTTAATTTTTTATTATTACAACATATCATTTATGTAATAATATATTGAATAGACAAAATATATTAACTTTTTTTTAAAAAGAAAGTTAGTTAATGTATACGGTGCATTGATTCCAGGGGCGTTAGCAAATAGTAATAATTCGTGATTTACAATAAACATAAGAGCAAACAGCAACGACTTTTCTGCGCATCCACCACATTGCCCATTTATTTCTTTAACTTATAAATTATATATATATGATGGATAAATAATATTTTCCAGATTGCAATTGGTTTGATTTTAATAAAATTTCGAATGGCTCAGCAAATCTTTTTAAAAAGCCTAAATATAAAATTTAGTTAATACAAGTCGAAAAAAAATATAATAAAAAAGAAAGAAATAATAATTGACGAATTTCATTTGGCCCGCTCTTAATTAAATTTGGAATGGTTGTATAAATATTTTTAAAAATTTGTCAAAACCAATTAATTAATCTTTAAATATTTGTCGAAACCAAACCAGTTACTAAAAGTTCACCCAAATATAAATGAAAATCCGTACACTGGGAGTCGAGTTGTTACATGCGGACGGACGTACAACATGGCGAAGATAAAGGCAAAACTGTCAATTAAATGAAATATATGCAGGCAATTATTAAACCTATTATTATATTAATTCATTAAGGCAAAGGTATATCCCTAACGAGTTTTATAGCTCAGAAATATTGAGACTCATTTAGCTAAACTTAATGATTTTTGTTAGAACAAAAACATAAGAAAACATAAGGGTTTAGGGAACAGCCATTCGGCTCAATACAGGATATCCCTCCCTCCTCCTTCCCCCACCCATTTTTCCTTCCGATATTGCAAAATACCTTGAAAAACACGAAAGAATATCTATTGATAAGCTACCTAGGTCTCCAGGTTTTATGGATTGGGGACAAATTCTCCACTTCTTCCCCCCCTCCCCCCAACACTGCGGTCATGAGTTCAAACTGTTGTAGCTCTGGTCACAATGATTGATGAGTTTAGGGAAGTTCCTAGGGATCAGTTTTAAATATAATCTCACATGCTGAGATTACATTTAAATAAGATCGGTTTGTAAAGAATTTTTATCTCATGGTATGCTGAAATTTTTCCTCCGATTCACTGTTTTACTGAAATTATTCTCCAATACTTGAAGTAAACATTTGCCAAAGTTATCGTCACCAAACATAAACTCCAACTCTCACAAATCAAACGCAAAAACTCGTTTTACCAAATATCTCTTCCATGATGACTTGTGTTAGCTAACACCTCAATAAATCGAAATTAGTCACAGACACTTACAGGTCATTCTCACCTCTTTAATGGCACAAGACGTTTGGGGCTCGGTATACGTTTTAACAAACGCCACCTAACCAGGCATTGAATATAAACATAACGCCCTCGTGAGTAGCACAGGT
The DNA here is from genome assembly GCF_048544385.1 of Mastigoproctus giganteus. Taxonomy (NCBI): domain Eukaryota; kingdom Metazoa; phylum Arthropoda; class Arachnida; order Uropygi; family Thelyphonidae; genus Mastigoproctus; species Mastigoproctus giganteus. The sequence continues at coordinate 17,782,875 of NC_143586.1, read as the reverse complement.
GGTAGAATCACCGTCCTCCCCACACTGCGTGGAAAAGACCTGAGTTCGAGTCCTGTCAATGACGTGAGGAATTTTTATGGGCCTTTTTCACAACTTGGCTGAGTTAGTCGGTCTCAAGCGAGGACAGGGTGGTGTTTTTTCCCCGAAACTTGGGTTTTTCATCTGCATAATTGCATGGAAAATTTTAAACCATTAAGAAAGAAGAAAAGAAATAGCTGAAATTGTATTGCGTAATGGCATTCAGTTCTTAAAATTGCAGAAGATATGCAACCAAGAACAAAAAATATTAATCCTCCTAATTCCCATAACAAAAGAAGCAATCCTAATGAAATAGCAAATATGTCAGCAGATATCAGCTTACCCGAAGCATGAAGACTGCTTTTCAGAATACGACATTCAAGGGTCAAGTGCCCTCGTGGGTAGCGTGCTTGGTATATTCGCTGTCCTCCCCAAATTGGTCGGAAAAGACCTGAATTCGAATCCTGTCAATAACGATAGGAATTTCTATGGATTTTTTACACAACGTGGCTGAGTTAGTCGGTCTCAGGCGAGAGTAGCATGGTTTTTCTCCCGGAAAATCGGATTTTTCACCCAACAAACAGCAAATAGACCACAGAACAGATGGCACTACATGCCGAAAAGGTTATACGTAAAATGCCCGCACTCAGTGACAGTGGTATGGAACACAGTGGGATGAGAAAAGGACCTTGATCCCTTCACAAGAAGCCTGACAGCAGATTGTGAAACAACATTTATGTCCATTCCCCTGATAGCAGAAAGATTAGAATAGCAAAAATCAATTGCTGGAAACGTACACGAATAGAAAATAGAAGGTAATGGTGTGAAGGCCCTTCATACCAAGTCAGGAAGTTATACAACCATTAACGACCTCCGGGCATGTCTAAAGTGGACCAAGTCCAAAATGGACTTCGTTCCACTTATTGTCATCGATGAAACCATAAAAGCAGCTGTCTGTTATGATATTCTGAACAGTTCTTCTTCATCTTCATTGTGGCAGAAAGGAGCCTTGTCTCTATCACCATGACAACGCTGTGTCACAAATCACAATACAACAATAATTCCAGGAGAATATGGTGAACCTGCTACTTCTATCCTGCAGCCGAGATCTGAATGGAACTTAAAACCTTTGGGATGTTTTGGAACAGCAACTGAAAGCCATAACGAGACGTTCTAGTCCAAGCAGGGAACTTGTTGCAGCTTTATGGCAATGGAGAAAGAATGGAGCCTCTGTATGCCAAAAAAAATTGCAGAAAGTGTTCCCTAGAGGGTTATAAATGTTCTTAAAGCCCATGAGGGTATACTCGATCTTAAATATTTCTTTTTTATAATTTTTTCTTTTAATTTAGTGTCCCAATATATATTGGAGGACAGTCTATATATTAAAAATTAAATAAAAATGGAGGAAATAAAGGAAAATTTAGAATTATAACAGAAATAAAGACAATGCGAACTGGAAGTCTCTCAAAAAGCCTTATCTTCCATCGCGTTAATAGTTCACACTCACTTTGTAAACCAAATGATGTAAACTATATACACTATCCTACCATTAACATCCAGACACCCCTCCTTTGATAGTTGGTCACGTCCTACCCAAGCATCACGGGTCAGACAACTACAAGACAGGAGTGACCAAATGGAACCGATTCGCTCCTGAATTGAGTGGCAGCGATATCAATGTGTCCATATACTCTTTGGAGGTTAGTGTATGTCCCCTTGTGTGTGTAGTTCGAAAAAGAGTAAGGATGCCGTTACCATTTGGTTTACTCTATCCATGCAAAGCTATAAACACTTCACTGAAGTCGATGAGTAAACTGTTTGAGTATGCATTTGGGATCCATGAATTCTAATGACTAAGTAACTATTTGTAGTAGAAGGGCGAGACATGAAATGATCCAGATCAAATTCTCAATATATTTTGTTTGCAGTGTCATTTGAGGGTGTGTAGTTGTACATTTTTCCTCCAAGTTCTGGAGGACAGATATATAATTCCACATGAGAAGATGAGGAGTAAAAATGGGATAACTCAATATGAAAAATGGGAGAAATTCGAATAATATCCATGTGTGGAGCGTGCATTAAAATAACACTGTTCAGGAAATGTGGTAAAACGCAGCTTGCAGAAGAAGCCATTGCTGCATTTATGTCATTAACGTTTTTGTTCTTTTTTTCACTTCCTTGTATAAAACCATCCTAAGAGCGTCCTACTTGCTTCTTTCCTTGTCTAATCCCCACTTTACCTCACTAACAAGACATTGTGCATATTTTCTTGCATTTCCTCTTGAAGAAACTTTAAACACTACGATTGTAGGTCAAACGACCTCGACATTAAGTTTACATATGCTTCTGTTCAATTTCTCTTTCTAGCTTTAGGTTTTCTTCTAAAGATCTACATAAAAATGGATGGTACAGAACAGGTCTATCCCTTTGATTAAAGACAAAATTAACTTTATAAAAGCATTTTTTCGCAAAAAAATGCGTAGATATACAAACATATTAAAATGCCTATCAACATTAAAACACAATTTCATTTGCCCTCGTGGTAGCACAGTTGGTTTGGTAGGACTGCCATCCTCCCACAGACTGCGTGGAAAAGACCTGAGTTGGAGTCTTGTTGATGACATGATGGATTTTTATGGGGGTTTTCCCAACATGGCTGTGTTAGTCGGTCTCAGGAGAAGGTAGCATGGTTTTTTCTCCCGGAAATTCGAGTTATTCGTCCAGCAAACAGAAAATCGACCTCAAAACCCATGTAGACAATATTAGTCGCTGACGCTCCTAAAAATTCCTATTACTACATTGAAAATTACTTCGAAAAAAAAAAGTAATCACTAAAAGAAAATCCAAATAGATAAAAACAAAACAAAATAACGCAAATTTTCTAAACACAAGTTTCTTCAATGGGGTGATGGATATGTAATTGAATTTCAATTCGCTGGACATATACTGTTCCAGACCACCAATTGATCATCTTAGTGATATTTTGATCTTTGGTCCAGTAGCTTTCAGTGGACTGAACTGCAACTGATTTTAGACTGCATTATTACCATAAAAACCAAATATTTTTGTAGTAAACTTGGCACTGCACAAACTCCTTGCAACTACCTCTTTTTTAGCCGGTACAGCAAAAGACTATGACCTCTTTGCACTAACAGGAACTTGATCAACACTCCTGGTGACTAGTCGCAATGATGTCATACTGTTACGTCATAGTATACGACGTTAAAAGAGTGACTCGCAGTACGTTAACCACTTTCTTAAGACATGTAGCATTAGTCGATACAATTCTTTCAGTATGGATTGTATAATTGAAAAAAAAAAAGATGTCATTAGGGTCAGAGCTAACTTATATTCCGATGTGCATTATGTCCAAAATTACATGTGTTCTCTGGTCCATTTGCCTGTTTTACTGAAAGAAAAACCCGAGTTTCTAGGGAGGTAATCTTGCTATTTACGCCTCAGATTGATTAACTCAGCCATGGGGTGAAAATGAGCCCAAGTTCCTTGCGTTATCGACGGGATTCGAACCATGCCTTTTCCACCCGAATGGGGAGGAATGGTGATTATAACCACTGCGCCACCAGAGCAAACTTATTGAGTAATGAGAACAACATTTTTATATAATGATTTAATTTGTATTATTGTTGTTTTAATAGGGTTTAACAACTTAGACCATATTGCGTGTGTATATTATGTCTGTAAATTGCGTATGTTCTGTGGTCGATTCGATTTGCTTCTTTACTGGATGAAAAACCCGACTTTCCGGAAGGGGGAACTATGCAACCCACACCTGAGACTGACTCTAACTCGCTACATTCTGAAAAAGCCCATAAAAATTCCTCGCGGCATGGGTGGAATTCAAGCTCGGGTCACTTCCACACAGTGTGGGTAGGATGGTGATTATATCAACTGTGCTACTCGCAAGGGTTAAGTATATTTAACAGTTCATATTCACGTATTCTTCACCATTTCTGCGCGTCGTTTATGAATTATTTTTCCTTTTCAATGTAGATTTTTAAAATAATAAGTTGAAGCATCAATTTTTGTATTAGTATTAGCCATAGGCGCAAGGAAGCATGAGGCTTTTGATGCATCAGCCAAAAAATAATAATCAATAAATAAATAATAATAATAATAATAATAAAACTACCTGATTGTTTTTCTCCTTATGTAGATATCTACCCAGCTGCCTTATGAACTTCTCCAAGCTATCAGCGTCAACCACCCATGAAGGAAACTTATTCCAGTAATTAACAGCTTGGTGGCTAAAATAAAACTTCCTGCAGTCCGGGAAGTCTTTTAAGCCTACAATCCATACACGGTACTAAGCACTATAGGTTCTAATACCTTTCTTCTTTGGGGGTTTAATAAAATAAAAAAATAAATAAAACTTCTTCTCCCATAATTGGAATTTATGTCCTCTAGTCCTGGAATCATTTATAACATGTTTTTTCCACTTTCATTCACTTTGCTTCACCGCTCAATAACCTGTGCACTTCAATCAAGTCCCCTCTAAGGCGTCCAGTTTCCAAACTCTGTAGTCCACATACTCGAAGTCTTTCCTCAAATGGACGCGTTTCCCGGCTTTGGACGCTTTCGAGAAGCTCAACGTCCATCTGTTGCCGCGGTCCATACCATAACAAGTATTCCGAGTTTGGTTTTATAATTTACTTATATAGTGGAATTATCACCTTCCTTTGAACTTGGACCGTGAAAGTATCTATACAAAGGTCTATGAGACAGAGAGTGGAGAGACTCTGTTAGAGATGAGACTGTTGTGCAGTAGCACACAGGCGCCTCCGTAGCCAGGTGGGAAGGAACAGTGCATAGCACGCGCTTCTTGATTAGACCGGGGTTCGAGCCCGTCACCACCAAATACGGAGAATGCGGAAAGGTCAGGGAATGACCACCGCATATTCACAGAGCAATATGGCCTTAGTTGCTAATGCTCCTAAAAACCAAATAACAAATAACAAATAGCAGTAGCACACTGGTATCGTCACTGTCCGCCCCACACCGGGTGGAAAAGGCCCGGGTTTACGAAGTATCGATGAGGCGAGGAATTTTAATGGGGGTTTTTCATTCGGTCATTGAGTTAGTAGGTTTCAGACACAACAAATATATGGGTAGATGTAATCATTTACGGGTGACCCTAATATCATAGTCTTTTTTGTGTTAGAGATGATCATTAATTAACCTAACTGCCCTCTTCTGAATGGAATCTAGAAGCCTGAGAGAGTTTTTGGGGGGCACCGCCCCAGATGTTGGAACGATATTACGTGGTAGGCCGGATTTGCGATTTCTATAGAGTCAACAACAGTTTGGAAGAAAAGGAACGTCAAGAGGAAAAGAGAAAACCAAGTTTTTTAGATGCAGAGGAACAACATTTGTAATGTGCTTTATGCCAGGAGACATGTTTTCGAAGGATTGAAATTAAGTTATCTTTGCCCCACTGGAGATCAACATTTAAAGAATTGATTGCGGATATTCGAGAAGTTGAAGCTGATTGAGCAGGGAAGGTTTCTCAAACTGGAAGGTGGAATGCAATGTGCTATCGTCAGCAAAACTATGGAGAGGATTTCGGGTCAATGGAAGAAGGTCATTAATATATAAGAGGAAAAGAGTGGGAGAAAGAACTGAATCTTGGGAACATCAGCATTATTGGAGAAGATAGAAGACAGAGAGCCGTCTACCATTAACTAGTGAGCGGTCAGAGATAAAACTGGATACTCAATTACAAAAAACAGCTGGCAAACCATAAGATGGAAGCTTGTTTAGAAGACCTTTACGCCAAACTCGACGGAAAGCCTTGGAGATGGCAAGAGCAACTGCTTGTGTTTCACACAACTTTTCCATTGAATTTGTCCATAAATAGGTAACATAAGCCAGAATATCACCAATGGATCGACACTGACGGAATCCATACTGAACGATCGTTGATCAGACGGAAAGTTTCTAGGTAGTTTAAGAGTTGGCGTTTAATTGATTTCTCCATTACTTTAGAAAGAGTAGAAGTAATTGAAATGGGACGCTAATTGAATGGGAGGGATTTGTCACCCTTTTTAGGAACTGGCAGGATATGAGCAAATTTCCAAGCAGAAGGAAAAACACCTTTGGAATAAGAAAGTGAAAAAAGGCGGCAAAGAACAGGAGTAAGTTCAGGAGCACAGGTTTTGAGAACAAGTGGAGAAATACCATCAGGACCTGGAGCTTTCTTAGCATCAAGATTCATCAAAATCCTTCTGATATCCTTTTGACGGAAGACCACATGAGGCATTGAATGGAGCGTGTTGGGAATGGTGGGAGATGTTTTACCAAGATCATCAATACATGAGTTGGAAGGAAAATAGGATGCCAACACGTCAACTTTATCTTTGGCTGATGTGGCAACAGAACCATCTGGTTTTGACAGAGGTGGGAACAGAGATGGGCAAATATTACAGCCAATAGTTTTGGCAAGAGACCAGAATGGTCGGATACCATTGGACAAAGAGCAAGTTTTCGACTCTTAACCTGTTTGAAATCTAGTTTGGACTGATTAATAGCTGCTTTACGAAGTATAAATGGTACTTAATAAATAATAAAAATTATTATTATGATATGTCGCTTATAAAAACGTAGTACTGGAAATATTTTGTAATAAAAATTCAAATATATTATACGATTTCAGAGAATATAGGCTTAGTGGTTCGCTTTAAAAATATTATGTTGAAAGGGGTTCGCTAAAAAAAATTTACGCTGAAAGGGGTTCGCGAGTCAAAAAAGGTTGGGAACATAGCACAGCTGGGGTGGAAGTCATTATTCCTCTATATAAGAGGAATAATGAATAATGAATAATGAATTGAACAGCATTTTGAATATTTTATTAGCGTCTGAAAGCTCCACCTGTATGTGTATACAGTATAGGCTGTATATATATTTCTACAGGGTCGGGCAAAAACAACTACCCATTTTCATTTTCTTTTTAAATAATATGACTACTGTGCAAATTGTAAAAGACATTTATTACCTTTACAGTTTAATAATATACATCAAACCACTTTTTACACTTCTGTGTTTGAAAAGGATGTCCTTTAAATAACCACTACGATTACAAACACAGTCCTCTACTCGTGTTCACAAATTATCCATTGCTCTCTGTAATCTTTCCGGTGGTATCCTTTCAAATTTCATCATGAATGTTTTGTTTCAATTGCTGAAATGTCCTTGGATGGTTTACATAGATTTTCGATTTTAAGAAATCCCATAACAAGGAATTGCAAACAGACAAGTCTGGTGATTGTGATTGCTAATTTATGTTACCAAAACATTCCATTCAGTGTCCATGGAAAGTGCTACAGTAGGTATCATAGCACCGTTTTGTTGAAACCAGACATTTCGTAATTGGATTTCTTTTTTTTGTGAAGATCCTCTTGAAAAATTTTGACCATGTTTAACAAACAGAGTGAAGTTATTGTGGCAGCTGAACCATTAGCATTTTCATAAAAGTAAGGGCCGATGATGCAGAAGGCAGACATCCTACATAGAAAGGTAACTTTTTTTGGCTTCACAGCCAATTCGTGAAGTGGTTGTTCATGAAGGTAACGTGGATTTTCGGTTGCTCAACATCTAAAATTTGTTTATTTACATATATGTTCAAATGAAATTGAGGTTCGTCACTCATGATCAAGTCTGGATCATCGTTCACCTTCTATACGAATAGATTGCAGAAATTGAAAGGTGTATCCAAATCATGAACAAGTAATTGTTGAACTATTTGCATTCTATACGGATGGAATTTTAAATCGATATGCAATATATGGCGTACATTTTCTTTCGATATGTTCGAGTCTTTTGATTTACGACGAACAGATGTTCGATGGCTGCATTCTGAATCTTTTAATGTCTTCTGGAGTCGTGCTGTGTTCTCAGGAGTAGATAGCAAGGTTTTCCTCCACAGAAACTGGGGTTTTTTGTCCAGCAAAACAGGCAAATCGACCAGCGAACACACGTAATTTACAGACATAATACATATACGGCATATATAAAGAATTATTTGTGGCCTAATATAATAGTTTGAGGCACTATGGAAGCAGTTTTAGGAGACAGCAACCATTACAAGAAGAGCCGGCCAAGGTTGCCTTATGGCTAGGTCAACCAGAACAGACCGCAGTCTGGCTCTAATAGCAAGACTGAACCCTACGATGTCGTATCATCAACTGTCTTTTGAGGTTGCTGGGGCCACAGGTGAGAATATTTCCAACCAGACTGTTAAGAAGGCACAATTCAAGTGGACTCTACGCAAGGAAGCGGTTTGTGTCTCATTAGCCACAAACCACCGAAGAGCTCGTCGAAACTGGTTCCATGAACGTGTGACTTGGAGCCCTGACAAATGGGAAACAGTTCCGTTCTCTGATGAATTCTGTTTTAGCCTATCAGTGTTATTTCTAGACGTTATTCATCTGGAGACAACGAGTAATGCGGTACCATCCCTCCAACATCAGAGAAAGGGGCGGGGTGGAATAATGATCAGCGGCCACACCCCTCCATGTTTTTGATAAGAGGTACCGTAACTGCACAGAGGTACCGAGAACAGATCCTCGATTTCATCGTTATTCTACGCCACCATACCAAATTTTGTTCCTCTTCATCGCAAGATGCATGAATTTCGCAACGTTTTCTACGCGTTCTGTTAGTTTTGTCGAGAAGTGTAATAATATTTAATAGGTTTACTGCCTGGGGTCCATGGGCCAGAAGTCAGCCGGAGATTTCTTTAGAACTTTATTGCTCTTGAGCGGTAAAGTTCTAAACGATGTGGAACAATAATCGAGTAATTAGCTGCTCATTGAAAAATTACAACTAAAACTGTAATTCTAACATTCCAATTTCACTTCTTTGACAAACTGAGGATCAAATCAGGGAATCGTCCATTGACAATTTTTGTGCAATTAAAATCCAGTTGTATAAATGCTCATGGCGACCCTTAATTTTGTTTTTCCGGTAGGAAATCGATAGATATTGTAAAATTGGAATTACTATGTCTTTATACACTGCGTTATCAAATTATTAGATAATCCAGCATTCCGATATTTGTTTAGCTCTTATCTATGAGAAGAGTTGCGGTCACAGTCATAAAAAATGTAGCACTGGAAAAGGCCGGTGACATTAAATACCTCAAAAGGCGCATGACCATAGTGAGGGCAGTGATATTTCTCGCTTCACCAATTAAGAGGTGTCAAGGATCCACGAATTTGGCTGCTTCTCTAAACGGATTATGATCAAATTGCCTGTTATACTTGGGATCAAAGTGTATCGCAGAATTCCCAGGAAGATTACTTTAAAAGGTCAAAAATAAAGTTGCATTTTAACGTTTCCTGGTTAATATATAATTATGAATTTAGATTTCCAGATTCACTTTTTTTTTTCTTTCGTTTTTTCGTGTTTTTTGCCAAAACACGAACCACAAACCTTAAATTAATAATGCTGAATTTGTAATGATTACGCGGTAGGACCTACATTTAAGATGTTTATCAGTCACGCTCCTCCAACCAAGGTCAACTCAAACGCCTGTATTACAGCATACATTTGACCATCCGACCACACTGGCCATTGTTTTTATTCCGTTAGAATTTTCAATAAAAAAAGATATAGTCTTCCACTTTTTTTGGCAGATGCTGAAAATTTCCACTTCCTTGGATCATTTAGCTATTAATAAACACTAATATTAAATTTTTACAGCTGAGTACGAGTCCGAATTATGGAGGGTTTACTGTATGTCAACAATCGCCATTTTGGTAAACATTATATAACTTGTTTAGTTGATATATAATCCCATATATCAAAAGGGTTAAACAGCTAGGTCAAAGACTCGGAGAATTCAAGTTTCGTCGACCTTAATTTGAAACTACTGACGAAAAGGAGGTAGTCCATCCCCCTCCTCCCGTATTTGTGCTCTACAGGTAGCAAAATATCGAGCTTTTTACTTCCCAAAAGGTGATGAGTGGCCCAAAAAACTTTATAAAATACTGCAAACAAGAAAATTGTGTCAGGTTTCTAAGCATACCTTATCTGAACTGTCAAATCAATCATTTACTGTTCAGCATGAGGTAGATGTACTGTCTGTTTCTGCCTTTCTGAAAGTACTAAGAGATCTATTAATAATCTTTGATTCCCCCATCCCGGTCTTTCTTCAGGTTTCCAAATGTTCATGAAGGGACTAGGAAGTTAGATACCGTCCAAAAAAAAGGAATTTTACTTCTTTGAAAGTTAAAAAAATTACCAAAGTCCATTGTATCATCTCCTAAACTACTTGCGCAACTTTTAAAACTGACTACAATAAACCTTGTTGAAGATATATATATATATATATATTTAATTATTAAAATGAAATAAAACAAATGCCTTTTTAATAACTGTGAATTTTAACTAAAATAAAAATTGTCGTTATTTTTTGAATCACCATTGTATTTTTTCAGGATAGAATCGTGAAGAATATGATGGCTTCAGTAGTTTGTTCTATGATGCCTAACTTGTTTTGTGGGAACGTACAGTAGTACAACGTGATAGATTTGAGGTTATTAGTTCCACAAGCTTCTCAACAGTTAAATGAAGTCTATCAAAGTGCCCGAGTTCCGTCAAAATTTCTTATAGGTAGTACACACGACACACGCCCCCATGGCCTCAGTGACTTCGATGAATATTGTAAACAACCAAACTGTTAATTATTAATTATACTAAGATTCAAATTAGAACTGCTACATCAACGAGCTCTTTCGAACCACAGGATCGCCATGGCTCAATGTTATTTGGTTCTTAGACCAATCACGTATTTCAATTTCACGTATGACTGTGCCTGGATACATCGAGACACAGTCATACGTGGAAAATTAATGAAGGATTGCAGTTTCTGAGGTACTCATGCCAGCATATCTCACGCCGACTGCCGTGCCACGTTCAAAGTCACATTATCTTGCCCATTGTCGCAGTGAATGGCATCCATTGGGCATCCCTACGTACATCCCATGGTAAGAAGTATTGCTGTTACTGAGGAATATTCCATTTCATGAAAAAGACAAGTGTACCAAATGAAGTGGTCATTTATTTACACGACGATTTTTCTGTGTTTAAATCGGTCTCCAAACCTGAATACAATATTCTATCTTCTAACCATGGTCTTGTACAAAGGGACAATGACGTCCTTCTCCTTACTAGAAAAGGTCTTAAAAATCATCAACAGGACACCATGTACCTTGTTTACACTGCACGGAAAATTTCATTATTTGATCGAATCATAACACCTAAGTATTTTCTTGAACCACTTTTAGCACCTCTTCCCCTAGATGATTACAAACACTGATGTTACACTAAGATTTGTAATCTCCCAGATGCATAACCTTATATTTAGAAGCCATTTTTCGGATCATGTATGCAACCAATCCAAAATTGTTTGAAGTATCATGACCTATTGCGAATTGTCCACCATCCTCTTCACCTTTAAATCATCTGCAAAATATTAGTTAGTTAGTTAGTTGGTTGGTTTTTAGGAGCATTAGCAACTAAGGCCATATTGCTCCGGGAAATGCGGTGGTCATTCTCTGACCTTTCCTCATCCTCCGTATTTGGTGGTGACGGGCTCGAACCCCGGTCTAATCAAGAAGTGTGTGCTATGCACTGCTGCTCCTTCCCACCTGGCTACGGAGGCGGCACCTGCAAAATATCACAGCTTCTCTTGCATATTCTCGTCAACATTTATAATAATTTAGAAACAGGAGGTGACCCAACACCGATCCCTGACTCCATTTTAAAACAACCTTTGTCGATTGGGAAGACATTTTCACTTTTCCAGCCCTAGGGGATCTTCCAGGAGTCTAAAAATGCTTTCATTAACATTCCCAGGATTAATACCTTCCTCATAAACAGAAAAATAATTTTTTTTTTCACAAGGCAATGCGACTACACAGCTTGTAAGTTGAAATGATTTGTTATCTCAAAAATCCGAAGAGAAAAACACTGCAGAAGTGTGATCAATGGGACTGGATTTTGCTCTATGAATTGCACTTGAGTTAGAAGGTCGCCATTTCAAAGATACCAACGAAATGTAAGCTACCAGCAGGCTTGAAGCAAAGACACAGAATTCTGACTTGGACTGTTTCCATCAATATTACAATTAAGTACAAAGTCAAGTTTATCTCAAATTTCGTCGAAGAGTGTTTATTGTTTGGTTTTGCTCCCACGGAGATAATTTTCCTTCAAAGCCAGACCTCCTCCTGGGCCCCAGGAAACTGCCCTCTTTTCTCGCTCTCTCCCATGGTTGGGTCCTGCCCACAGTCATTTTCAAGAGATAAATTATTCCAGGAAAATTTTTGAACGCACTACCCATAAACAGTAAAAAAATAACATCAATTTGCAATTCTTGTGTAAGCTATATTATAATTAATAAACGCGTTCATGACTCCTGAGTGATTTGAGACAATTGATTCCGAAGATGGACCATAACGAAACAAAAGCGGTGGAAATATTCAATCCTGATTACATAATGCATTTGGGGAGAAGGCCCCTTGCCCTAGTCTCCAACTGCGCCCTACCTCGGGGTGTTGTTGACAATATACAATATAAACTGTCTTTTACTTCATGATTTCAACATTTACTTCATGATTTCTTTTCTATTGATATCGATCTTTTTGGAAATATTATATGTTAATAACAATTTGAAAATAAGCCATTTGATGATTTATTTGGACTTACCGAATTCTTCTGGTCTCATAGCGTGGCATCCGTTTTTCTTTCACATAAATACACACAAAACAAGCCCAACTACCCCACCAAACACAAAAGTATCCACGATTTCCTCATCCACCGTGTCAGTTCTCAAATATTTCTAGCCGATACACGTGGTGTTGTATTAACCAAGCGTTAACATACGACGTTACCTGTCGTACTAAGGTTAGTGGCACTGCTCCTTCATCGCCTGCGCCTGAGTCCTTCACTGAAGCCCACGTGATCTTGAAACCCAGTTTACATCCGGAGGTAGGTTCGCTACCTCGAGAGATCAAGCATAGCGGAAGGCCCCTGGCTTCTCATGCTTCCCTATAGTCGACGTGTATGTGTGTGCGTTGTTGTTTCGTTTGTGCGTGCGTCTGTTCCGATCGCCCAGAGGCTAACCTACATTTAGCAGTCGCACCTGGTGGGGGGTAGGAGGAATGTGAATCTCCGGGTCTGCAGTTGTTTTTCCTGCTTTGATCTCGATGGGGTGTCCCTCAAAAACCGACTTAGGCGTCAGTGTCACAATTCTTCCACCTGGGAATCGCACATTAAAATAGGACACAGATGTGAATGAAAGGGATGACTCCTGAGTACTCAGGGTAGAAAACATTTGTTTCTCTCACTAGTCTACACTCCTAAGGCTGGAGAAGTGCTAATGTCTGTCCTCTCCATAAAGGTGGTGCTAAAGTGCAGTTAGTAAACTATGAGTCAGCGAGTTTGACTTATTGGGGAAGGACGATAATTTTTTCACTATGTGTATCAGTGAGCGAGTTGCATTGTGTTTTTCCACATGGAAATTCGGGTTTTTCGTCCAGCAAAAAGCAAACCGACTGCCCATCCTATTTGGATACTCTTGTAAATGCATCTTTTCTGTCCATCAAAGCGCATACTGTATTTTTACATTTTTCTTTTTTGCGCAATTACATACATATTATTGACACATCATAGCCTTAGTTGCTTTGGCGCTTAGCACACACTTAAATTACAACAACAGGGAAGATCACAGAGTCGTTGATTAAGAATGCAATTCAGGACCATATCGATAAAAATGTTATCTTGAATAGATCCCAGAATGCATTTGTTAAGGGTCATGCCTGACTAATTTGGAAGATTACTATGATGTAGTCATCATTAAGCAGTTGGATGCGAGTAACATTGACATTACATGTCATGATTGATCAGTCTTCAGAGTGGACCAGTGTGATCCCTCAGGACCCAGTGTTGGGCCCCCCCCTTATTTCTAATTCTATTAATTATTATTGACAACGATGTCAAAGGAATGCAGTCAAAGTTTACTGATGATTTCAATGCAGTAAGGATGGTTAACAATTCGAGCCAAGGTATGTTGCTTTAAAAATAATTGGACTGGTTATATACGTGCTCCGAAAAATGGCAACTAAAGTTTAATGTTTCTAAGTGTGAATTTATGCATCTGAGGATTGCAAATCCTGGTTGGATTTGCAATCCTTGACACCAAGACATTGGCAGTACTGTATATGGCGTTTAGGACCCTTTCTCGTAGGGACGTCATTATCACTCTCTACAAGAGGACAGTTAGAGTGCATTTCGAATACTTTTTTGAGGTTAGAGACGGACTTTAAAAAAAAGACACTGAACTTCTGGAGAGAATCTAAAGAGCGACCAAATTAGTGATGATTGCAAATTGATGCCCACATGCAGAACTGACTTAGACTGAACTGAAACTTCAGACAACTAGTTATCTAAGGGAAAATCTGATTGAGGTGTATAAGGCACTGAAGGAATTGAATAAAATTAAAGAGGAATGTCTGTTCTCCCTCGTACGTGAGACAAGAAGCAGGGGCACAAGTCTACGGAATCTCAGGAAATAACACAAGATGTATTATTCTGTGTTAAATAACCTGCCTATTTATACCGTAGGTGGATTGAAGACTGAGAGGACCATGTTGACATTAGACTTGAAGTTTTGTAGATTGTAATTTTAAACAAATGCATGTAAAGGAAGGTTGTCCAGAAAGTGGAAGCTGAAGAGATAAATGAGACAGAAGACGAAAAGTTGGTTTTGGTGAAGAAGTACTTTTGAATACTAAAAAGGACCATGATATTCATTATGCATTTAAGCATACAAACGTCAAAACTTATCCATGATATAATATGAAAAAGTAACTATTTAATATTTATTTACAGCATACTCCCTGTCAGAAAAGTGCAGCTTGGAGAAGAATCATTACGCTCGTATGCACATCGTAATGGTAACTGGTGTTTACAGTTGGGAAATGGCTATAAACACCTTGAAAGAATCTCATTTTGAATACATGAAGATATTCAATTACTTCCCAAGCATGGCAAAAACGTTGAGGTATATACATAAAATCTGATGAAGAGCACCCTATTCCTATTTAAAAGTAAATTAACGTAAATTTTTCTTTGGTCCATTCTTTCAGCCAATAGAGATAGTATCACCGGTATAACGTTACAAACATACTGCTTGATGCTTGCTTTCAAATCCACAATCGAAGTTAAGAGGTTCCTTTAAATCCTGCCAATTAAACTGTACTTCGTCAAGTCAAAAAATTTTCCACAGCCGTTTTAATATCCCCGCAAGATCTTAAAAATCAAACATGTTAGGTACATCCGGACTTTTTGGAAAAACTGTTGGGTGTGATGCATTTTGTTCAATGTCGATAGATGCCAATCATGGGCAACAGTTCCACGCAGTGAACATCATGACTACAACCATTTTTTTCACAATTCTAAGTTCATGACTCCATCGTTTGTTGTGCAGGTGAAAAATGAACCTTCTCCGTATCTTCACATTTAACCCGATGCATTTTGTTCAATGTCGATGGATGCTAATCATGGGCCACAGTTCCACGCAGTGAACATGATGACTACAACCAATTTTTTTCAGAATTCTAAGTTCATGACTCTATCGTTTGTTGTATAGGTGAAAAATGAACCTTCTCCGTATTTCCACAGTTAACCTGATGATCATGTATTAGTTTAACAGGCCAAATAGTTTTACAGCTAAAATGAACTGGTTCAAATTAAAGGGCGAGTCCCAATTTGAACCAGTTCATTTTTTCGTAAAGATTATGGCGATATTATCAGAGATCCGATTATTCGTTTGCCAATAAACACCATGCTCACATATAGAAGTGGAAGAAGGTATTTTTAGAAAACTATGAGATATATCTTGGTAGGTGATGGATTAAAATAGTCAGACTGAAATCTTTTTGACAGGCTGCTGTACTTTTAAAACCCATTCACTACTAAACGGAAGGGAATAAACTATAAACAAGTCCAAATGAGTTGCTTTTTTTTTGCTTCATAGATTTAACATGTCAAAGTAATCTTCTTCTAGGTCGATTTGCCCGTTGTCCACGTATCAAGCAATGTCGTCTAACTGGTACAGGGTCGGTATTTAAAAGGCGAGCCCACGATCTATGGAAATCAGAACATAAACAAGATCACTGTACAAAACAAATTTTTTTTGCACTGAGACAGGGAAGAGGAGGCACTTGATCTTCTTATTCACACAAGAAAATATCGTTAAAGCATTTTATATGGTACCAAATAAAAAGGATTTTCGTATGTGACAAATTGTTTATTGCCTTATTATCAGCAATAATATTATTGCTCAAACTGTGGTTTTCCACTATTTGTTTCCAGGTTCGGAAAACAAGTTAGCTATCATCTTAGTTTGTTGATCGGTAATTACACCAAGCAGGAAACAGGTTTCTCAAGACATAAAAACAAATATCCAGTAATCTGATATAACACCAATCGTTTAGATACCAATAAATTGGAAGGTAGCATATTTAAACTTAATGAGCAGTAAAGAAAGAATAAATTCGAAAGATCTAGTATGACTTGTAAGACCGGATAGCAAAAACATTTTTAATGTAGAAAATTACATCCAAGCAGATATACTTCCTACTTGTTGAGTGTCCAAATTTGTATCTGTAAAAAGTTTGTGAAATTCCTGCAGAGTTTCAAAGATCGTGTTTTATAAAAAAAAAGTTTAATTAGCAATATGCACTGCTGGAGAAAATATGTACTCCAGGAATCCAGGATACTAAAATCGTTGTAACAATGTCAGATTTAGGTAAATGGTAGGTATTTTGAGGCCTAAAATAAGGTCTTGGGGCTTTTGGACCAACGGGATTACTGTTGGTTCAGCAACCTTGGTGTCTTGGAGCAACGGTGGCATTGCACCTTGGTAAATACAGTCTTACATAGCAACCAAGCTAAGAAATTCTATACCATTTAAGGATCATGTTATTTCAGAAATGAAAACTCGCCTACCTCCTTGTGGTGGTGGACGGACACCGGGAAGGAGAGGAGAGATGTTGTTCCTTGTTGGTATGTTGTTCCTCCGGCTAAATGGCTGGAGGAACAACATACCAACACAACCCAATACAACACTGACTACACCAAAACTCACGCTATCTCTTATCTGGCCTTCATAAAGTTTGTATTGAGACCCAGAGGACGCGGAGTTGGGAAGGGGGGACCCGTGCCGCTTGACAAGAAACACTATACTGGCCATCTCTTACACAGCTTTGGTACAAAGTGGGAAGTCAAGTGACCTTAAGCTGCCTATTGCCTTCTCCCCACTTATATTTCTCCGTACTTTTCTCCATAGTGTAAGAAAGGACAAATCATTATCGTGAAGGAATAAAAACGTTGGAGGACAATCCCCCATATATGTTCACCCAGTTGTCACAGAAGAAAATGTATTGACAGACATCTGGGTGGATCAAAGTAAGACAGTTGATGATGTGACCAGGGAGCTGGATACCAACCATGCGTCTCATAAAGATATTTTGGTTTCTGGTGACACTATAGTTTGACGATGAAGAATGCCGTCCAACAATGATCCCGACAGTAACCAAAAGACTTTTGCGAGAAAATATAAAATATCAGATGTATAGTGGATTCATTCCATTAAAGGAATTTCTTTTTGTTGTCATTTTACATATTTATTACTTGAAGTCAGTATTTATCGGTAAAACGAGATATGACCTCTGGTAATTACTCAATCTTTAGTCAATTCATCGCTGGTACCTTCACTTTTAGCTGAAACACTCTTTTCAGAGCTGTCTGCCATCAAATCAACTTGTTTCCGCGCACACGAAAACAATATCCTCACAAAATGATCACACGAAAACTGAAATGTCTACCTAACTGGTCATGCTACAGGCAATGAAGCAGTAGGTTAGGAAGAATCACTGTGGCATGCTTGATCACACAGCCCCTTCCGACTACGAGGTTGATGAGTGCTGTCACTTACTGGCAACCCCCATCTCATCATATTTCCTTGACTGTTCATCTGCCTGACGCGCCCTTTTACAGGTCTGGGCGCCAGAAAATTGAGGCGAGTCACTACCCAGAACAGATATACTTCATTTAATATAAGGCAGTCGATGATTCTTCGCTCCGATGGGTGTTTGCATTTGTGGTTGGTGACTCGTGTCTCTGTAACAAGAAAAATGTTCTTTCGGCCAATAACTATTCATGAACTTTATGCTGGATACAGGTTTGAGGCACGCTACTCGACAATAAAACAAATCCTATATTTTAAAGGCCATCTAATATGGGTGATTTTTATTAAATACTGGTTTAGTTTCCCCATCACAGTAACTCCGTTTAGTTTTAAAAACTTCTGATTCCGTTTTTACAGGTATATGATGACGTCATCGATCGGGTTTAGATATCATATTTATTAAATAAAAACAATCAGTAAAATGGTTCATGCTATTTATTGTTTTTATTTTAACTGAAATCTATGTTTATTTTTGTAGGCCTCTCCGACTTAGCATCCATCTTTATTTATTTTGGGCTAAATATGCAAATTGCAGTGTTGGAGGCAAGGCACCTGCGTGGTGATCTGATTGAGGATTGAGGCATTGAATGGTTTGAGCAAGCTCAATGCTGATGGGATTCTTCCTCTTGCTCAGATTACGCAATTGAGGAATTCATGTTAAGGAAAGACAGTTGTAAAATGCCATCTAATATGGTTACAGAAATTTGCCTTCAGCCAGCGGGTGATTGATTGCTGGAACAAACTTCCACCAGTCGTTGTGGAAGTTTGTTCCAGTTCATCGTTGTACATTTATTTATTTATTTTATTTTATTTTTGAGAAGCTGTATTAATTCAGTAATCAAACCTTTTTAAATTTTTTATTAAAAATATTTCACTTAACTGATCACTCTCAAAGATCGGGCTCAAAGAGTTATGGCGCCCTGAGGCAACTTTCTTTTGCAACCACAGTTCCATCCCATTCACCTAACTTGAAACGTTTTTTTTAGTTGAAAAATAAAATACAGTTTTTTCCATCTAATGCTTTTTCATTCATTTTATTAAACTTTTAAAATAAAAAATATAATTTATTAATTTAACTTTTTAAAGTTAATAGGCTTAATTATATTTTTAAAAAATAGGATTAATTATTACACACTCGTTAAAATTTCACCTTCAAAGATTAACCTTTCCCACCAGAAAATCCTTGGCAATGGCACGTTTCAGTTGATTGATAATGTTGCCAGTCAATCCAACCGAATTTGTGTCATCGTGGAACGAGATAAGTTGTGATTAACCTCATGTTTGATTTAAAAGAAGAGGCGGAGGAAAATAGGGAGTCTACAGTACTCGGGTCCACAATTCTTCAAAGGATCCAGCCGAAATCTTAATTTTTATTTTATTGATTTATTATATGTTAGAATTGAATTTCCAACTTTTCTGCATCATCTAGACGCAATTTAAATGTATTATCTCTTAGAGGCCACTGATCTCATTCATCGTAGATCAGAGGATCTACGATAAATGAGATCATCAAATTTTATGCAGCACATTTTCGAATCATTAATTTAAAAGTTACAGTTCATGAGCAAGTCCGCAATGATCTTCCCCATCCCCACCCTTCCGTGCAAATAAAAAAAAACCGAACTTCGATAATAGCCGGTGTCTTGTTCGTATGAATACACTAGTTGACTATGTTAAAGTTTTGCTATGCTTGGCAGCATTTGTCGAAATGGTAGATCGCACAGATGAGTAAAACTGTGCCAGATATGCGAATAATATTCTTGCGAATACCGTTCTCTTGATACGCTGAACAATATTACAGTATTGGTATATATCTCATGCATAGAAGGTCTTTGAACTGGATTACCCTTTCAAAGGCCGATCCCAAAGTTTTAAGTAATTTTTACATCTTATTCAAAATTTGCAATGGTTGGTTGATAATAATTTAGCATTAGGTTCTTCGGGTCTTATTTCATCACCGTTAGGTTATATTTAATCATAAGTAATTAAGTTAAGACGTGGTACCCAGCTTGCATTTCACCCCTTGATTGCTGTTAGGGTTACGAACTGTGTGTAAACAAAGGAAAAATGCTTGCAGCAATGACCGAACAGTAGACTAAGCTCTTTGTAAGGAAAAGTCATCTAAATTTATATTCATGTAACAGCTTCTTTTATTTTAAAACCCATACTACCAGTCTAAAAACTTAAATAGAATCATAAAAAACTAAAGAACGCCATCCACCTTAATTCTATTTCACGGGTGGCTGAAAAGGGGAACTTCTCATCAATAAAATAATTCATCCAAAATACATTTTACAATCAACAATTTTTTTATACAGACAAACTTATAAACGAAGCCTACTATATCACTAAAAAAAATTATCTTACTTACTTCGTCTTCGATAAAATGTTCGTTTTAGGAGTGAATTCGAGCAACAGTTTCAAAAACCGAATACTGGGTAAGTAAGAGGTCGTCTGTTTTTATGGTAGCAACATAACCAATCTTCAAATTGAAGACTGTACCAAATAAGGAAACAGGAACTGTATTACGATTAGCATATGTAGTACAGGAACTGTACTACATATGCTGATTGTAAAGTAATAAAATACTCATAACCTTTTCACAATATTCCATACCGCAATACGAAAAATTTGCAGAAGGTCGTAGCCAGCAGCACTCAGTAACTCAAGAAAAAATATATATACCCTGGCGGTCAAAATACTTAACTACATGTGAATCGTCTGCAAGAAACTAATTGTCTTATAGGTATATAAATATATTTTTATTATATTATCATAATTTATACATTTTAATCATTATTATTATCAATTTTAATTTTTACGGTGTTCACAGCTTCCATAAATAACATAATAAGATTATAGAGTTTTGTAAATAATATAAACATGGAACAAAACATATCCTGGTGGTCAAAATATTTGCGTGCATGTGAATCGTCTGCGCGAAACTAATAATTCTTATAATATATTTTTATTATTATCATATTATCATACATTTTTAATATTGTAATCACATATTATTAACAATTTTCATTTTTATGGTGTTCGCAGCTTCCATAAATTTTGCATATTGTGATAATAAAAAAATTACATATAAGATTATAGAGTTTTGTAAATAAAATGAAAATTCAAGGAATAAAACATACCCCAGCGGTCAAAATACTTGCTTGCGCGTGAATCGTCTGCGCGAAATTAATAATATAAATATATTATATTTATAAGGTATATAAATATATTATTATTATTTTAATTTATACAGTTTAATATTTTAATCATATATTATTATCAATATTCATTTTTATGGTGGTGTTCACAGCTTCCATGAATACAAAATGAAGACTGTATCAAATAAGGAAACAGGAAGTGTACTACAATCGGTATAAGTGATAAATAAAATAAAAAAAATCACACAATAAGATTTTCACTATTTATAAGATTTATATTTATACGTGAAAGATTTATTTGTAACAATTTAATTTAATAATATTTTTATTTGAACTACAGTTCATGAATAAATAAAATAATAATAAATCATAAATAACTGCTAATTTATTATCTAGTTATTTACAACTATATTCATATTCATGGAAAGAGATGTCAGGAAAAAGGGAGCATTATGCTAAAAAGGTTCGTGGATGAAGAATTTACTTTTCACGGAAGTCAAAAGCTAGAGTAGACGCAGGTGGGAACCATTAAATACGCTTCCTTAGTTTTCGAGCAAACAGGTTAATTACATAAATAAAATACGGGTAAGATATATGTATAACAAGCGTGAAACACTGGTAATGAGATTTTTGCCAGAGTTTGCGAAAACCGCTAACTTACAAAGATTCCAGAATTACATTGAAATAAACTCATAAAATACGTCTTGAGAAGTAAGGCAAATATTTTCATGTTATGTGAAGGAAACATAAATTTACCATACTCTCACATATATATATATATTGCTGGAAGGAGACTAAATTACAATAAGTTTGTTTCCCTTGTCAACCCGCACCTTTATATAGAGCAAGTGAATAAATACAAGGTTCTATATAGAGTTCCACTGGAAGTCATAAATTATTTGAAAGTACTGTCTTGATTACGTAGTTATCTAATGATCGTGTAGCAAACTTAGGCTCACCACCGATGTGGTACTAACACCAATATACGGATAGGATTTCATCTTTCTGAATAGGGCAAGAAACAAAGTTAAAAATTGCATGGATCCTCACAAAAACGAAACAAAAGCGACATTGCTATGCTGGGCTATTTCGTGTTTGGAGTTCGCATATGCAATTATTATTGGTCGAGGAACTTTCTATGATCCTACAGGTGTTCAGGATCGCGGCTTTCTGGAGTTCCTTGTACGTGTTCTTTGGGAGGCCTATTGCTGCTAGATATTTATGGAGGCTCTTTGGCACCATGGCAGTGTTTGACATGGCTTGGTGCCAAAAATATTATTATTATAAAAAAGAAAAACAATCTTATATCTAGAATCGTTTGGGGAGATCTCCATGCAGAAATTGTTTCTGAATGGTTTGAAAATTTGCTATATTTAAAAAGTTATAACTACATTAACAATACCAACGGAAAAGAATGCAAATAAATTGCTTTTCGAACTTATAACTAGAAAATAAAAAAAGTTTAATAAAATAATTAGTTGTTTTATCACACAAAAAATAATATGTACTCACCCCTCACAAATAAAAATATATTTTTTTAATCTAGCTGCTCTAGAACAAGGGCATCAAACATACCAGTTTATTTTCTGCGGCCGTCTCACGGGTTTTATTTATTATACTGTAAATATAAAATGTGTTCCGATTCAATGATACAATTCAGCAATACAATATCTTCCTGTAATCCTGTTCGTTCATAATTTTCCAAAAATTTGGTGAACAAAAAGTGCATTAAGTGACCCATTTTTTATTAAAGAGAAATCAATGCAATTTCTTGATTTCTAGTCAAATAATGGAAGCAACTAATATAATTTTCGCGATATGAGTTTCTGAATGACTTCAAAGAAGAAAATTTGACTAATTTTAGGTTAAAAGGGATAAATTAACATACTTATTTTGGACAGTCTTCATGTTTTTTTTCCTGGTAAGCATGTCATATTTATTTGAAACCGGATTTTCAGCTATGCATATTATTAAAAATGAAACAGAACAAAGTTTAATTTGTGCCTAGTTTGCCCTTAAAATTAACCAAGAGTTTAAAATAAAAATTTTGACATTCAAGACAAAAAGTGTAATTATTCAACTCCAGTACGCAAAGTTCTGTGCTTGTCATTGGTGGTACAAACATTAAAAAGAGCAACAATTCCTTTTATAATTGATGGTTAATAACTAACTTTGAAAATTGATTTAACAAATTACTTCTCTAGCTGCTTGTTTGTATCGAAAATTTCAGTCTCCCTCTCTCTCTCTCTCTCTCTCTCTACTCTTATGTAAAGTATTTCAATTATCTTTAGTTTAGAAATCTTTCACTGTTTCTGTGGTCAAAGATGAAGAACTATTCTTGTAGCGAAAGAACCTTTGTAAAAAATTATACTATTCTAATTATTGTAAATATAATTTAAAACATCTAGTAGTGAGGAATTATTTTTGTCCACAATTTTTAGTAAATTCATATAATATGTCTTAAAAACTTGGGCTGTTTAAGTCAGTTAAAGTCGGTGTTACTAAATTTTAATTGCAAACTCTTACACATTTTATATTTAAGTAATGGTCAAACATTAAATTTGTCAGTTCCTGAAGCTAGTCCTTCTTATATGATAAAGCAGCTGTATGTGCTTCTGTCCACCCTTGTCTGTCTCTCAAAACAGGGGTAGCTATATCACTTACCTTCTTTAATGACCTCAGACCATGCACGAAGCATTTACCTCGTAGCGTGACCTGCCTTTCGTAGTAATCGGCAACAGTCCCAGCTACACCCATTATGTTGGCAATGCTGGTATAGGGATCTGCCAGTAGTCACAACCAGTATCATATCACCACTGTAAAAAGCTGTGTACGAAGGGCTTGCCTAGAAATGGGCACATACAACATACAATTTTTCAACAAAGCTTAAAAAATGACCCCAGATCCTTGGAAGGCCTTAAGGGATACTTTACTGAAAATAATGACGTTCAGAGGAGACAAGATTTTTCCTTACAAATAAGGAAAATATCTACTTATTTACTTAAAGTGCGTCTATCAAAGGCGTCTCAAATATCCTCGAATTGAAGTGTTGAAAAATTTCCCAGATGTTAATAATAAAGCAAAATATTTTGCCAGATTTAAATGATAGTAAAAATAACTTTAATCTCTCATATTCTAAAAGTAGCCAGATGACAGAATAAATTCCATGTCCCAAAAACACACCTCGGGCGATGACCTCTAGAAAAGCACGGCAACAGAGGGAATTTTTTTTTTAGCTTGCTTCATATCTTTTTCTACAAAGACATTGATTTACATTACGTAATTAATGGCCTTCTTTAGAAAAATTTTGGTGAAATTCATGTACCAAGTTAAGCAGAAATAACTTCATCATCAGAACTTACAACTTTGTTAATCACATAATTCTAGACTTGTTACTAGACTCCATGCTGATTCTCAGGGAACTTCACAACCAGCACTGACCAATCAGTTTAGCCTTCCAGCTGGTTTTAATTCTGTAACCATTGCAAACCCAATCCTAATTTTCAGTCCTGTACGTTTCTTGAAGTTAAGCATATAAAATAGGATTATAATTCGCATGTATTCTAATTATATTAAATTCCCAGTACAGAACCAGATCCCCGCGGCATAACTGATTACCGGTATAAAGGCAGATTTGTAGATGACTATTACCATAGTATAATTATAATTGATGATTTAACAAATATAAAAATTCTGTAAATAGTAATGCGAGATATTAAGCAAAAATTCCTCTAAATATAATTTAATTAAAACTCTGCAAACAGTCCCAACTACTCCCATTATATTGGCAATGTTGGTATAGGGATATATCAGTAGTCACAACCTATATTAAATGTATTTCTGCTTGTAATGTAGGAGATTGAGTCAATTGAGTTCAAACTTTTCTTGTGATAGTATACATGTCGTTACTTGGCGCCATAACTGAAGAAAACGCATTTTAAAATCCAGTACTTTCCACTGACTTTGAAATGATGTTTTGCTCTTTTAATTTCGAATATCACAGCAACAAATCAAGACTGGCTACTTAAATCTGAAGAACCAGAAGGAAGTAAATATTGAAGATGTATTACTTCCTGGTATCAAGGAGGCTATAATTATCATCGTTCTTTGAAATCATTAGTTACGAAAATAAACTTGGGACAAGATATGAGATATATGGTGAAGTCACTGCTCTTTAGTTCCTTTTCCGAGAAAAAAATACTCTCCATTCCTCTCCCATTCTTCATTGCCTGCTGAAGTAGTTTTAAACGACTGGTATCCTGGCACATTCAGGAAGTGACATTGTGTGATACAGCAGGAGTCAGGGCATCTATGTCTATGAATTACACCATCCTGAAAGAGACAATAGTTAAAAATATATGTGCTACTGTAATAGTTTACTTAAATGTAATTAATAATAGTTTTCCTTAAATGAATAACTGGAAAGCATCCGTGTGAAGTTTAGCACTTGGCTAACAGTTCTTTACCCTTACTCCAGTAACGAACAATTTCAGACATTTTGGTATTAACGTTTCATGCTGCAATGAACCTGTTAGTGAATGTAATTGATTCAATCCAATATAAAAACAATGCGCTCAAAAACCAAAAATACGTCTACAGCTGAATAAAACCACAAAATGGCTTTCGTTATTTCTAACAAAAGCGATACAGTCAGAGGTGTAGCTAGGTTTCTGGCGCCCTTGGCAAATTTGTGGCTGCGCGCCTTTTTACGATAATTAGTAAAACCATCGTAAAAAGGCGCGTAAATAAAATTATCATAATAAATTATAATAAGTATAGTCTGACCTTTGTTTAACGAACTTCTTTATACCACATTTTTCTGTTGAGTGAATTTTTTTGAATTCCTTTACTACCATCGGCAACTTAGTGGTACCCGTAAAACCTATCCAACTTCCTGTCCCACATTTGATTGGATACTATGATGTGGTCACAAAAGAGCTGGAGGCAAAAAATAATTTTGATGTGATACACTTGGATTTCAAGAAAGCTTTTGATACTGTTGCACATGGAACAAACTGGAGTAGTATGGTATTAAGGGCAGGTTGCTACAATGGATAAAAGGGTGGTTGAGTGGGAGACGATAGAGAGTGGTAACCAATAGACGCTGCTCTTTGTGGAATAATATTATTAGTGGAGTCCAGCAGGGTGCGGTATTGGGCCCAAAGTTGTTTTGTATATTTATCAATGATATTATTGAAGGTATATCAGGCTTAATGTCCAAGTATGCAGATAATACAACGGATAGCAGAGTTGTTAATGACAGTGTGCTACTGCAACAGGCTCTAGAAAATTTGGGCAAATGGGTTGATATGTGGCAACTGAAGTTTAACATTGACAAATGCAAAGTACTGCATATGGGTAGAAAAGGAACCCCAGAGAAACGTACCAACTGTGTGGTATGATACTTAGGCTGATAGAAAATGAAAAATACCTAGGAGTAAATGTGCAGTCAATTATGAAGTTTTCTGAACAGTGCCAGAGCAGGTCATGGGATCTTGTCAATGATATACAAGAATTTTGCGAGCAGGGATAAGGAGGTGATTATCCCCTTGTATAAGGCAATGGTCAGGCCACACCTTGAGAACTGCGTACAGGTCTGTAGACCTCAATTTAGGAAGGATGTACAGCTGTTTGGGCAAGCAGAGAGAAGGGCAACAAGATTGATGAGGGGAACGAAGGGGTTCTCTCTCTCTTACCAAGAAAGGCTCAAGTTCTGCAAATTGCAGCTTCTGGAGAGTAGGTACTTGCGATGGGGGTGATCTGATTGAGGCGTTTAAAGCCTTAAATGGGTTGAGCAGGCTTAATTGTGGTGGGATGAAGATCTTCCTATTATTAAGATTACGAGCTTGAGGGAGCACACATTCAAATTGAGAAAAATAGTTATAGAATAAATGTGCGGAAATTTGCCTTAGCCAGCGGGTAGTTGATTGCTGGAACAGACGTCCATCTGTTATAGAAATTGATAGCTTAAATAAATTCAAGGAGGAACTTGACAAACCTTTAGAGAGAATGGATGTGTGAAATGGTTTTTTTTTTGGTTTTTTTTGGCTGATATTACATAAGCTTGCTTTCTTGTATCAAATACCTCTACTACTACTACTACTACTACTACATACCCAGGAGTCGAGCTGGTCAACTACTTTCTGTGTATCCATAGCCAGTTCGCAGATCAAGGTTATTCGACATTTGGACAATAGGCTCTGGTCAATCTTCTACTGTAAGCACCCTGTTAGTTTTATGAGAGAGTGGTTTTCCTGTACCCCAACAAAAGGTGATCTGTTGTTTTGCTGAAGTGAATATCTGAATCGTCCGCAAACTTAGACATTAAGCCTGATATACCTTCATCAGTATCATTAATAAATACAGAAAACAACAATGGAACCAACAATGAATCCTGGGGAACTCCACTAATAACATTAGTCCACGAAGAGCATTGCCCATTGATTACTACTCTATCTTCTCCCACTCAACCATCCCTTTATCCATTCTAGCAACTTGCCCTTAATGCCACACTGCTCCAATTTGTACAGCAGTCTTGCATGTACAACAGTATCAAAAGCTTTCCTAAGATCCAAGTATATGATATCAAAATAATTTTTTTCATCCAATCAAATTGGTCAGACAAGACTTCACCTTAACAAACCCATGCTGTGTCTGAATTATAACTGAAGTCTTGTCTTGATGATCCTGCAGTGCTTCTTTAACTAGTGCCTCCATTAATTTTCCTGGAACAGAAGTTAAACTCACAGGTCTGTAATTACTTGTGTTACCCTTTGATCCTCCTTTGTGAATTGGGGTCACATTTGCACATCCCCAGTCCATGGGTATTTCCTCTGAGTCCAAGGAACCTGTCATAATTATGGCTAAGGGTTTGCTTACTTCCTTTGCTGCCTCCTTCAATATAACTGGATAGATCCGATTCACCCCAAGTGCCTTTCTTATGTTTATCTTCAACAATTTCTGCTCCATTTGGCTCTCATAATAAAATTTTCATTTATTAAGAAATCATTTAGCTCATTGCCAGGGTTTAATACACCTCTGGCATTCCCCTCCCAGAATAACTCCAATTTGTAAATGTAGATGCAAAATACTGATTCAGTTTGTTAGCTACCTAAGCAGGATCATCAACAGTTGAACACTCATCATGAAATGGACCAATCTGATTCATCCCCTTCCTTCTACAGCTTACATAAATTACTCTTTGCATCTTTTGCCAAAGATTTCTCGTAATATGCCTTTGCCTGCCTAACCTCCCTTTTGACTTGATTGCAGACCAGCATATATCTACCTTTGTGTTCTCTTATACTGCACCAACCCAAGGTTTTTTTTTTTTTTTTTTTTTTTTGATTTGGTAGTTGTTGGCGCATCGGCTTCTATGGCCATATTGCACCTCCCAAGGTTTTTGCAGTACTTTGATCCAAGCCCGAGGCGGGAATCGAACCCGCGACCTTGGGTTGCCGGGCAGGTACTTTACCCACTCGGCTAGCCCGGTCGGCAAACAACCCAAGGTTTATTGACACGCTTCGTATAAGCTATCTCAATATAGGCACTCATCGTTTGATGGCATTGGTTACTTTGTAATATCATTTATGATAAATAAATATAGAGGAAATTTATAATGCGGTCTGCAAGCATTTTTTAACTTCAGAATTGGCCCCCCCTTCCCTAAAAAAGGTTACTCACCACTGCTGTATATTATTTCAATAGCAGCCATAGAGATTTACAACGATAGAAAAACTGTTAACTTAAAACATTCAGATCCAACCAATCATGTAACTGGATCAGCTAATTTCATGAAAAAAAAGCTATTCAAAAGTGCATGCTGGTGACTACTAGAACTCTTTTTTTAAGTAAACTTATGAAGTTAACGGTAAAAAAAAAAGGCAATTAACCCTGAGAAAAGTCAAAGAAGAATGCTCTTGTATCACTTCTGATAGCGGTTGAAGTTTTTCAAATTAGGGTCTTTTAATTGGACGGCTAAGGAAAGATAATGGAACAAACATCCGCTAAGAAAATGCATAATTTTCTTCACATAAAGAGAAAAGTTTCTGCACTGTATGAAAGCTGGGATGAAAAGACACAATTACTTGCTGTTGTAAAGGTTCTGGAATAAGAGCTTTTTGAAAACGAACATTGTGTTTAGGAAGGACGTCTTAAATGGTAGTAGGAAGAAAAGACAATAAGCTATATTTCACCTTATATTTCCGTCTACGAATGAACCTTGTGTATTCAGCCAACAACAACACGGCTATTCTTTCATCATTGCAATTAAAACACCTGGAACTTAAAAGTCAACGAACCTCAGGAAATAAATTGTTTAGCAGGTACATTTACTGGATTTTATCCAATAATATCAGAGATCTTTCTTGCAGAAAGAAGAATTTCATTTTATTTTATTTGATTTGGGTTTTAATGGCAGAAATAAGAAAGATTAGCATAAATGGGAGATATGAGATTTAGGGCATTGTGAAAGCCACTTCATTGAAATGAAGATTGTTATTACTGAGGAAGTGTTCCAGAACAGTGATTCATTGTCCAATATTACTATACTTCAAAATTTGCAACTTTCTCATTAAGAACTGACTGATATGGAATACCCGAATATTTCTGAAACCAGAGTTAGCCAAAATCATTGATCAAAGCAGTAGGCGTTTTCATTGTGTTCTTTGTGGGCCTTAAAATAAATGTGTTTCTTTTGTATGATCCCGCTCCTCCCCTTGTACATAAAATTTTAGAAATAATCTTGAAAATAATTTTATAAAATTTAATTTATGATAGCATATTTTAATGTGAAATTCTGGTACGAAGAAATGGTCTGGTAATCCTAATCCATCAGACTAGCTGAAGTATAGTCCCGAAAGAATGAAAGAATGAACATTCCAGTTGCAATAGAAGGATAAAATTATTTAATATCAAATAAGTTACATTTTAGTTGGCTTGTTAGAACTTTGCTTGAATTTAGAAACTTTTTGTATTTTTGTTTGCGTTTTACTAAGGTCTTCAAAGGAACCCTTAAATTTGGCTCTCTTCTCCAAGCCTTGTCGGTAGCATAGTTGATAGGATCGCTGTCCTCCTCACATCGGTTAGAAAAGACCTGAGTTCGAGTCTCATCGATGACGTGAGGAATTTTTATGGGCCTTTTTCACAACGTGGCTGAGTTAGTCCATCTTAGGCGAGGATAGCAGGGGTTTTCTCCCGGAAACTCTGGTTTTTCATCCAGAAAACAGGAAATAGACCACGCAATTTACAGACTAAGGCCATACCGCAATTTACAGCGACTAAGGCCATATCAGAACTATATGACCTTAGTCGCTGATGCTCCTAAAAATCTACAACAACAACAACAACATCTTTTCTTCACGTTCAGGTTTTTTTCGAAAAAAAATGGCCTTCACAAAAGTTGCAATTTAGGCAATCGCTCATTGCTTCATGTATTACATCGCTTCGTTCTCCACCATGGAGAACGTCCCTTCTTCACACTGTAGGGAAGGGTCGCTCTCCCCACAGTCCTGGTACGGTGGTATTCTTCGATCTTTTAGTGTTTTCGATCTTTAATTTGAATTCGCTCAAGTCTGTGAGAAAGATGGAAGTTTGTTGGAACAAACTTCCATCATTCACACAAATGATGGAAATGATTATTTCCATCATTTACAACAAACTTTTTACATAAAAAGTTATTCTGCCATGCGATAAGTATCAGAGAGAAAGAGAAAAATGGGGGAACTCTTGTGTTGTTTTTATTTATTTTTACAAAATACTTCAATCTGTTTTGTAATGAGAGTTGGGTTGTTTATAATATGAGTCAAGCCACTGGTTGATGAAAAACATCACATTATAATCTGATGATTAGTGGGAAGTAGAGCGACAGTTCAATAAGATCTCTTCTAACATTGCCTCCTGCTCAACGGACGTTCGCCAAACATGGTCATCGCCTGAAGATCAAAATAGAGGTTGCGTGAGGATGAATGAAATTGAGCAATGGCACGCAAACTGTACTCGATGGACTCCTGGGATTTGCGAACAAGATCGTTAGATCACGCGAGAAAGTAGACATTTTTGCTCATCACATACGTCAGGAATAAATTGTTACATAGCAAAAAAGATACAAGCTCACGCATCACACTAATTATTGCAATTTTTTAATAATATTAGTATTATAATGACTAAATAATGCAAGAAAGCAGATTTTTTTGCATTCAGCCAAAAAAAAAACGAAAAAAATCCTCGACTACTCATTACCTTAGCCCTCGTTTTGAAAGTAAATATCCAGTATCGCTTTGAATTTTACCATATTCTCTGCCTTTACCACAGTGACAGACAATTTATTTCATTAATCTACAACAGAAGGTACACTGAAAGGACAGAATTCATGGGTTACCTGGTTCGTGGGCAACGCGACGCTGTCACTCCTCTTGCCAGTGGATGAACCCACTGCTTGGCAGGTATATAGGTGCACAGCATCACTGCATTCACGTAGGCGGTAATTCGATGTCAGTATGGATAAACGTCGTGAGTTAACTGACTTTGAAAGAGGGATGATAGTGGATGCCTGACGCATAGGTCTGTCACTCTATCGCGGAGGTGATACAGATTTTGCACTATCTGCGTTCGACAGTATCAAGAGTGTATCGGGAATACGCCATTGCCAGAATAACATATCATCGTGGACAGCGCTGTGGGCGAAGAAAGGTGTTGGAAGAACGTGGTCGTCGACGTCTGTCTCGCATTGTTTCAGGCAACAGGAGAGCGACAGGAGCACAAATCACTGCCGACCAACGAGGGAGGTGCCAGAAACGTCTCCACCAAGATCATCAGGCGATCATTAGCCGCAATAGATTATGGGAGCTGCCGACCCACCAAAGTCCCATTGCTAACACCACGACACAAGACTCTTCACCTCAACTGGGTAAAAGAACATCTGCACTGGACATCGGATGATTGGAGACGAGCTCCTGGTCCGATGAGTCCCGTTTCCAGTTAGTTCGAGCGGACCAGAGAGTGCGCATCTGGAGGAAACCGCACGAAGCTATGCATCCGCCATGTTAACAAGGAACTGTTCAGACTGATGGACGGTCGGTAAAGGTTTGGGATGTGTTCAGCTGGCACACGTTGGGACCTCTGGTCCGTCAAGACTCCTCTCTGAACGGTCCAGGTTGCCTGTCCATCCTTGCAGACCATCTGCATCCTTTCACGTTCATCGTGCATCCACAGGGCAATGGACTCTTCCAGCAGGACAATGTACCTCCGCACAGAGCCAAGTAGAACATGGTTCGAACATAAATCCGCAGATTTTACCACCGTGGAATAGCCTCCCCACTCACCGGATATGAAACCTGTGGAGCATCTTTGGGATGCAGTGGAAATGTTTGTTCGAGCTTTGGATCCTCCACCAAGGCGATGGAATTATGGACAGCGGTGCAGCAAGCATGGATGGAAATTAATAATTATTCTCTAATTAATTAATTTATTATTTGTTTTACCTGTAACTTAACTTAATATATACCTCTTTTGTAGTCTGCGTGGGTAGCACACTGGTATCGTCACCGTCCTCCCCACACCGGGTGGAAAAGGCCCGGGTTCGAATCCCGTCGATGACGCGAGGAACTTTAGTCGGCTTTTTTCACTCCGTGGCTGAGTTAGTCGGTCTCAGGCGTAGATAGCAAGTTTTTTCCCTCAAACACGCAAATCGACCAGAGAACACACGCAATTTACAGACACGAATACGGGTTAATGTAATCATTTACGGGTAACCCTAATATAGTAATTAGTAATTAGATTATACCTCTTTTGTACCTATGATGCCACTTTATTAGGTACACCTATGCTGTGCACACAAATAGTTCGTCCCACAACGTTGCAAGTCAAATGACCACAGTTGTGGATATAAATGTAGCAGAACAACCTTTCTAGTATGAGTTAAGCGTACAAACCGTAGCAAGAATGGGGAAAAGGAGTGATCTAACGGACTTCGAACGTGGCATGGTAGTAGGTGCAAGATGTGCTGGACAAGAATCTCTGAAACGGCAGTTCTCCTGACTTTTCACGCACCACACTTTCAAGGGTGTATCGAGAATGGTGCAACGAACAGAAAACATCCTCTCAACGGAACTCCTGTGGAAGAAAATCGCTTGTTGATGAGAGAGGCCAGAGGAGGATGGCTAGAATTGTGCAAGCAAACAGACGGGCCACAATGTCGCACATCATGTCAGAATACAACCTTGGTGCGCAGAACAAAATTTCGCAACGGACCACTAGTCGCACTTTGTCGCGAATGGGCTACAGCAGCCCACGGCCACATTGCGTACCTTTGTTATTAATGAAGAACAAGAGAGCACGCCTCCTGTGGGCACAGCAACACCAGCACTGGACTATCGAGGATCGGAAAACAGTTGCTTGGTCTGACGAGTCGAAGTTCCTGGTGCATCATGTTGATGGAAGGCTCAGAATTTGACAAAAAGAACATGAATCCATGGACCCGTCATGTCTGGCGACTACTGTGCAAGGTGGTGGGGGCAGTGTTATGTTGTGGGGAATGTTTTCTTGGCACACGTTGGATCCATTGATACTCATAGATTCACGTTTGAATGCCACATCATTACCTAAACGTTGTTGCTGACCAAGTGCATCCGTTCACGTTGACAGTTTATCCTCAGTCAGATAATGAGCCGATGCACAAAGCCCGAATCACTATGGAATGGTTCCAGGAACATGACAATGACGTTTCTTTGCTGCAGTGGGATGCTCAATCCCCAATTCTCAATCCTATTGAACATCTTTAGGATGAGTTAGAAAGGGCTGTTCGCTGCAGGCCTATACCTCCGTCGAATCTCAAGGAACTGCGTGACACACTCATGTCTGCGTGGTACTCCATTCCTGCACAACGTTTTGAGCATCTTGTTCAATCCATGCCTAG
Organism: Mastigoproctus giganteus; assembly: GCF_048544385.1. Classification (NCBI taxonomy): domain Eukaryota; kingdom Metazoa; phylum Arthropoda; class Arachnida; order Uropygi; family Thelyphonidae; genus Mastigoproctus; species Mastigoproctus giganteus. The sequence goes on along the minus strand of NC_143586.1, from coordinate 17,748,734 downwards.
ACGAATTCAGGCTGTTCTGAAGGCTAAAGGAAGCTCAACACGCTACCAGATAGGTGTACCTAATAAAGTGGCAGCACAGTGTATTTCTAACCATGATCGCCTTTAGCTTAATATTATTTGGGTATTATCTTTCAAAAAATATTCGCTCGAAGTGATGGGCATGGTTTGAAAAAAAGAAACATTTAACATATTTATGTCGAGGAACAGTTGTGCTTTCATTTCCAACAGTAAAGGTGAAAGGTTAGCAAGGTTTTGAGGTCACAGGGTTAAGAGTGACTTAACGACTTGTCGGTTAAGGTCCTTGAGCTATTCCTGCACGGTTCAACTAAGAGCAGCTTCCTAGTGAAGTATTTATAGATTATTTATAGGATTAGAGGACGCGCCCCACATTCCAGATACCATCATTTTATTCTATAGACATCATTCTCGAATGTGATCGACGCCATTTATTTTTAGAATACTTAATTTGAAACCTTATTATTATTGAGAATAATTGAACATGTCTCGAAATAGATTCATGAATTTCCCTCCAACCACTGAAGGAAATTTCAGTATCCTTATTTGTTCTGCATTCGAGTTTAGAATTAAGAATAGAAATTATTGAACAAAAAACGCTTGTAAGAATTAAAAAAAGATAACAAATAAGATAGAGTTGTTATTTTTAATACAAAACAAAATTTTAATCAAATAGATAATCTTTATTGTTGCTAGATAAGGTACAGGTAGTATGCAAGGCTAATAATAATGTTGATCACAGCGACATGACAAGGAATACCACAATGAGAAACATCCATATGTGGTGGAGATTACTGAGCCTGTGAAGCTAAGAGTGGGATTACACGTATCGTTTTTAAAACGCCATGTGGAAAAGGTCCGGGTTCGAATCCCATCGAGAAGAGGAAACTTTTGTAGGCTATATTTTTATTTTTTAAAGCATGGTCAAATTTGTCAATCTTGCATGGTTTTTCATCCAGTATACAAGCAAACCCACCAAAAATCAGGTGCAGTTACAAGCACAATATACCCATACTTAATGACTTTAGCCCTCAGCCCTTAAGACGCACACAAAATCATTATACATTTTCAAACTGTACTGAATGTATACACAGACTGCCCAAAAAAATACGAACCTTTATTCAGTATCGAATCGAACCGCCTTTATTTCGAATGACAACAAGTGTGCATCGCAACATGGATTCTATAAGATGTGGTTTTTTTGGGAGGAAGAGGGCGATTGGTCTAATTGTAATCATTCTTTCAATAGCTGCGATAACATAGAAAGAACTGGACTTAATTTCCGAATAGATCTTTCTAGCATATCTCACCCATTCTCAATAGGATTGAGATCAGATGAATGTGAGCACCAGGAAATATGGTTGAAATCCGTGTCATGTTCTCCGAACCATTCTTGCACGATTAAGACACGATGAGCTGTTGCATTGTCATCCATAAAGTGGCCATCACTTTTGGGACAAAGGTTTAAAATCGCAGGTGCAGTAGATATGATAAAAAATTCAGGTACTCCTTGGATGACATTTGACCAGTCCATGACAACAAAATATTCCCCATACCATGATACCACCTACAGATACTTGGGTTGTCTTTAATAAAGCAAGCAGGGTTTATAGCTTCGTGAAGCGATAAACCCTGCACACATTCTCTGCATCGCATTCTCTGCCTCCATCGGTACAAAACAAAGTGTATCGTGATTCGTCTGACTGGCTTTCTTCCATCCTTCCACTGTCCAATTAGAATATTCTCGGAATCACTGCAAGCGGATTTTCTGTGTTTCTCTGAAACAATTGGCTTCCGAATAGGCAGGCGACTGCCAATACCCAATTTCTTCAATGGGCATTGAAGAAATTGGTCATTTGCATGGTACCAGTTGAAACAGGGCAGTTCTGGGCTTGGTTGAATTCAGATGTTATTTGTTGTACACTGGATGTCCTATTTTCCTGTACAGTCTTCCTTAAAGTACGACTGCTTCGCTCTTGAAGTATTGTTGTTCTGCAAAATTTACACCTTGGAGAAGTGGAAGAACCACTTGTTTTCCGGTAATTAAAAACCTTTGAGATGGATGCGCAATCGTGGCTCTTGGTAAACGTGTACTCACGATAAGACCTTTTTTTTTTAAATCTGATCGATCACGCGTTTTCTCCATCCTGGCTACAGATTACTGTAGCCAGAATGGAGTCAAAAAGCCTGTAGTCTTTATACTCAATGAGGCAACACGCCATCATCCCACATCACAGTTTTCTTTGCATCTATTTGCATTTATTTGCATTCTGTGATTAACTTAATACAAAGGTTCTTTAACTTTAACTCTTACCTGCGGTACACCGGGTCAGGTCAGCCTGTCACATTAGTAATTATGGGCGTCATTAAAAACATCAATAAAAGTACGTAATCCAGATACGGATGTGAAAGCCTACCTGACCTTAAACTGACCTGCAAAGGTCTAAAACACGGAAATGTCAGCACAAATATTCTTATTTATCATTCAAGTCACAGCTCCAAATCTTACTAACACCATTTGAAAAGTGAACCTGCTAGTTGATTTATCGGGACAAAGGTCCACACCTGCTTGACATAGATGTACAAATATTCATTTGATAATAGAAAAAATAATACACAACAAAACAGGGTGCTCTAACATTAGGAATGAACTAGCAGGTGTGGACCTGTCGTCAAAAGAAGAAATTCTTCTTTTGACGACCAATGATCAATAACGGACCACTCTTTCTCCCAAAGAAAGAGTGGTCTGTGATTGAGCATTGACAAATTAAGTTTGGTGTTTCTATCGATTCGGGACCCAAAAACAATGAGTTGGTAATTAAGGATTTATGGCCGTTTGAATAACTCAAGAATGCTGCAGGGCCGGCTTGATCTATGTCAACAGTCCCACTGCACAGGATCCAATACTTATCTATTCATTTATTTATTGTAGATACTTTTATGTTTATAATTTTATATATTTCACTTAGATATATTTATATTTTTATTTATACTAAAATAAATCTCAATTAATATTTTAACTTTATTTTAGATATATTCATTGATATTTGTAACTTTTAATCCAAACAAATTTTTGAATTGAAAGAGTCCCGCACACACATACACACTTTGTATCTTGCCTGGGGATATTAAGAACTCATTTTAAATAGGGTACAGTAATTTTTCAACCCAATTTTTCAACCCAAGCCATAACACTGACATAGTCACAACTGTCGACGATAATGGTCACCATCTTAGCAATAGAGTAAAGCAAAATCCTAAATAAGGATTCACAAGTCAAGCTAGACGAAACAATGGACATTATACTCAATTATGGTGACCAGCATGCATCATGATTTTCAAGGTCATCTATTAAAAATTAGGCAGTTGCAGTCAACTCCTTTACAGCCGAGTGCAGCGTGAGAGAGTTTTCTTTCCAAAGAGCTGACATCATTACATCCACTACTTGAAGACTTATCTCTTAAGAATAAAACTGGTTTAGAAACTCTTGTTAATTTGTTGTTGTGTTAAAATGGAGATAAGGGGGACAAAGTCTTAAACTCATTTTTCAAGCCTGTGCTTTTTATTATCAACTTACAATCATGGTATAGAAACGAAAGATATTTTAAAATATTTTATTTCCTTAAATCTAAATTAGAATTTCTGGTTGAGCGACGAAAATAATTGTTTTTTTTCCTGATAACCAACAGTTCATTAATGAAAGGTATCACAAGGGGGCAGTAGCTTAGCATCAAATAAAAATTTGATGCTTTTTCTTTTTATATCATAGTAACAATACTACGAATAGGGGCTCACATCTGGTGAGTTTGGGCTTGGCACCCCCAGGGTTCTCAGCTGGATATCATCATTCTTTCCTTCCTTGGTGATTCCCTTCTATTTCTCTCTCTAAATAAGCACAATGGGCCTCGAACAGACAATTGCAAAAGTGGCCATGTAAAATGACACATTCAGCAGAATTACTTCAACAATTCAACAGAATTGAGCACCTCAAAAAATGCTGGACGCCGATTAATATGGTGTACGGAGGGCGAATCCTGGACTGTAGAGCTGTGGAAAACAGTCCTATGGACAGACGAGTCGAGGTTTGCAGTCTACCAGTCTGATGGCCCTTCCTGGGTATGATGAATGCTAGGGGAACAATTCCTTCCTTCCTGATTGTATCGACCCAACAATGAAGTTCGATGGAGGCAGTGTCATGGTATGAGGCTCCTTTCATGGTTTGGATTGGGTCGTTATCGACAAAACCATGAATGCTGTGCAATACCAGGAGAGCATGGACAATTATGCACTTCCAAAATTATGATAATACTTCGGGGAAGGCCCATGCTTGTATCAGCAAGACAACGCGCCATGCCATACTGCTCGGGTCGTAACAGAGTGGTTGACAATAAAATAGGAGTCCTGCTTTAGCCTACAAAAAATTCTAGACGTTATTTCATCAACGAGGAATGTAGTACCATTCCTCCAACATCAAAGAAAGGGGCACTTTCGGGGTGAAGGCGGTGTTCTCGTGTGAGGACGCACCCCCCTTCATGTTTTTGATAGGGATACCCTAACTGCACAGAGGTATCGAGAACAGATCCTAGAACCCATGTGCGACTTTTTAGGGATGCAGTTAGCCCAGATTTTCTTTTTATGCACGACAACGCCACTGTACATAGAGCTCAAGTGGTGGAGGAATATCTTGAAACTAAAGATATCCTACGACTTCCGTGGCAACGCGATCACCAGACTTGAATCCGATCGAAAATGTGTGAGATGCCCTTGGGGGTTGCATTGCCCACCGACTGCCAACTTGAACATGCTCACTATTCTAAAGGCGTACTTCTTCTGTTATAATTGTACTCAAACTGGAATTTCAAGGAATGTTTACAAACCTCCATCACAGAAACGTGTGTAAAATGAATTCGTTTTTTTGTGATTTACTGGCTAAAGGTATTTATCTCTAGACCACATTTACATGGGTGGGAATCTTTGATGAAATATAGTTTTGGTCATTAAATTGATATAAAATAAAATTTTAAATAAAACAATCGCAGCAGAGGAATGTTTCAAAAAATGTTTCTCTGGAACCAACATTCCCTTTTTGAAAGCTTAAGGCATTTACATAAAATTATACGCCCATCTTCTTGCAGACACCAAGAAATGGGCCACATCATTTGGGAAAACTAATTTGTAAATACATGAATTAGTTGTGGATAGCTGGAAAACTGTCTTTCTTCATAAATGGTCACAAAACATGCAAGTTCCCTTGTAACTCAAAAAAATCAAATTTATTCGCATACAACCACATACCTTTCTTTTGTTATAAGTTTGAGCTTCCAATGAGGTAATTTTAAAGCATGGTTCTCTAGGTGGGCTGGAAAGTACAACAACCCAATCTTCATCGAATTATACCGTTCTGCTCTACCAAGAAATGGTAATAAATAAGTCATTGATCTTTAATTTGTTTCGTAAAATACTTTAAATGTAGCTACAATTGAGAATAAATCTTTATGAACTCAACAGATTGCTTCCAGCATTATTATGATAACTTGGCAAATATTCACCCTTCTAAAATGTGTCATTATTGATCGTTAGCCGAGTTTTAAAAATCTGGTACAATCAATTATATACGTAAAAGCGGAAAATCAACCGTTGCTGAAGCGTACAGCTGGAGTTCCAACCCCTTTTGCAAATAAAGCAGGATTGGTTTCAAAACGAACATAAAGTATGAAAGAAGGCTTTTCTTTCTTAAGCAAGCATTACAATCGGAGAGATCAGTGCCTATTTCAATAAGTTTTTGCCCGCTTTCACAGGCACTTTCCTCGTTATTTGCAATTGGACTTAAGCCCCGCATTAAGTTGAATTTGTTTAAACAGCCTTTCAGTGGAAAAATGTTTAACAGTTCATTTATTTAAAGAACTGTACTTTTTTATTTGAAAAGCTTTGAAGAACTACTAAAAAAAAATCGATAAATCATGCATATAACTGAAAATATTTGGTCATCCCGAACAAAAGTTTAATGAGTAAACAGATTCTTTTTATGAAATCATTCTTAGTGCATGAACTCAGAAGAATACAGTTTAGGAGAATTATCAAAGTCCTTTTTGACATGTGTAATGTTGTACTTGGTTTATAAAGACGGAATTCGGCTTGTTTGAAGACTTTTTTTCCAATAAATCTACTTGACATATAAATGGAAAAGTTAACTGACATAATTTTAGGATCTGGGACAAATGTCAACGATCGGAAGTTGTCGAACTCGAAAGGGATTTCTTTAATTAGCCTTAAAAGTTAATACTGTAGTCTTAATATGCAACTAAATGAGAATTTTTAGGATTATTTTTCTTTGAAACGAAAATTAGCAAAACCTAAAATGCTACCATGAGATTTCGCTGTCTGATTGAAAGCTATGTTTTGGCAGCGTGGGAACTTTCCTTGTGTAACGTGATGAAATATCTCCAAAAGTAAAAGATAATCAAGTTTAAAAGCCCAAGTTAGACCTGGATAAACAGTAATGGGAAACATATATAGAGGAATAAGCCATCTCAGTGACAATATAATAAGTTCGTCACTTTCCACTCAATTAGAAAAAGTAGGCTGGGTTCCAATCATGTTGCAGACCAAAGGCAATTTCAAAAGGACTTGTCATTTAACTGGCATTACATTGTGAAAGTGGCTCCAAAATCATCACCTAGCAAGACACCATTAACTCCATTCTGGAATCTCCAGTTCCTGTAGATTCACCAGATGATGATGATCTATCTGTCCATCAGGAAATTAGACAAGGCAATAAATTCTACACGAGTAACTCCAATGCTTCCATCTTACCTTTTACCCAAGTCGAAGTTGACCTTTCTGTCATTACTAAAATCAAGAACTCTAACTGTCCCGGTTTGGATTTGCTTGAGGACATTTTCATAAAAAAGTTTCGTTAACTTCTTCCTTTTGTTTTCTTCAATCTCTATAATAAATGTCTCCATGAAGGAGTCCTTCCTGCTATTTGGAAAAAACTTCTCCACTCCAACCATGGTAAGATTCTGGTAAGATTAAGAGCTTGGGGGGATCACAAATCTCTTATATGATGCGTCTTTCATCAATTTAGTTTCTGGTTTGGACGAGGTGTCGAGGACGTCCTAGTTGAATTATTCTCTTGTGTTCAGCTTGAATTTTTAAATATCCGTTGTTTTTTGTTGGTTTTCAGGAGCGTTTTGATCTGCTATGGTGGCTAAGTTTACTCTCACAATTTGCACTTGTGGGCTGTCCCTGTATAATCTTCTCAAAGTTATTTCGACAATTGTCGTTCTCTCCGACTGGACTTCTATCACTCAGGCTGTCGACAAAGTTCCGTTTTAGGTCTACTCGACTGGAACCTCCTCCTGGACGAGTGGCTCCTTAAATACTTTCTGAATTGGCTTATGCTGATGGCCTGACTCTTCTGATTCACTGATAATCCTGCCTATCTCTAGAAGTTGCTGCAAATATTATTGTGGATGGTCTTATTCATTAGTCTGCTACAAACAAGCCGTGAATATCTTCTACAAAGACTACTGTGGTGCCCTAAAAAGGCCCATTTGATATACTCAGTTGCCAGCTCTTCCAGGAATATTCCTGCCAAGTCTTCGATTTGCGGGGTACTACGGGGCAGCGGTATTTGACTCTTTTTTTTTTTTAATCACAGCAAGACTTCTCTTCTTTTCTTTTTTTTTTCTTCCTATTCACTTTCCTTCTTTAATCACAGCAATACAGACATTGCGCAAACATAATACCACACTCATTTCTGGCCATTTTACAGAGTTCTGTATACATCATAGTGTACCATAGCAGAGTTAAACTAATTAGGTGTCACCCTACAAAAGACATAATGAATGTCCACATGACCATGTCTTCTTTAATTTGTCTGTGCGGACAGCACACTGCTTATAATCAGCGTTCTCCCCACATGGGGTGGAAAAAGTCTGGGTTCAAATTCTTCAATGACGCGAGGAGCTTTTATGGACGTTTTTCACTCAGTGGCTGAAACTCCGGTTTTTCATCCAGCAAAACAGGAAATCGGCCATAAAACACGCGCAATTTATGGACAAATTACAGATGGGCAGAAGAATTCGTTCTCGGGTGATCCTAGGTTTTTTTTTTCTTCTTTAATCTACCATGTTCTTTTTCTCTTCTTTTTTTTCTTTCCTTCAGTCCAGAAAACGAAAATTAACATTTTTGAATGTGTAGGGGTGGCTATTTTTCCTTAATGATCGGTTATTGAGGCTGGAGGGAGTGGGGTAGATGTAGTGGTTTAGTGAGATTGAGAGATCTCAGTCAATGAGAGAGAAGATGAAAGAGAGATTAAGCCTTACTTGTAATGCAACCCATAACACTTTTATGTTTCGAATAAAAACATTAAAACACTGTTTCAAATTTTATTGAATTACAATTATCATAAATTGAACTCAATATATTTATGAATCTAATCCAGTAGTAATACGGACACCAGTAATAAAATTAATAATAAAATTTAATGTTTATTAGTTTGCGTGTAACTAACACTATCAGTATTGCCAACTATATCCAGTGCTTAATTATTTATGGTCTTTTTAGTTTCATTTGCTCTATTCTGAAAGTCTGAAGACATTGTAGATTCACATTTCCACCATTATAGCTTCATTCCCCTACATTCTTTATAGGGTGACTTTTTCTTTTTGACTGGGAATTTTAGGCTCTTTTATGGCCTACCACATAACTTCTGTCTTGGTCTTAGGTTAAATGTTTTAACACTTAACCTAAGACCAAGATAAGGTTTCCGTTACACTACAGCGATTTCGCACAAGGAAGCAACTAATAAAATTTCCAAATTTCATTATGGTGTGCCTAAGATGAATAATATTCTGGATCTGTGTCAGTTGCATCCTTCTTTTCTAAAATTACAGGGCAGCAAGTTGCGAAACGACTATGAAGTGTGACCTTGAAAATGTCAACTCATAGGTTGGTACGTATCCAGTTTTTAACTTGAATACCCTGAAGGTGGACGTGTTTAAAAACGTATTAGAACGTACGTGATCTGGATGCTGAAATAATTGTACAGTAATGTTCATGAAGCTAATAAAACAGCTGAAACACAAATGTTTAGCTCGAATATATTTATGCTCTGAAAGTGCTTCGTCCATTTGAAAGTCCCTCAAAGTATTTTAATAATGGTAATTTTTATGAATGGTAGTTAAACAGCAGTTCATAAAATGCTAAACGACCATAAAAGAAAGAATAAAATGAGAAATCTGAAATATAAACGTAAAAGAAATATTGGAAACTGAATGGGACAAAAATGGGACATTTTTGTCCCATTTTTGGCTTCTGAACCCTGACCTTGAAATGACATGAACACATAATTGATACTTTTTAGTTTTTTTTCCCATTTCATTGCTAGGGTGTATTCGAAACATTGATGAAAAACTGTGTATGATCATAATTTTACCAGCAGTGCAATTGGATCACCAATGTAAGAGATTCAGCTTTTTAACCGAAGGCAATAACTGACCCAGGGGCTGTGCTACTTGTGATTGATACCTTTTGTGCATGCAACAGAGAGCAGGGCGTGCTCTACAAAAGGACACACACAAACCCTAAAGGCACACCTGTATATTAACTACTAGCACAAGATTTTAAGATACAGCTTTTTGTAGATTCAATAGCGGACATATGGCAATGGCTAGGTGAGTAGGTTAATCCTGCTTGTAGCTCTTAAAGTTCGGGGAAAAAATCTATAGTTTATATCTACCTCCCAAGGGCAGACAGTATCACCAAGAAATAATTTCTTACGCAAATCAGGAAGCAATTTGAAGTTTTGATAACAAAAATTACCTGAATTTTGTGCGAGATGACACGTTTCAGATTTTAAGATATTAATAATAGCAAATCCATTACTTATTACATGCAAAATATGAAAATGCAAGGTTTTTGAACATAAATCACCCACAATAAAGACCATAAAGCAAATTGTAAATTTTGATGAAGGGCAGAGTGCACGGTCTGGTAGACCTTTTGTCTCAAAGTCATCTGATAATTCAGGACTTGTAAGAGAGGATATCGTAAGAATTCCGAAAAAATTACAAAGAGAAGTTTGAACTTGTTTTTCTTTGAAAAACAAGCTTAAAAAGAATCATAAAGGAACTTAAATACAAGATGATCATTTGCTACAAAGTTCAAACGAGGACGACCCAGATAGACAATTTTAATTTTCCGAATGGTTTTTGGCCATGACTGTTACAAACTCAGCTGTTTTGTAAGCTTATGAAGGCACATTTAAATCAAATGAAACTATTAATGCCGTGTTGTATTTATTACTCTCTTAACAACCTCAATTTATTCTTTAACAAGGATTTTATAGCTCCTGGCTTGACAGACTGGGCTGGAATTTGGACAGGAGATGTTTCTGACCTTTTTTCTTTGAGAGAATCTGACAGGAGAAAACTACCCGAGATTGCTCAAAGACAAAATTATTCCATTAATGCAGTCCAAAATCTATTTTCAGTATTGCTTTTTTTTATGCAGGATGGAGCACCAATTCAATATGCAAAAATTGTCCACGAATTCCTGAACGAAAAGTTCCCAAATCGATGGATCGGATGGCAGGTTTCCACTGAATGCCACTGTATGGATTTAATATCTTATGAAATTTGGTCACTGCAGTTTCAGCCGTCAATACCAGAGAATCTGAGAACACATCTGAGGAACTGTGCCTTACCATGTGTCGCTTTATTCCAAAAGACTACAAATTTGTAAAAACCAATTTGGCGCTTTACACACACTTAACCTAACCACCTAATGCGTTTCTGTTTCCCCCAACATTTGACCTGAGGTGTAAGAGGTCGAGTAATTCCGTGGATCCTGTTCATATTTCTTAATATTATAGAGAAAACCATCGGATAATGATACTCCTAAGATTTGAAACTCAGCAAAGCATACACTCTTTTCGAAATAGATAAAGATCGCTCAGCAGTGCCCTCGGGTTGTTTGTGAACTGTGTCACCACCTGCAGCAACACTCTTAAAAACATACTGAAAAACGGAAATGGCAACCGCCATCTTAATGATTTTTTTTCCTCTCAAATTTAACGCTAAAGGTTGAAATATTGTAAAAGTGAACAATAGAAGAGACATTTTTTTTTGTACTGTAAAGTAACATAAGATAAAAATCACTAAGCATCTGTGCCATGTTCTCAATACTACTGAAGGCCACGCCGTATTTTCTTTAAGCTACTGGACATGCTTGTACATCAACAGGTTTTGGGTTGCGTGTCACTGTGTTGGTGTTCCTTACTGACAATTATCAGAACAGCATCGAACCATAAACACAATGAACGATTCTAATTTCGGACATTAGCGTTTCTTTAGGTCATTAGGCCCTCGGAATATTCCGTAATGAATGAGGAAGGGGGTTGCCTTACTTGTACCACTTCGGGGTGTAGCATGCAATTTGTTAATAGGCTATTCACGACACCAGGATGTTCAAGGGCATCAACGACCAAAATGGAACGAACAGTCACCTGTTTGGATGGTTGGGACAGAAATGACAATTTCACCCCCCCCTCAACCTTCCCATATATATATATTTTTTTTTTAATATGCAATTCTAGCAGGGTTAATAATACAGCTCCATTCATGTGGGAGATGACTTTTTTCAGGAATTCGACTTTAATTTTTAAGAATTACCTTCTTACACCTCAGGTCAAATCATCTGTTGGAGGCAACAGAAACCATTAGGTGGTTAGGTTAAGTGTGTGTAAAGCGCCAAAGTAACTAAGGCTACGAGGCATCAGTATATTTGTCTGTAACCACCTAATGAGTTTCATCTGCTGAACCGTTATTCAGACCCACTAATTTTTTGTTATGGCTGTTTAAATACAATGAACATCTTATAGTCATTTTTTTTTTGTACATTTACCATCATCATTATTACTACACTGGTCGAAAAAATTAACAGAACAAAATGTTTTTCATGAATATTTTATTGTGAACAGAGCCACCAATGACTAATATTTGATATGATAGGCATCCTGGCATGCAAATTATTCATGCCTATAAAAACACGAGTTGCAACCACATCACTTCATCCTTCCCCCCCCTTTTTTTTTTTCTTTTTGGCATGTTCAGTGGGATAGCCACATCAGTACTCAGAATGGCAAGTCATCGTCGGCGAAGGTGGCACGTGGCTTAATGTGTCACGCACTGTCGTCTCGGCACTATTGAAGAGTTTCAGCAGTCAGGGACTATTACAAGAAGAGCTGGCCAAGGTCGCCAATGGCTACATCAACCAGAACAGACCGCTATCCGATCTAACAGCAAGACTATGATGTTATTGTTATTGTTATTATTAGCTAAATGGTGCAAGGAAGCCTGAAGCCTATGCTGCACCAGCCAATTCCCGAGTTACCCTGAGAGAGAGAGAGATAAAAGTAGAAGGAAATCACCAAGAAAGAGAAAAATGATGATATCCAGCTCAGGACCCTGGGTGTGCCAAGCCCATACCCACCAGATGTGAGCCCCTGGAGGTATATGTCGTGTCATCAACTGTCTCTTGAGGTTGCTGCGCCACATGTGAAAACATTTCCAACCAAACTGTGTTAAGAAGGCACAATTCAAGTGGACTCTACGCAAGAAACCCAATGGTTTGTATCCCATTGACCCCAAACCACCAGAGAGCTCGTGGGAACTGGTAGCATGAACATGTGACTTGGAGCCTTGACAAATGGAATACAGATCTCTTCTCTGGGAAAAGCCTCCAGTTTTAGCCTACAAACAGTTTCTAGACGTTATTTCATCTCGAGACAACGAGGAACGCTTACGGAGGAGGCGGTGTTCTCATGTAGGGTGCAATAATGATCAACGACCGTACTCCTCTTCATGCTTTTGATAGGGGGTACCGTAACTGCGCAGGGGTACTGAGAACAGATCCTCGAACCCTATGTGCGACTTGTTAGGGATACGGTTGGCCCGGATTTTCTTTTCATGCACGACAACGCCACTGTACATAGAGCAGAAGTAGTTGAAGAATATCTTGAAACTGAAGATATCCAATGACTGCCGTGGCAGGCACGATCATAGACTCAAATCCGACGGAACATGTGTGGGGATGCCCTCGGGCGTCACATTGCAACCAACTCATTGATCACTTGGTGTGCGAGTGAGCAAAGGTCTACGCTAGTAGAAGAATGGATTTGTTGCCACAGAATCTTATAGGACACCCTTGCATCGAGCATGTTTCACCGCTGACAGGCGTCAGCCTTGTTTATCCGTTGAAGGGGATCATACGCCGTACTGATGTCATGTGGCCATATTTTTGAGCATCTTGTATCGACTTCTGTAATGTGGGTTTTTTGGTAATTCTTATACAACTCCTATAAATGCCCCTTATGTCTCTCCGAAGTTTCTTGCAGTTCTATGGTACACCATTATACCAAATTTTGTCTCACTTCATCGCAAGCTACACGAGTTACACCATATTTTCTATGTGTTCTGTTAATTTTGTCGAGCAGTTCGATGATTAGTGAACAGTGAATATTAGAAGAACCCGATTAAGAAAGTTGGAAATTTCTTCGAAACTTGAATTCCAATAGGGGAACTCTACAAACAAAATTGTCCTTGATAACTTTGTAGAGGAATCCAACTTTTGTGAAAGAATTGACCGATAAAAGAGTGTTTAAAGCATTAATGAGATTTGTGTACAAATAGAAAACCCACTCCAAACATAGAAAGTCGGATTAAAAAGTTAAAAAAAGTTATAAATTATTAGCAGTAAGTTAACTAGGTAAAAAACATGAGGGAAAAACTTCACTCCAGTAATCGAAATAATTGTGTTCCCCATCTAAAAATAAAAAGTAGCTGAGTAGTTATCACACAAGAAACCCGGAAGGGAACGTATGAACTTCCGCTTTTATCCTTCCCCTATGAGCTACATTTATACACTGCTAGACAAAATTAACAAAACATGTAGAAAACTCGTTCTGTTCTCTGATGAGTGAGCCCGATATTGTCTCTGATATTGTACGCCGACAGCCAACTCTTTGGTCACTTGGGGAGCTGTCTGCACTGCTGAAAGAATGAGATTTGTTGCCACAGAATCTTATATTCACCCTTACATCAAGCATAGTTCACTGCTGTCAGGCTTTTCAAGAATCTTGGCATTCTTTAGGTCCTATCATCACCCTGAAGGGGCGAATTACTGCCACTGCTTACCTTGATCATTTGAGTGATCACGTTCATCCCATGGTGCAAATATTGTTTCCCACAAAGAATGTCATGTTTCAAGATAATGCTGCTCCAATATACACTCAGCTAGATGTGTCCAATCTTCGTTTAAGGAAAAATGAAACTGAGGCTAAGCATCCTGCCATGGCATGCACATTCACCAGACTTAAACATTATTGAACCACTGTGGGTATATTGTTGGAAAATATGAGGAATATGTGGAAAACTACAAGAAGGTGAATAGAATAAAATGCATTAGACATATCGAAGAATACAGTGGCCATCTAAGCACTCTCGGGCACCGTACTGAGAACAGTTTGTAGCCCGAGATTTTCGAAAATATAAGTATATTTTGGAGTCCTCCCCCCTACCGCTGCTGAGGCCTGGGTCTTCAGCTCTCTTAAATGTACCCTGGAAAAATTCGTTTACTTTTATCAAGGTTAGTAATAGGTATAAAGTGGATAATGTGATGTAATGTTATTATGAACTGCTCTGAGCTGCACTGAGTGGTCCAGTTTTGGGTACATATACCTAACAGCGAGTACGTTCTTTATCTTTCAGAACAGCCTGAATCATTCGTGGCTGTTCTGGACTAAACGAAGTTTGTCGAAAGCCTGCCAGGAATACTGGTCCATAGTGACTCAACTGCTTCGCAGTAGTTTCAAATTGGATGCTTGAGGATCTACTCAATATAGGTGGTCCCACCTCATTCCACTCATGCGCAACTGTATCGAGATCTGGTAACTGGAGAGGCCAGTCATCAGATCACCACAGTAGGTTGAATTCACTCTTTTGTTCCTGGAAACAATTGATATCTAAACATTATCCTGTTGGAAGAACCTACTGGCAGATGGATACTGCAATCATGAATAGAGACAGAGATGTACATGGTTCGGAGACAATTTACAGATAATCTGTGCCACCCAAATTTTGCTTTGTTGGTATAAAAGGATTCTGCACCATGAAAACATTTTCTATCTCATTACACCGCCACCAGCAGCAGGCACGTTTTTGACACTTGGCAGAATGGGTCCATGGATTCATGCTGCTTTCACTAAAATCTGGTCGCCCTCCACCAAAGTGAAACACCAGGAACCTAGAAGTCATCAGATCAAGCAATGTTTTTTCTAGTTCTCCACTGCTTAGTTTCAGTGTTACCGAGACCATTGCCAACACACATTGTGTTTTTTCATTCCAATCAGCAAAACACCTTGTGTTTTGCTGATTGGAGTGGAACCTGGTTCGGTCGTATGCTATGATACCCCATCTGTGACAATGTGCGAAGGGTTGATTCTTCTGAAATAATGCCTCTTTGATTACCGCTATCGTACTCGGTTGTTATATGACTGGCTGTAGCCTTTCTGTTGCCTGCACAGGTCTTGACTGCTTCTATTGGTTTCTTGCACCAACTGTTTCCAGTCACAGGATCGCTACTGGCTGGATGTTATTTAGTAATTATACCAATCTCAATACTCCCGAGACACAATCGTACTTGAAAACCCTAGCAGAGTTGCAGTGTTTTCAAGATATTCATACTTTATGTATGCAATACAGATAAATATTGAATTGCATACATACAACATCCAACGTATTTGCTTACTATATTTCATGATAACGATCACATAATTCTGTTACTGAAACAGAGCTAAATTTCATGAAAGGGTAAGTGCATCAAATAAATGGCCACTTAAGTGTATGTGGTCGTGTTAGAGTATAAACGTAACTACTTTTTGGTTGAAGTAAACCGTACTGGTGACTATCAATAAAAGAATGAAAGCAGACATTGGGAGATACTTAATGTTTCATATTTTCGATGACAACATAGTTGAATATGGTGATGGGACAGTAACTAATGTGGTCACTTCTATCTTCACTCTTTTGTAAACTAGAATTGTGGGAGCGTGCTTGAAATCAGAAAATTAACCATTATAAAGACTGTAGTGGACGAAAATGGTTACAACCAGAGGTGTACTGGGGAGAAGGGACTCCAGCAAGCCTTTTGTAGATTATTGAAGCTCTTTTTTTTATTTTTCTTAAATTAGTTTGATAAACTATAGCTTTAAAATAAACATTACGGTTGCTTTAAACGTGTACAAAGTTTTGGGTACGAACAGTACTGTACTCTAACTGAACCGTTTGGCTATTTCCAGAGAAAATTATAAAACTTGCATTCGATTTTCATTAGCCAATGAGGAAATAAGAAATTTAATACTACCCTGGATATTTTAAAAAATTAAATTATTTTGGTCAGTTTAATTTCAAACTGAAAACAGAAAATAAAAACTTAATTCTTCTTCTTCTTCTTCTTATTATTATTATTATTATTATTATTATTATTATTATTTAATAAATAAATATAAATTAAGATATAAATAAATCTTCTTTATCTTCGCCTTCTTCCCACGTTTATATGGGGTCAGCATAAAGATATAAATAAATACTAATGAATATCTGTTTTGTTTAATAAATGCAACACAAGATGGCAGCACGATGCAACTAATTTTAAATATACAGCATTCGTATTTCGAATGAAAATTAATTTTTTAAAACTAAAAGCAGATCACAGAATCTCCGATATTTTCCCGGTGAGATTGTTTCTAAGTGTTAAATAAAAAATTTAAAACCAATCCATGAATTCCGTTCCCAATGATAATAAGTTTACATTCATATCTTCACTTAGCACTTCATGATTGCCTTCACACACTCAGTACTGGAAGTAGAAAAGAATAAAGATATATTATCTTTATAGATAATATAAAGATAATATAAGTATCTTTATTTTTATTATCAGGGATTCGCCTATTCAAAACAAGATTAATTATGAATGCGTTCCAGTTTTTAACCGGCAATAACAATCTTAATATTTTGAGAAACATTTTTTGGAAGATGGGCAAGAGAAACAGTTTGAGCTTAATTTAACCCTTGCAAATCGGTGTTTCATGGTGTTCCAGGAAAAATCAAACGCTTCGTGCTATACATGTAACCGAGTGGTCAAATGCAACGATATATTAATACACGTGTTTGGGTTACTAGTTCAATGCGTGTGACTATAGTAAATCCTATAAACTCCTCTAATATAATTATAGCAGTACGAAGTACACTGTGCTACCACTTTATTAAGTACACCCCTGCTGTGCACACAAATGGTTTGTGTGCACAGCAGGGGTGTACCTAATAAATGTGGTCATGTGTTGTCCCACATGACCACAGTTGTGGATATAAATGTAGCAGAACAACCTTTCTATTATCAGTTAAGCGTACAAACCGTAGCAAGAATGGGGAAAAGGAGTGATTTAACGGACTTCGAACGTGACATGGTAGTAGGTGGAAGACGTGCTGGACAAAGCATCTCTGAAATGGCAGTTCTCCTGAACTTTTCACGCGCCACAGTTTCAAAGGTGTATCGAGAATGGTGCAACGAACAGAAAACATCCTCTCAACGGCACTCCTGTGGAAGAAAATCGCTTGTTGATGAAAGAGGTCAGAGGAGGATGGCTAGAATTGTGCAAGCAAACAGACGGGCCACAATGTCGCACATCACGTCAGAATGCAACCGTGGTGCGCAGAACAAAATATCGCAACGGACCACTAGTCGCACTTTGTCGCAAATGGGCTACAACCGCCGACGGCCACATCGCGTACCTTTGTTATTAATGAAGAACAAGAGAGCACGCCTCCTGTGGGCACAGCAACACCAGCACTGGACTATCGAGGATTGGAAAACAGTTGCTTGGTCTGACGAGTCGAAGTTCTTGGTGCATAATGTGGTCAAGGGTCAGAATTTGACGAAAAGAACATGAATCCATGGACCCGTCATGTCTGACGATTACTGTGCAAGGTGGTGGGGGCAGTGTGGGGAATGTTTTCTTGGCACACGTTGGGTCCATTGATACCCATAGATTCACGTCTGAATGCCACATCGTACCTAAACATCGTTGTTGACCAAGTGCATCCGTTCATGTTGACAATTTATCCTCAGTCAGATGGTTACATCCGGCAGGACAATGCGCCGGTGCACAAAGCCCGAATCACTATGGAATGGTTCCAGGAACATGACAATGACTTTTCTTTGCTGCGGTGGCCCGCTCAGTCCGCGGATCTCATTCCTATTGAACATCTTTGGGATGAGCTGGAAAGGGCTGTTCGCTGCAGACCTACACCTCCGTCGAATCTCAAGGAACTGCGTGACACACTCAGGTCTGCATGGTACTCCGTTCCCGCACAACGTATTGAGCATCTCGTTCAATCCATGCCTAGACGAATTCAGGCTGTTTTGAAGGTTAAAGGAGGTTCAATACGCTACTAGGTAGGTGTACCTAATAAAGTGGCAGCACAGTGTATTTTGTTGGCGTACAGTACCGTTTAAACGTTCTCTCCCCCTTGAAGACAATTAAAATCTCCTTACATTCAAAGGCGTGGTGGAAAAAATACAGCATTTCAACTAAAACAAAAATAAAAGCACCGGCCAATTCCAACAGACAAAATCATCAGCAATCTCTAATTTCTTCAACACAGCTAAAAAGGGAAAAATTTCTTTTCATTCATAAATGCCTCAGAAATCCTTCATAAATGCCTCAGAAATCCTATTCTAGTTGATCCTGACCAGCGGACGGACCATATCACGCGATTTCAATGGCTAGGTGTGCTCCTAAACCCTGACTTACCAGATGACATGGAAAATCTGGATATCGTTCACAGATTTAACTTCACTACACCCCAACTTCTAATTCGATGTCTCCTACTGCTCTTGCAGGAGCTGATAACTTTCCCCAGCTCATGGTTAAGTGGCTAAGTCAATTCATTATTCAACCGCTCCTGGCTATCTACAATGGTGCTCTGAAGCTTCGTTCTTCCCTAGTGAGAGAAACATTTATAGCATCAGGTCTAACCCAAAAATCTGAAATCCATCACTATGTAAACATTACCACCCAATCTCTAGAGTTTTAACACTTTTGAAGATGTTTAAAAAAATTACCAGATCTCACCAAACAGATTCTTACAGATATGCCTTTCCAGATTCATCATGCTCTCTCATAGGGATCAATGACGACAAACCTCCTCCAAACACAAATGCTATATTATCAGCGTTTGAATACAATCAAGAACTTGCCATTCTTGAATTTGAACATGAAAGCCGCTTTCGATGGTGTGAATTTCTTTATCTTTATTATGGTTATTAGAATCACTCTATAACATTTAGAGACACACTCAGTGCTTTACCATAGTTGAGACATATTATGCAAGAAACCAAGCTTATACAGCATCAGCCAATAATAAAAAAAAAAAAAAAAATTCCCATTTTATCCATCCATTCGCTCCAAATGTTTGTTCAGTTCTTCGCTGAATTTATTTAAGCTATCAACTTCCACAACTACAGTTGGAAGTTTGTTCCAGCAATCAACTACCCGCTGGCTAAAGGCAAATTCCCCACGTCTATTCTACAACTGTCTTTCCTCAATTTCAGTTTATACCCTCTCAGGTTCATAACTGAGCAAGAGGAAAAATCCCATCAGATTTGAGCCTGCTCAAACCATTCAAGGCCTTATTCACCTCAACCAGATCACCGCAAAGGTGACAAGTCTCCAGACGCTGCAATTTGCAGAATTTAAGCCTTCCTTGTAAGAGCACCCCTTTACCCCCTCACCAATCTTGTTACTCTTCTCTGTACTCGTTCCAGCAACTCTACATCCTCCCTAAAATGAGGCCTCCAGACCGGAACGCAGCACTCAAGGTTTGGCCTGAGTGTAGTATACGACACAGTTGGTGCGTTTCTCTGGAATTACTGCTACCCATATGCAGTACTTTACATTTATCAATGTTAAACTTGCCCCTTAGGCAGATGAGCTGAGAAGTTGCCACTTCTCACCTCATCTGCCTAATTTTCTAGATCCTGTTGCAGTAACATACAGTCATTGCTATCATTAACAACCTTGCCAACCTTTGTATCATCTGAAAACTTCAACATTAAGCCTGATGTGGCTTTACAATATCATTGATATTGATGAAGGTATATCAAGCAAACAACAATGCGCCCAACACTAAACCCTGGGGACTCCACTAATAATGTTAGTCCACGAAGAGCAATGTTCATTGATTACCACTCTGTCTTCTCCCACTCAATCATCCCTTTATCCATTGTAGAAACTTGCCCTTAATGCCATGCTGCTCCAATTTGCACAGTAGTCTTTCACGTGCAAACAGTATCAAAAGTTTTACTGAAATCCAAGTATATGATCAAATTTTTTTGCATCCAGTTCCTTTTTGACCACATCATAGTATCCAATCAAATTAGTCAGACTAGACTTCCCCTTAAACCAATATTGTGTCTGAAGATGATCCTGCAATGCTTCTTTAACCAGTGAGTCCATTATTTTCCCTGGAACAGAAGTTCAATTAACAGGTCCTGTAATTACTCGTGTCATCCTTTGATCTCCCCCCACTTGTGAATTGGCGATACCCTTGCACATCTCCAGTCCGCTTGGATCTCCCCTGAGTCCAAAGAAGCTCTAATAATTATAACTAAGGTTTGCTTACTTGCTTTGCTGTTTCCTTTATGTTGTTGCAGCTGGACACAAAAACTAGATGCTATAAGATGGTTGTAACTGCTGGAGTCCACCAAGATGGCATCCTCTCAGGGCTGTTATTTTCGGCAATTATAGCTCTACTGGTGCCGAATAACAGAAAAATCATATACTGTGTCCATGACCTGAAAATTCTAACCCCAGTTGGGCCCAGTCCGGACCTCATCCTGACACCACTAACCGCATCAGTAACAGTCTATCGAAAACTTCATCCTTTCTTCAGCACTTTAGTCTGATGATAAAATTTGAGAGGTGCAAAATCTTGGTCTCATTTGAAACCAATTCTACAGTGATCACCCCTACTTTTGGTAAGACCCAAAATCCCTGTTGTTGCAGCTCATTCCAACTTGGGTGTAATATTCGACCCAAAACCGCCTTTTAGAATTAACATGGACAAACTCACTTCAGGGTCCTCGATTCTGCATTGGGCTCGATGCCCAGGAGTTTGTTTTGGACAACAAAACAAACTCCGCCAACCCACGATTATTATACGTTTCAAAGGTTGGGATTCGGCAACCCCTATGACCTATAAGCTTCTCAGCATCTCAATATTGGCTACCAAAGTGGACGAGTTGGAAATCCAATCTGTCACCTCAACAGAGAACAACAGCCTTCGCTAGTGCAATGGGAGTTCCTCGACTGTGGTGGAAAAGGCCAGGGACTGAATCCCCTCAATGATGCCAGGAATTTTCGTAGGTTTTTCTTACTCTGTGGCTGATTTATTCGATCTCAGGCGTACATAGCAAAGTGTTCCCCTAATCATTTGGTTTTTCATGCAGATAGATAAGAAAATCGACCAAAAAACGCATGCAATTTATGGATATAATATAAATAGGCATACACGTTAGCCTTGCTGGCTCTAATATGACAATTTTTTTTACCCACTGACTCCAGTCCTAGCTCATACTGACTTGCTGTCGTTCTTGTTGTATGGTTTTAGGCATCAGCAACTTAGGCTATATTGCCAGTAAATAATATGCCTCTAAATTGCGTGTTCCCCGGTAGATTTCCTGTTTTCTTGGCCAAAATCCATAGTTTTCTGGAGAAAAACCAATCTATCCTCTCCTCAGACCCACTTATTCAGCTAATACAACGTGTGTCGTTCGGTATCATGGTTCTTTTTCCTGGAAACTCAGGTCCTTTATCCTTTTCCAACCCAGTCTGGGCTGGAAAAGGATAAATTCTAAACAGCGGGAACAACTGATGATGTTACCATCAGATAATTTTAAATGGGAAGCATTCCAGAACTAACCATAGAAGTTATTAGTAATTTCATACAAACTAAGAAATATTCTTCAAAGCAGACCGAAATGGAATTCAGATGAACAGATAGGGCTCGTGGCAGAGAAGAAAAATGCATGGATGCATATAAAAATTATAAGGCGACACAGAAGCCTGTGGTAGATATAAACTAGTCTGTAATCAAGTCACAAAGGAGGTTAGGCAAGTAAAGGCTGATTACGAGAAATCTTTGGCAAAGGATGCAAAGAAAAACACCAAAGACTTCTTTAGTTATGTAAAAACTAGGAGCAAGGGAATGAATCGAATTGGTCCACTTGAAATCGATGGTTCGACAGTTAATGATCCTGCTCAGGTTGCTAACAAACTGAATGACTATTTTATATCTACATTCCCACAAGACGAATTCATAAGGGGAGGGGATGCCAGATGTTTATCAAACTGTAACAGTGCTAAATACCCTCGTGGGTAGCACAGTTGGTAAAATCGCTGTCCTCCCCCACACTAGGTGGAAAAGACTTGAGTCCGAGTCCGTCAATTATCTGGGGAAACACTACAGCAACAACAGAGCTAAATGGTTTTGTAATAACTGAGAGTAAAGTAGACAAGAAATTGTTGAAGTTAAATATAAGAAAGGCACCTGGGTAGATGGGAACTAACCAATGACATTAAGGGAAGCAGCGAAGGAACAATTCATTAGCCATAATTATGAGAGCATCCTTGGATTCAGCGAAAGTACACACAGACTAGAGATAAGAAAATGTGTCTCCAATTCACAAAAGGGGACCAAAGGGTGACACGAGTAGTTACAGACCGATTAGTTTAACTTCAGTTGCAGTGAAAATAATAAAGTCACTCGCAAAAGAAGTAATTCAGGATCATCTAGACAAAGCTGCAATTATACTTCAGACAGATCATGGTGATACCAAAATTGTCAGGGTGGTTAATGACGGGAATGACGATATGCTACTACAACAGGACCTGGAAAAGTTAGGCAGATGGGCTGAGAAATGGCAATTGAAGTACTACATACGGCTAGCAGTAACCCCAGAGTAAAGTACCAACTGTGCTGCTGCTGTTGTTGTTGTAGAGTTTTAAGAGCATCAGGACTAAGGTCATATTGCTCCATTTATATTGCCTAGAAATTGCGTGTGTTCTAAGGTCGCTTTTCCAGCCCAAAAGATTATGGGCTTTCCCCTGACTACAAATATTCTTCTTTCTGTCGACTCTCCTCCGAAGACTGCCATTGTAGTTTGCAATAACGATTTGGTTATAATGTTATTTCAGGACTCTCTTCTGCAATTTGACCTGTATACTAATTTCTCATGGTACATTTTCTTTTTATATAGTCTCACTTAATTGGCTACCTAATGAAGATATCCAAATTACACTTCATTGCTTAGAAAAATTTATTCGACGAAACACCCGAGTGTCCAGGAGAAAAGAAAAAATATACCATTTTACCCTCACCTGAGACCGAATAACACAGCCGCTTTGTGAAAAAGGCCCATAAAAATTCCTCGCGTCTTCGACGGGACTCGAAGTTAGATCTTTTCCACAGGTGTGGACAGAACGGCAATTCTACTAACTGTGCTGTCCTTGAGAGCCTGTGTGGGACAGGGCAGTAGAAAATGAAAGAGACCCTGCTGTAATTGTGTAGTCGGATATGAAACACTCTGAGTAATGCAGACAGGCTGCCAGGACAGTTCAAGGAGTTTTGTCAATGATATACTGTATAAGAATTTTGCTAGCATGGATAACGAGGTGATTATGCCATTGTATAAGTCAATAGTTAGACTACACCTTCAGTACTGCATACGCCTGGAGGAATCATTTTAGTAAGGATGTAGAGCTGCTAGAACAGGTACAGGAAAGGGCAACAAGATTGGTTAGGAGAAAAAAGGGGTATCCTTACCAAGAAAGGCTTCAGTTCTGCAAATTGCCCTGTCTGGAGAATAGACACCTGCACAGTGATCTGATTAAAGTGTTTAAGGCTTTGAATGGATTGAGCAAGCACAATGCGGATGGAATTCTTCCTCTTGCTCAGACTAAACACACGAGGAGACACAAATTAAAATTGAGGAAGGATGGTTGGAGAAGAGATATGCGGAAGTTTTACTTTAGCCAGCATGTGGTTGATCGCTGGAACAAATTTCATCTGTTGTTGTTGTGAAAATTGACACTTTAAATAAACTCAACGACGAACTAGACAAACTATTTGAGAGAATGAATTGGCGAAATGGAAGTGTATTTTTCCTTTTTTCTTATTTTTTGCTGATGCTATTTATGCTTGCTTTCTTTCACCATTTGTCACTATTAATGCTAATGCTAATGCTAGTAAGCATATATTAGATCTATTATTATATTATATTATTAGATATATTATACATTAGAAATATATAATTATTTATCTTTTCAGTCACTAGTCTCATTATTTTGTATAACATCCATTTATGTTTAAATCTTGAATTATACGCTGGTGTGCAAAATTTAAGGACCACTCAGGTTTTCACCTGTAGCTTCTCATAGAAGTGGTCTGGATATGGAAAAAGCATACCAAAGGATATGGAAAAAGCATACCTCGTGAGGAACTGAAATGATGAAGGAAACAACACCGACACAACAACGGAAACAAAACGTACAGAGGGACTTTATTCAAAAATGGCAACATAGCATTGGCTGCCATGATACAGATGCATCACTGCCAAAGATGGAACAAAGGGAAGAGGTGGTCCTCTGTAGGAAATATGGCCACCCTTAATGTCGATGCAGGCTTTGCATTGCCTGCCCATACTTAGAATAATGATGTTGATAAGTTTTTGCAGTAACATCGTCCATTCCTCTGTCAGCCCCAGCTTCAGCTGGTGAACATTTCCTGGTGGGTGTGGACGTGCCGCTAGGCGCCCCCCCCCAGAGCGGGATTTAGATCGACGGAATGGGCAGGCCAATCCATACGAACAATGTCCTCACTTTCCAAAAGCATATCAACAGCTGCAGTGCAATGGGATGTAGCGTTATCATCCATAAACACGAACTCGAGGCCAATGGCACCTCGGTACAGACCTCTCGCCAGATTAGCTGATGCCCAGAATCGCTGCTGAGACTAAATCTACTCTCATCAGTAAAGAGTACCTTAAGTAAAGATTTTGTGGTTGTTGTAACCTTTAGAGATAGTCGTGGTCCTTAAGTTTTGCACACTAGTGTACAATTATTTCTTAGTTCGTATGAAAATATAAAGCAGCATAGTAGTTTCTATAATTACTTCTCTGAATGCGTTCTATTCATAATTTGGTAATATCATCAGCTGTTTCCACTGAAAATAATTTAAAAACTGTCTATGAATACTGTACTCGTCTTTATGAAAATATAATCTCTCCTTTGCCTTGACAGTAGTTATATATTAAAGTATATCCCACATCAATTAATAGTTAAAATTAAAGTATCAAGGTTGTTATTATTATATATTAAGGTTGTTAAAATTAATGTATCCCTATGTAGAGGGCTCTGGAGTTAGTTCTAAGGCTCGTACTGAAGAGAACTTTGGACAACAGGTACAATAAAGAATGCGCTCGCCATTTATTAAAAAAAATTAGTCACAACATTTGTCACTCCTTGGCGCTGTGGCAATACAAATCACTTGAACAGCGCTACAATTGTTCAATGTGTCCACCATTTTGGTCAACAACAGCTTCCATTCGAAGAACAGCATTTTCTACAAGAATGTATCATGTCAACTGGAATAGCCAGCACATGATGTCTAATGCTGTCCAGATCTGCCAGAGTTTGGCATCCTTCCCGATACACCTGGTTCTTCGAAAAATTCCACAACCAGAAGTCGCATGGGGTGAGGTCCAGTGATCAGGGTGGCCAAGATGTCCGGAAACAACGGCTGACGATCCGTTCGTCTATAAAGTGCTGCTTTAGCAATCTTTGGACACAACGGTGGATGTGGGGTGGTGCATCATTTTGCATCAATAGCCAGAAGAACAACGGTTATTGCGAAATTTGCCAACATTTCATAATATCGCTGTCCAGTGACGAAACAGGTGAAGGGTCCAGTCTGTGTTATCTGTTCAAAAAAATATGGCCCAATCATGAATGTGGTCGGAAATCCACACCACACTGTCACTTTTGGAAAATGAAACGGGTAACCCTTGGATAACATTGGATAACTCCAGGATTTTCTGTTGCTCAAATGGACAGTTATGCGTATTCACTTGTCCATTTAAGCAGAAGTGGGCCTCATCACTCCAAAGGATTTTCCATGGCCAAGTGATATCCACTGTCATTCACACCAGAAACTGAAGTGCGTATATGAAACGAATATCACCATGCTTTAGCTACTGTACCATGTGCATCTTGTAAGGATAGTACCGCAACACCTGACGCATTACTAGCCTCACAGTGGAATACGGCATGTCCACTTCACAAGAAACAGCTGGCACACTTGCGCTACCACATGGAGATTGTCTTGATAAATCCACGACAGCCATAGCCACATCTTCAACACGAGAGGAGTCCATTCGGTTTCGACGTCTACCTGGTTGAACAACTAAAAAACTAAAACTGTTATATTTAGGCCACCCGAATAATTAAATTCATCTGCTGTGCTGTGTCTTATGCCTGTTAATTGTGTGTGTTCTATGGTCGATTTGTCTGTTTGCTGGACGAAAAACCCCAGTTTCTGGGAAAAAAACCTTGCTATCTGCGCCTGAGACCGACTAACTCAGCCACGGAGTGAAAAAAAGTCCATTAAAGTTCCTCGCGTCATCGACGGGATTCGAACCCGGGCCTTTTCCACCTGGTGTGGGAAGGACAGTGACGATACCACTGGGCTACCGCGCAGACTACCTGGTTGAACACCAAGATGTCCTGTCGCTTCAAATTTCGCAATCATTTTGTGGACAGCACAAACAGTCATAGGTCCACTTGTGCCTTATGCGCTTCTGACGCCAGAATTCTCTGATAGCCTTAGCTGCATTGTTGCTGTTCTGATAGTACAGCTTCACTAATAGCGCCTTTTTCTGCAACGTTGTTGGCATTGCTGCTGTAGTGCAGGCAAACATCTACTGTAAAGTGTAAAGTATGTTGAGGTCAAAAGGCACCAGGGGTCTCCGCGTTGCTTTCATTGTTGGTGAACCAGTTCACTGGGAAGGCCAGAGATTTAAAAGTGTATGGATATTGTAAATGTGTAATGTCATGTACCGGTGTTCTTTTGGCCATTTAGCCGCTGGACCCCTACTGAGGCTCACCGTTGCTCACACTTTGCCCTGTGGAGGCAGACCAAGTACACAAGTATTTTAAGTAGGTACTCCGGCAGGTCCTGCTGCCTACTTTCCTGAGATTTCAGCGGCTAGGACCTAAAAAATAAATAAATAAAATTATCGATTGCGTTGGGATGTCGCTTGAAATGAATAGGCCGAGATTGGGCGAAACTGTAAATTTGGTCGAGATTAGATTTAATGTGCGGGGTATTCGCTTGTGTGCCGATAGAGTGGGGGAGCGGCAGAATACTAGGGGGTAAAGGCAGAAGAATGGGGACGATAGAGAAGATGTCCCAAAATGATCAGTAAGGCATGCCCATGCCCCACCAGGTGAAGAGAGGATCGGCAGCAGAAGGGGAAGTGCGCGGAGGGAGAAGCCAGGAGGCTGTCTTCCCCCTCCGCGCCGAGTAGTGTTGTTTGAAGTGAAACGGGCTAGAGTGCTCGATTCAGGTTGCCAATAAGGCAATTGGTTGTAAGCAGCATAGTCTGGGCTTAGTGTGTAGCAGTCCGGTCCTAGGATTATGGTCATTCATGTGGTATGGTTCCACGTCCATGTTGTCTTCAATTAAGTGTGGAGTTTGTGTCGTTTTTAGAGTGTCCAGTAAGTCAGTCTCTTGTTGTGGCTGGGATTCTGTTCTCCAGAAGGGTGAGTCTTAGTCCACCTGCCATATTTTGTAGTTAGATCAGTTGAGCCTTTTGTTTGTGGTTGTTCCTTGCCTCAGATTTGTTGTTGTCCAGATCCCCGTGTCAGGTTTCTCCTATTCCTCCTGGTTAGGTTGTTTGGTTCGCTTGTTGGGGTTGCAGGGTTCGGCGTCTCGCGAATAGTTCCTGTGAATATTCAGAAAAGGCGATGTATGTTTCTTTGCCTTCTAAGAGACATTGTTCTTGGTCTTTGGGACAGTATTGTATTCTTGTGACCATTTGGCAGCGGAGATCATCATATTGGTGGCTGTCATACATAAGGTGCTGCCAGTTTTCTTGCTCGCCGCAGGTACAGTTGGGATCGTTTGTAATTCCGAATGAGGTCAACTTGGCCTTGATGGTACCATGTCTT
This sequence comes from Mastigoproctus giganteus, assembly GCF_048544385.1. NCBI lineage: Eukaryota > Metazoa > Arthropoda > Arachnida > Uropygi > Thelyphonidae > Mastigoproctus > Mastigoproctus giganteus. The sequence goes on along the minus strand of NC_143586.1, from coordinate 17,720,368 downwards.
GTTAATAGGTAGGTCGTGAATAAGCCAGGTGAGTACCAGGTCGGCGTCTTCGGCTGAAATCTGTCAACTTTGGGGGGGAATTTTTTGGTGATTTGTCCCTTTGTGGAGGCATCTCAGAGCACCTACTACACCCGCAGCAGGTGAGTCTGGAGCCTTGTTTCTTCTGCAGCGGGGTTTGCATTGAAATCCTGGTGTGTGTGTGTGTGTGTGTGTGTGTGTGTGCAGGTTGTACCCCTGGTGAGCTCATAGAGCATGCCTCTTTTGACCACCTCAAGATCGAGGGGGGAGGGCTCCTGCGATAATCTGTAATGTGTGTGCTCACCGTGCGGCAGGCGCGGGTTGCGGACAATAGCATAGTTCTGTGGGTGGAATCCAGGTGGAAACATCTACTGTATGATTTTGAAAAGACTGCTTTGCTTTTATACAGCACAGTACAGCTCAGTAGTGGCTCTGTGGCAATAACTTATGATAGTTACGCGCCATACAGTGAAAATTTTGTAACTATTTTTTTTTTCAATAAATGGCGAGCGCATTCTTTATTGTACCTGTTATCCAAATTTCTCTTCAGTACAAGCCTTAGAACTCGCTCCAAAACCCTCAGCATAGGGACAATTTAATTTTAACAACCCTGTATTATGATCATTACAATATATACAGTGATTGCTAGGTGGCCAGCGATTATAATATACTGGTGTACAAAACTATTTCTAAAGATTACAACCACAAAATCAATCAAAACAACCCGTGGCGATTTGCATAACTGAGGCCGTTCAGTAGAAGGCTGGTGCACATGCAAAAATTTGAATTGTGCTGAGAGGGTTCCCATAAAAGATAAAAGCAGTAGTTCAGCAGTTATGTGCAAATTACCGAATGGTGAGCACAACTGGTTCCATACAGTGCTACAGACAACGAAATAGCCAGTAGACAACATCTGGATGACTTTACCCAGGGTCGAATAATTGGGAAGCTCGAGGAAGGTCGAGACGGCAGAGTTCGGTATCGAACTCTGCCGCATCGGCTCATGTGCGTTGTCGGCCTTCAGAACAGGTACAGCTGTTCGAAGGACCAGTGGTGGTCGTCCACGAAAAACAACGCCCAATGATGACCGCTATATACTCCTACAGGCCAAGAGGGCTCAACACCACATAGAGGAATCATTGCAAACGAGCTGCACAGGACGCAGGACATCGCGGTTTACTGTTTCCAAGCGACTCCACAAAGGTGGACTGTCTGCTGGACGGCCAGTGCGCTGTGTCCCTTTAACACCTCGGAGACACCGTTTACAGTGGTGCATCGAACACAAGGCCTGGACAGAAGCACAATGGGTTAAGGTACTCTTTACTGATGAGAGTAGATTCAGTATCAGCAGCGATTCTGGACATCAACTAATCTGGCGAGAGGTTGCACAATGGATCACCCCGTAAACATCACTGAAAGGGATCGATATGGCGGTCTAGGTGTTCTTGTCTGGGGAGGCGCTATCTTGGATGGACGTACACAACTCCAGATACTGGATGGCGATAAGTGCACGCTGCTGCACTGAGGTAATCTTTCCCCATGTACATCTGTTCCGAGGTGTCATTGACCCCGAGTTCGTTTTTATAGATGTTAACGCCACACCCATCGCACTGCAGCTGTTGATATGCTTTTGGAAAGTGGGAACATTGTTCGTATGGATTAGCCTGCCCATTCCACTGATCTAAATCCCATCGAACACATATGTGACGCTCTGGGTAGACGCCTAGCGGCACGTCCACACCCACCAGAAAACGTTCTACAGCTGAACGTGGCGCTGACAGAGGATTGTACGATGTTACCGCAAGAACTTATCAACAATATTGTTCTAACTATGGACAGGCGGTGCAAAGCCTGCATCGACATTAGGGGTGGCCATATCTCCTACTGAGGATCACCTTTTTCCTTTGTTCCATCTTTGGCAGTGATACATTTGTATAATGGCAGCCAGTGCTATGTTGCCATTTTTGAATAAAGTCCATATGTACCGTTTTGTTTCCGTTGTTGTGTCGGTATTGTTTCCTTCAAAATTTCTGTACCTCACGAGGTTCCTTTGGTATGCTTTTTCCATATCCAGGCCACTCCTATGAGAAGCTACAAGTGAAAACCTGACTGGTCTAGTGCTTCCTTTATATGCAGATTCTTAATGCACAAGGAGTGACTGGTGATAATTTGATCGTGTATTTCTTTGTCTTGTTTCCTGTCACATGTTGCTGGAGAAAAGGCGTTGAATGAAAATAATGATTTAATAAATCCACTTGATAGTGTGTGGGTGACCAACTCACAAGTTCCAGTCGATATCTGGAAAGTTAAAATTCCCCGTTATAAAATATTGTCTTATTTTCTAACTCTATTTACCTGTACATTGTTTTGTTATAGTCATCGCAGTCATCAATCCTATTGCACATCCATACACCCATTTTAGTTGTTCCACTTCTTATGCCACAGCAAAATTACTTATTATTGTACTCGCCACCTGCATTATCTGGGGGCCCTGCCTTAGATTCTCTCTGCTTCTTATCCAAGAGCATTACTGCCTGCCCCTCTCCTGTCCTTCTTATATGTGATTATATTGTCGATTTGCCTTGACTGTCAATATTACTCAGATTTATTACTTGCATTACTTAGAGTATTTCACATCATTTGCACGTTTTGGGTTGTGTATGGTGATTTACTGCTCTTGGATCAATCGGTTCTTACAGAGAATTTTGACCACCCCTTTTATTCTAAGATTTCATTCTGTCATCATGAACTTATGATGAGTGCAGTGAGATTTTTCTTGTGATTTTTGGTGAAGGGATTCTACTTGTCTCCATAGCCTTGTACGGTGTTCATAGAATAACATCATATGTACATACATATTGGAAACATGGCTGACACTACTGTATTCTCATGGGTTGTCATTTGCATATTATTGGTTGCCATATTATAGTCAGCCATTCTCCCTCTCTAGGTAGAATTGTCGTAAAAGTAGCGCCATTAGGAACTTCTGAAGGGAAATTCACATTTCAAGGCTACTCTCTTGTTAACAGTGCTGTCTATTAATATTTCAACAGTTTGAATACATATATATAGTTGTATATATTACATAATTAAGCTCTAAAGCCTCTTACTGAGCTTCACTTTGTACGTGGACAACAAAGTCTTTTGTACCTGTAAGGCTTGGAAGTTTTGGCTGATTTGGGCTTAGACTGTAGGACAGATATCTCTTGCTATATATAAGCCCTGGTCCATCCATCTTTGGAATTTAGTATCCCCTTGAAATTACCAAATTTCCATAATTTTTTCATCTTCATCTCCGCTGGTGGAAATTGAGGGAAATGCAGAAACCAAAATTTAGAGATCTTCATAATTCATAATACCACTATAATGATTTTTCGTGGGCCTCCAGGGATGGATAAGTGGGCCACAACTTACATTCTAACTGTTGTATGGCATATGTTGCTTTTGGTGTTCTTAAGTTCCTTGCTTACGGTTGAAGATCCTGAAGCTCGTGGAGACATTTGAAGAAGATAAATTATAAATAAAATAAATTTCTTTTCAGGTGAAGGCTTTGAATTGTTTTTATTATTGTTGTGTGTCATGTATTTTCTTTCTTAAACTAGTTATGGATTATAAAGATTATTCGTTTTCTCAGGACGTTGAGGAAGACTTTCTCCGTTTACACAGGCCATCATGTCAAAGTCAGTTGGTAAAAAAATTGCTAAGTTAGTGATCACAAGATGGAATCAGAACAACCCTAAAGAAGAAAAATCTTTAGCAGTTTCTGCTTCGGAATCTGTAGCAGCAGGAAGTGATTTAAATAGTAATTCTAATTCTTCCACGTCTGCTGCAGCAGTAAACAGTTCCTTTACTTGCAGTTTGGACTTGGTGGTCCGTTGGATGCCTCTGTGTGTCGGCCACAGTTACCAAAATTAAAAAAAAAAGCATTAGGAGAATTTGTGGCTGTAGAGATTAGTAAGGTGACAGAAGTGTGGCCTCTAACTACATTCATGGATCATGGGCTGACTTGGATGACACTCATAACTGCCCTTCTCATCAATAAGGAACGGTTCAAAACAAAATTTGCTGAGTTATAGATTCGAGCAGAACAGTTCGATCACATGATGAAGGAAAAATCAGTCCCTCGCTCAACATACGCTGATACTTTGAAAGGTACATACTCTGTGACTAACGATCATCCTAATTGAAAACTGGATCCGAAATTTGTTTAAATTTGTCCCACTTAATTTTATTAATACAGAATCTTCTTAAGTGTTGTAGATGAACACTTGCCGAAATAGGGTTCTCTGCGTTGAAACAGAAAAAATGATTGCACGGTGATCGCTATTGACCAAATTTGGTCGCACCTTCCAGCTTGACATGTCTGGCAAATTTAGTGGATGTCATGATTACGTCAATGTTAGATTCTCCGTTAACCGTGGAGAATGCAAAAGGTTCATTTGGTAGATTTTGTATGATCAAATTAATAAAGCACCCCTGGGATCAGTAAATGCGATGTGCCAAAAATGGGACTTGGTATTTAGGATTACCTCCTTCAGATGTCAAAAGTTTGCCTGATCAGGCCATCAGAGCTGGTTCTTCTAGTTTGTCTGCAGTGACAGATAAAACAAAACACGTTTCATCTTTGGGCATAATTGATCCCAACATCATTATTTTTAGACCCCTCGCCGACTCATCTTTATCTTCGAGTCAGCAGATAAGAAACACAATTAGGGAAACCATTCGAAAAAAACTCATTGCGTTAAAATAAAAATTGTTCATCTTCTGAGAAAGAAAGGACTTCTGGTAGAGACAACTAATCCAACAGATGTTGAAAAAAAATTATTACCTTACCCTCTTTGACAGGGCTGGTCTGACACTTGAGAACCCGAAGCATGACTAATCCAATTTTACAAATATACGGAGTCCCCAAAGAGTACACTAAAGAAGAGATCCTTGATGACTTGTACCATAAAAATCTCAAAGATTTTGGCTTTACTTCCATGAGATCAAGCAAGAAACAACTTTGTTCAATGTTCAATGTTCAATTCTGGCTGTGCAATGAGATCACGAACTAGGCCATTAGCTTATTCCACCCCTTTTAAAGTTTTTTTCACAAAACGATCGAATTTATTTAAGATTTATTTCGCATAAATTCAGAAAATCCACCATAAGTACAAAATTCTTTCAGTGACTGGCTTACACTCATTGTGTCAGAATTGTTCCCACAAAGTTATGTCCTGTGGCCATTGTGCCAATGGCAGTTACAACTATCTGGACTATAAGCATGAGGAAGAACCACCGCAATGTGTAAACTACAAGATGTAAAACTGGAACACTAACACTCGGTTCGAGACGCAAAGTGCTCGAAATACATTAAAACTGTCGAACTGACAAAACAGTGCACCTACCATAAACAGCACACCTAATTCCTTCTGGAATCACGTTGCTCCTCAACAAAATATCTTTAAAACATCTCACAAATCAACGGTCCACCATCCCGTGCTACTTCAGATGAAATTCTTGTAGTGGCTACAGAAAATAATTATGACCTAATCTGCATCCCAAAACCTTTTTACTCTTCGAAAGTTGATGGTTTAGCCCAGAAGATTATGGGTTGTCCTGTGATTACAAGGATCAGATTTTCTGCAGAATATTTTCTCCCAAGACTGCCATTGTAGTTTGCAATATCGATTTGGTTATAACTGTTATTTCAGGACTCTCTTCTGCAAATGTGGCCTTTATACTAATTTCGCATGGAACATTTTATTTTTATTTAGTTTCACTTTATTGCGCACCTAATGAAGATATCCAAATTACACTTCTTGTTTAGAACAAATTTGTTCTAGATTTGGCTCAAAAAATTTTGTACTTTCTGTAGGCCTAAATGCCAAGTCCCATTTTTGGCACATCGGATTAATTGATCCCAGGGGTGCTTTATTAGAGGTGCTTTATTAATTTGATCATACAAAATCTACCGAATGAACCTTTTGCATTCTCAACAGTTAACGGAGAATCTAACATTGACGTGATCATGACATCTACTAAATTTGCCAGATGTGCCAAGCTGGGAGGTGCGACCAAATTTGGTCAATGGCGATCACCGTGCAATCACTTTTCTATTTCAACGCAGAGAGCCATATTTCGGCAAGTGTTCATCTACAAGACTTAAGAAGATTCTCTATTAATAAAATTAAATGGGACAAATTTAAACAAATTTTGGATCCAGTTTTCAATTAGGATGTTGTTCGGAATTTAATTTCTCTCTCTCTCTGCATCAGAATATACCAATTATGTCCAAAACCTCTTATTTATTGCATCTGAATATTCTGCCAGAAGAGAGCTAATAAGAGCAAACTCGGTTCTTTGGTGAAAGCGGAACTGTAGGACCTTCAACACCATGTGATAACCGCAAAACGTTTTCAAAGAAACCGGCAATTTCGGTGCAGGATGTTCAAGGCTTAATGTAGGATTTTAAAGGATACCAGAAAACTTATTTTAAAGTCATTGCTGACCAGAAGACTGGGCCATAACACGATTTTGTGAAACAAAAAGGTAACTCGGATCCGTGGGAGTTGATCTACAAGAACTCAAGAAATAAGTTACATTGCAGAGAAATTTATAACGCGCTTTTTAATAACAACCAGGAATTGTCGGATTGGTTCTCTGCCGCTGAAACGATTACCAAACAATTGTTTCCTGAGCATGATCCAGAACAAAACTCTCCTCAACGGCTAGAATTCGTTTAAAAAAATCTCATTATGCAAGATCATCGGATGTTGGACTATTTAATACAACAGAAATTAATATTTCTCTCACAAAATTGAAAATTGAATGTCCGGGATTAGACCTCATTGAAAACTGTTATAATTAAATTTCACGAACTTTATCCTCATATTTCGCTTGCATGTTCAACAAATGGTTTCCTGAAAAAAATTTTTCCCCATCTCTAGAAAATCGCATTATCAAAAACTTTCAAAAATTTGGTTAACTGCCGACAGATCCGTGGGAATAAGGTTCATTTCCCTATTAGCAAACCTGAGAAAATTCGAGCGCATGTTGGTACCTCCTATTGAAAGAATGTTGCATTATCGTCAGCTCTGCCCAGATTTCCAGTTTGAGTTCAAAGGAAATCTATAGATGATGCCATTTATACTAAGAGGGCATATCTCTACTTCTGAAAATTATGAACTAACTGTGTTTGTGAACATCGAGGGCGCTTTCGACTCCCTTTGGTGGGAGAGCGGCCGCCAGTCCCTTAGACGTTCTGAATGTAATTCTAATGTATATAAGGTTCTAAGATCATATTTTGCTGAAAGAATTGTAAAAGAGGTTGCCACACCTGTAGCGTAGCTATCCTTTTCCGGGCTCGGAGGCAAAGAACATGTTCGGGCCCCTACTTGACGTTAGAAACTTTAAATATGCTTTTTTCACTTCCTGGCTGAGTTGGTCGATCTCAGGCGTAGATAGCAAGGTTCCGCTCCCCCCCCCCCCCACACACATACAAGAAACTGGGGTTTTTCTTCAGCAAAACGGGCAAATCGACCAGAGAACCCATGCAATTTGCAGATACAAATACAGATAAATACAAGAAATTACCGGATGACCATAATATAATACTATTTTGTTTTGTTTGTTTTAAACCTAAGTAGCTTCTTTTGTCGTTTTAAGGCATTTGATCAGGTTTGTCATAAAGGTTTTCCAATAAACAAGCCACCCATTTTTTTTTTTTTTTTTTTTTTTTTTGGAAATGGGTATCCAGTTTTCTCTCTGATCGCTCATCGTGAATGGCGGCAGATGGCTATCCATGTTCTAACTTCATTATTGGTGGTGCTCCTCCATAGTCCATTTCTTTCTTCTTTCACTTTTTTCCTCATATATTTTAATCCGTGGAATTTCAGGGAATCATTGTTAACCCTCAGACTGATCCCAAAACTGAGCGAACCAGATGCTGGAATTTGTTAGTGAATACCTGGCAGAATAGATGGAATTCTACCGAAAAAGGAGCTATCACCAAAAACTTCGTTCCCGACGTAACTGCACTACTTGCATCATCCACCAGAAAATGGTTTTCACCCTCACTGTTTACCTCCTACATACTAACTGGGCATGGTTCGCTTAACGCAAAACTCTACCAATTCAGACTTTCCAATACAGTCTCCTGTCGATGTGGGCTACCGGAAGACTCTCCTCACGTACTTTTTGAATGCTCCATTTACGATGATCTAAGATCGGCTCTTAAGGCAACAGTACCAAACTTGTGTCCCGGAGGTGAGAAGATACTCATTTCTGTCAACAATTTCCAGGCCCTTCAAACCTTCTGCAATGCTGCTTTTAATCGCAGGAAGGCTCTCAACCTCAATGTTAATTCAAGAAATGAAACTGAAAATGCATCATAAATCATAATACAACTGTGCGCTGCCTCGTCGTCCTGATGACGTCATATACAAAATTGTTGTGGCTTTCAAGAACACACAAAGATTTTGACAGATGCTGCACTTCTCTGACTCATCCTTTATCAAGACTCTCTTCAACTAAACCTCTGCTCAGTGATACCGTCATCTACCAGAGACTTCTGACACCACTCCAGATTAACAGAATTCAGAATTATATCTAGAACTTGTTCCTGCCGATCATGATTGAATGACATTACAACTTCTGTTTGACAATACACCTTTTCTCTTTGTGGACCACTTTGGGCAGCACTGCATACAGATGTGGGCAAGAAATGGATAAAGATTTTATTTTATTTTTATTTTTTTTTTTACTTTATGCTATTCTCATCCTTATTTCTTCGTCTTCTGCTGTCCTTTCTCCTGGGAGTGTGTGTGTGTGTGTGTGTGCGCGCGCGCGCGCTGTTGCCGGCTTGCTGGCGCGGGGTTCTTTTGAATGGCTCCAAATCCTCTTTGGACATTCAGTACGTGACTGTTGAGGTTGGCCATGGTTCTTGCGCAGTTGTGGCCTACCTCCCCGTGGTGTAGACGGACACTGGGCAGGCTTTCCAGGTGATCGCCTGCCTGGTGACAAAACGGCCAGAAACAACTAAACAACACAACAACACACACACTACACGAACATAACGTTACACACATTTCTGGCCTGTTACAGTGCTTTCTGTAACCATCACAGTGTACAAAGACGGAGTTGAACTTTCGTTCAGGTGCCGTCCTACATAAGATACTATACATGTCTACATGTCTACATATTTTAATGACCTTCTTCCACCGACTACCAATATCTTCCATGACTTTGCTGATAATAGTACACTACATTCCATCAGTCTGAGCAACCTCTGCACAAACATCCTCAACTGCTGGAATATTCACCTCAAATTCTATAAATGCTGATCTTCAGGTAATTCCCCAATGGGATTAAAAAACAGCCAATTTTGGTCCTTTAAAACTCAGACCTCTCATCTTTCAACAGGTCCACTGCTTCTATACTTATCTTCCATGACACTCAGATATTTAGATAAAATCATATATATTTATTAGGGATTACCTTGAATTGTAACTGGCGTAATTACAAAATACAATACTCACATAAAAAGGGAGTTTCTCTTTCGATTTCAGTGTTACTTTTCTGCTAAACAACTACTCATTCTATAAATTTCAAGTCCATCCTACCACGCAACATTGTTTCTACATCTGTGGTTGTGCCTCCAAAACCTCCCACAGACCTCTAGGCTCCATTCAAAGAGGATAGTCAGGTTACGTAATGATCCATCTCTTAAGACCACTCTCTCCACTCTCTCCACTCTCTCTCTCTCTCTCTTCTAGACAAATTTCTGCTGCATGACTTTTCTGCAGATACTTACAGTCAGAATTTAAACTTGTTATGGCCCTAAACTATAACATATATTAGACCCTTCTCTGTTACAGTTCACATGTGAAAGTATTAAAAAAATGGATTTTTTAAGATGGATCGAGGCCTTAAGCTGTAGCTTGTTTAGCTTATATGAAATCCGGCCCTGCTTACAGGACACTCTTCTTCTGAATTAGAATCTGTAGTTCTCCCACTCTCTTCGAAACGGAGTTGAACACGTGCCATAACCAGAGGTGTATTGCTAAAAAAAATAGTACCGGAACGCTCTTCGTAAAAAAAATAGTACCGGAACGCTCTTCGTAAAAAAAATAGTATCGAAACTCTCGATCTCCAGAAGACTATATGATAACGCCACATCGACTGTACAATAACTAAATCAGACTTCAGACTCACAGTTCATAGAACAATCAGTTCTAACGTTCAGCTCATGGCGAATCAAAATGCAGCGTTCCCACGCATCACAGTATATCTCATTTGTTGGATCTCTTTATCTAACACATTGTACTTCAGTAAGATGGCGCCTCCGTAGCCAGTTGGGAAGGAGCAGCAGTGCATAGTACACGCTCCTTGATTAGACAGGCGTTCCAGCCCGTCACCACATATTCATTACTTATATAAACTCTAAAAGGAAGGGGATGAATCTGATTGGTCCACTTGACATCGATGGTTCGACTGTTGATGATCCTGCTCAGATAGCAAACAAACTGAATGAGTATTTTGCATCTACATTCACACATGAGGAATTATTAAGGTTTGAAAATGGAAGAAGGTTATCAAATTGTAGCAGGATACTTAATGATTTTGTAATAACTGAAAGTAAAGTGGAGGAGAAATTGTTGAAGTTAAACATAAGAAAAGCACCTGGATAGGATCTATCCAGTTATATTAAAGGAGGCGGCAAAGCAACTAAGCAAACCCTTAGCCATAATTATGAGAGCGTCCTTGGACTCAGGGGAGGTTACCACGGACTGGAAATGTGCAAATGTATCCCCAATTCACAAAGGGGGATCGAAGGGTGACATGAATAATAACAGACCAGTTAGTTTAACTTCTGTTCCGGGTAAAATAATGGAGTCACTGGTTAAAGATGCATTGCACGATCATCTAGAAAAGACTGCAGCAATAATTCAGACACAACATGGGTTTGTTAAGGGAAAATCTTGTCTGACAAATTTGATTGGATATTATGATGTGGTTACAAAGGAACTGGATGCAGAAAATAATTTTGATATCATATATTTGGATTTCTGGAAAGCTTTTGACACTGTTGTGCATGGAAGACTATTGTACAAATTGGAGCAGAATGGTATTAAGGGTAAATTGCTACAATGGATAAAAGGATGGTTAAGTGGGAGAAGACAGAGGGTGGTAAACAATGGGTGCTGCTCTTCTTGGACTAATGTTATTAGTGGAGTCCCACAGGGTTCGGTGTTAGGTCCACTGTTGTTTTGTATATTTATCAATGATATTGATGAAGGTATATCAGGCTTAATGTCGAAGTTTGCAGATGATACAAAGGTTGGCAGGGTTGTTAATGACAGTGTGCTACTGCAACAGGATCTAGATAATTTGGGCAGATGGGCTAAGAAGTGGCAACTGAAGTTTAACCTTGACAAATGCAAAGTACTGCATATGGGTAGAAGTAACCCCAGAGAAACGTACCAACTGTGTGGTACTGCACTTAAGGTGGTAGAAAATGAAAAAGACCTGGGAGTAATTGTGCAGTCAGATATGATGTTTTCTGAGCAATGCAGACAGGCTGTCAGGGCAGGTCATGGGGTTTTGTCAATGATATATAGGAATTTTGCTAGCAGGGAAAAGGAGGTGATTATCCCTCTGTATAAGGCAATGGTCAGGCCACGCCTTGAGTACTGCGTACAGGTCTGGAGGCCTCATTTTAGGAAGGATGTAGATTTACTTCAGCGTGTACAGAGAAGGGCAACAAGATTGGTGATGGGAATGAAGGGATACTTTTACCAAGAGAGGCTTAAGTTCTGCAAATTGCAGTGGCTGGAGACTAGGCACCTGCGCGGTGATCTGATTGAGGTCTATAAGGCCTTGAATGGGTTGAGCACGCTGAATTCTGATGGGATCCTTCCACTTGTTCAGATTACGAACCTAAGGGGGCATAAATTCAAGTTAAGAAAAGACAGATGTAGAATAGATGTGGGGAAATTTGCCTTTAGACAGCGGGTGGTTAATTGCTGGAACAAACTTCCATCTGTCGTTGTGGAAGTTGATAGGTTAAATAAATTTAAGGAGGAACTGGACAGGCATTTGGAGGGAATGGTGTGATTTTTTATTTTGGCTGATGCTACATAAGCTCATACACTTGCTTTCTTGCTTCACATGCCACTACTACTACTACTACTACTACTACTACTACTACTACTACTACTACTCACGGTTCATAGAACAATCAGTTGTAACGTTCAACTCATGGCGAATCAAAATGCAGCGTTTGCACGCATCACAGTATATCTCATTCGTTGGATCTCTTTATCTAACACATTGTAGGTTAGTAAGATGGTGCCTCCGTAGCCAGGTGGGAAGGAGCAGCAGTGCGTAGTACACGGTTCTTGATTAGACCGGGATTCGAGCCGGTCACCACCAAATACAGAGGATGCAGAAATGTCAAGGAATGACCACTGCATATCCCGGGGCAATATGGCCTTAATTGCTAATGCTCCTCAAAACAAACTTTAGTAAGAAACGTTCAAGTTTCATTGCGAAATTTATACTTTTGTTTCTAAATACATTTTTAAAGAAATCTATTAATTTTAAAGATTACTTTTAATATATACAGTATTTTTAGTATCCATGGGTAAAATAGATATTTCTCTCTCCCCTTTGATTATGCCATTGTTTCATAATATTAAATGTATAAATTTAATGATTTTTCTATTATGATATTTAGAAAAAAGTACCGGCCCGAATACACCACTGACCGTAACCATTTAGCATCCATTTATTGTCCAACTCAAAACTCAACTTTTTATCTTCCTATTTATCCCTTCTGCTTCTATTTTCTGCAAGAAACATCCTTCACATGTATTTCCAGAAAATAACAATCTACATAAATTCACTTCTAAAGTACCTTATTTGCCATTTTCTCAAACTTCAATCCCTGTATAGCACTAAGTTCTACTCATACTTTTTATAGCACTAAGTACCGTAGGTTCTATTACGTGTTTAGGGTTTCATGTTTTCATAAAAGAACATGGTAGGTTTTATTATACATGTTCTTGAATGCAAAATGAAATTTTAATATTTTAGATATTAATTAAATTGTAATTTTAATTTATGCGTAGTTTATTACGATCTTTTATTTAACTGTATTTTAAAATAAAATAATATATTATTTTATTATATATTATATTCTGAAATACGATGTAATGTGATATCTACCACTAGAGTGACTCCAAGTGGATATTTGCTCGAGATTTGGCAGTTTCAATTGTCTGTTGTGGTATTGTACTAGAATTTCGAAGGTGTACTGGTTAGTGTATGTACTTCAATTATATTTTTATATTTGTATTTAGTGTTTAATAATTGTACTACTCGACTGTCTTTTTTTAATTCTGCATACTTGTTTATGTGATAAAAATCATCTAAAACTTCTTGGGACTGAGAGTTGGCAGCCTCGTTACTTTTTCAACGTGCGTGTGTAGCTGCGAATGTGAAGGTAGTGCAATTGTTACGAAGCTTCTCGAATAGGAGAAGATGGCGGAGTATTTAGCTTCAATTTTTGGTACAGAGAAGGACAAAGTTAACTGCTCCTTTTATTTCAAAATTGGAGCTTGTCGACATGGCGATCGTTGTTCTCGCATTCATAACAGACCAACATTTAGTCAAACTGTTTTATTGCAAAACTTATATCACAATCCACAGAATTCTGCACAGTCTGCCGATGGATCACACTTGATTAGTATGACAGAAGAGCAAAACCAGGAGCACTTCGACAACTTCTTTGAAGATGTATTTGTAGAGCTGGAAGATAAGTATGGAGAGATTGAAGAGATGAACGTATGTGATAATCTCGGGGATCATCTTGTGGGAAATGTCTACGTGAAGTTCCGCAGAGAAGAGGATGCTGAAAAAGCCGTTGCAGAATTAAACAATCGTTGGTTTGCGGGGCGTCCAATTTATGCTGAGTTATCACCTGTCACTGATTTTCGTGAAGCTTGTTGTCGCCAATATGAAATGGGTGAATGCACCAGGAGTGGATTTTGCAATTTCATGCATTTGAGACCCATTTCTCGGGAGTTGCGTCGTGAATTATATGGTCGTCAGAGACGTAGAAGATCTCGATCGAGATCACGCTCACGAAGTCGTGAACGTCGTCGTTCCCGCAGTAGAGAGAGAAGAAAGCGATCTCGAAGTCGTGATCGTGACAGAGACAGAAGAGAAAGAGAAGGACGTTTTTAATCATTTCATTTTGAATATGTTACATGTCGTTTTGAGGACTCAGAACTTGTCCTTTTCCAGTATTGCTATTCAAAAATGCTATTCTGGTAGAATAAAAGTGAGTATTTCTGTAACCAGCTTCATTATTTTTCTTTAGCTTTGTTATGTCAAGCATTAAACATCTGAATTGTTTAATTGCAACTTTCACTGCACAATTTTTATGCTTACATAAAGCTTTGGAACAATATGCAAACGTAACATGGAATTCTATTACTCATAATAACACATCTAAATGTATGGATTCTGTTAATCTAAAATAAAAATTGTTTTTCATCCAATATTTTATTCTTTATTACTACTGGGTTTAATAGCCATATTCCCAGACTTCATATGTTCTAAATATTGCCCACTATGCCTTTGAGTAAACTGTAGTGGGTACTTCATCAATGATGTGAATTCCAGATATGATAGTTAACATGAAAGTAATCATACAGTTTGGTTTAATAGTGGTGACATTTATTATAAGTAACAGTAATTCCATTGTCATATACGTCTTGGAGTCCAGCAAATAAAATGCAGAACGAAATATATACCACTGCACCTGAAATTCAGAAATATTGTTTGAAAACTAATTTGCAATAAAAAAAAAAAAAAAAATCAGAGTTGGACTACCCTGTATCTTTATTGCTCTTATTGAATTCTTCTTTCATAATATATCTTTTTTTCTGCATTATGATTAGTTTAAAAAACATGTAGGTGGTATATAAATTCAAGATACATAAAATACAGTTTAACTAGAGACAGTGATTGTGCTGTGCATTTCCTCCCTTCCCTCTCCTTTAAGATATGTTAACATGAACAATTAACAGTAGCCTCCCTTGGAGGTTGATTTTTAAACAGACTTTTAAGAGAAATTTTTTCAGAGATTGGGATGTATAAGGACATAAATGATTGTAACATTGTCTCAGGTTCAGATGCAATAAACATGAATAGTAAATGAAATGCTCTTTGTGTGTATGTGAATGTAATTTCATATGCAAAATGCTGTAAGTACTTACATATGTTATTCTCACAGCATCAAATATGTTTGAATTTTTTTTTAATTTGATGGATCCCAATAAAAATAGTAAGCCAGTTAGTGGGGGTGGATTTTTTCAACTTTAAATGTTTGATACTTTCGGATACAGTCAGTTTTGAGCTCAGGTTTTCTAGGTTATAATAAATCAGTATTTTTAACTAAAATCTTAGAAACTAAAATTAAATGGCTTACATCTCCCATTGCTAAAATACTGTGTATACCAAAAAAAGACGAAATGCTAATTGAAGTTACATGATAATATTAGTTTAATTCGTGGTTGATATCACTTGGGACATTGAAATTCAAGTTTCCTGTTATGTGTTAATAATACTTTTTTTTTTTTTTTTTTTTTTTTTTTTTCCGAACATCTGTATAAAGAGTACTTTAGTATATTTATTTATCTGCAGTAGATGGATTTTAGCAAATGTGTACAATCGATAACGAAACAGTGTACAAGTCGAATAGCTTCAGTGAGCAGGGTCTATTGAAAAGTAATCACTTTTCAATCCATTTGGTAGCAGGCAGTTAGAATGCCAAATATTCTGTGTATAGTTGTTTACATTATCTCATGTTACTGTCAATGTTTACACCCTGTACTTTCATGCCAGTTAATATACTATGGCTTTAATTATTTGATAACTGAACCATTAGGTTAGATAAGTTAAGCTAGTTTATATTAGTTCTACCCAGTGCTATTTTTGTAAAAAAAAAAAATAAATAATAATAATAATAAATAAATAATAAATTAAAGGTTCCAGAATGCATTCCCCCATCCCAGATCTGTTTACAGTAAACTTTTGCTTTTTTTCCAGCTTCATTGGGACCTTAATGAGGATGGTAAAAGCAAATTTCAGATACAAGAGAAGATAAACCTGTAGCCTTACACTCTACCTATAAATTACCTCAAGTTGCAGTCAGCCAAAAAAACATAATATATTATGCTCAAAAAAAGGCCTTGACCATCTTTCTCTCTCAGCATTGGATTGGAGATCAAAGTACCTTAAAGTTTAAAAACCATTCATATCAAATGCAGCCCAAGATTTCGGACATTGGTTTGCATAGCATATGCCTTTCATCCAATGCCTTTTTAGTATGAGAGATAGCAGCAACTTCATTAAGTACTTTAATATCATAGATTAACAAGCAAACATTATATTCTTTTATAAGAAATTCATATCAAATGCTGCCAAAGATTTTGGACATTGTTTTGCATAGCATATGCCTTTTATATCCAATGCCTTTTTAGTATCAGAGATAGCAGCAAATTTCATTAAATACTTTAATATCATAGATCAAACATTATTCTTTTATAAGAAATTTATTGTTTATCCCATTTCTGTCTTCCCTGTCACTAATTTTTGGGCTGCTATTAGCAGAGGAGTGTTTGAAATTTGCATATTCAACAAAATATGGATATGTAGGTCCCCAAAGAGGAAGTCTGGCAACGAATTTTCAAATAATGCTCACAATTTTTTTTTTTTTTTTTAATTTTTTATTTAAAGACATTTGGTTTTTTGTCTGTCGGCTACACTTTGCAGTGAAAACAGCAAGTGTAATTGTGTGCAGAATTATATACTAACACAGTTCTTAGCAACTTTCAAATATCATCACTTTTTTTTTTTTTTTTTATAATAACAGACTATTTGCTAAAGTCAGATTTTCCCCCCTCTTCCCTTCGCTCCCTTGTGGCATACAAAAATTTTAATATTTTTGATTTGTTTTATTTTTGGCACACTGCAGAAAAGGTTTGCCATCATTGGGCTAGTTGCCATGGCAAATAAACAAATATTTCACCAGTACAGCAGTAATACTGCACTGGAGAAACTGTAAGGCAAGTATTATTTATGCTTGCCTTACAGTTGATCAACTCAACACATGAAACAGCATTAAAGCTGCATGAATGACACCACG
The DNA here is from genome assembly GCF_048544385.1 of Mastigoproctus giganteus. Classification (NCBI taxonomy): domain Eukaryota; kingdom Metazoa; phylum Arthropoda; class Arachnida; order Uropygi; family Thelyphonidae; genus Mastigoproctus; species Mastigoproctus giganteus. The sequence continues at coordinate 17,703,150 of NC_143586.1, read as the reverse complement.
TGGCTCTTTTGGAACAACAATAACATTAAACTAATGAGATGCGCATTGAACAAAACTATGATATTTAAATGTTTATTGGTCTTCTGGATATGTAAATTTGTATCCTGATTAAAAATGGGTCACGTACTGCATAAACTGGATATCAGACAGTTGGATATACAAAAGTTTACTGTATATTAGACCCTCCCACTTTTATTTATTAGTTTGCAGTTTCATTGGGAAAAATCCAAGCAATTATTAGCTTTTTAAACCAGTGGTGGTAGCAGTGGATCACCTGCCAGGTGATTTGAAGATAAAATGCTTAACCTGAATTAACCATTGATTGGTGTTTAAAAATCACTAATGAATGGTTAATGCTGGTTAATCATTATTTTTTACACCCATCTAAATATTGAAATTTTTTCTGCCCAGCGAAATAAGTTTTAAAGCATTCATCTTTAAAGTGATTTTTTTTTTTTTTTGTGTTTTAGTTTTTACACAGTAATTGAGTGTAAGAACCTCTCAGGAGACCTGCCCCCAATTTTTGAATTACACTGGGCCAACGCTAGTGTTTGTGGCACCTGAGGCAAAACCTTGTAGCAGCTCCTAATTCATATTGTATCTTAATACACATATATATGTAGTAGCACATCTAGCAGTGCCTATTTTAGGTGGTGCCTGTGGCAAGTGCCTCACTTGTGCACCTCTATTGCTGGTCCTGGAATTACATTTATTTATAGTTTCAGGTTACTTGATTTTCTTTACCACTAATTTGGTAAACATCTGTTGCTTTTTCCCTTGCTGTTTTTGAAAGATTTATTTTCATATAGTAAAGAGGAAAACATGAAACCCAGTTTAAATATAAAAGGGGTAAAAAAACACTTTTTAAATTATTTTATTTTAATTTTAAAAAAGTTTCATGAAATAACTATTGCAGTCGATTAAGAAAAGATAAAATACTGGTATTCTTCAAACAAAATTTAAAAAAAACCATAAAATGTCCAAAAATCAAAGAAAGTTAATCACCCGTCAGGTGACCCATCATCCTAAATGCTACATTTTGTGTGTTGCCACTGCTCGGTTAATGAGGATTTAAAATATATAAATTATTTATTTTTTGAAAAGCAGTTTTTCTCATAAAGAAAAAAAAAAGAAAAGAAAAGAAATTTAAAACAAAACAAAAGTATTACAGTTAAATTAACTCCACCTCCTAATCCACATTCCTGGTTTTCTACTTTACTGTTACAGACCTTTCGTGGCATCACTCCATGTGAGATATAAGAAAACAGTGGCACCACTCTTAGCAATTGTTTCCTGTTACACTTATGGTGGAGTGGAAAGAAATTAATCATGTGAAAGGGTGGTTAATGTTTTTCTCTGGAATTTGAAATTGAGAACAGAAGGCTGTATACCGGTCCCAAAATTTGATCACCACCTGACATATCAGCTATTTTATTTCATACCATTACATTCTTTAATCAGAAGCAGTGCCTTGTATTTATTTTTTTATTTATTTTTTTTTTCATAAATCAGTCCATGTGATTTTAACCATAATTATGTAAAAAGTCCAATTTCCATATTATTTATGATTTCATTTACAGTTTCTTGTGAACTGTCATGGCTGTGGCTGACATCCAGTGATTACAAGTTAACTGAATTATTAACAACTAGTGTCTGCAAATTTTTTGAAAATAAGTTGTAATGAAATTACTTTTTATTTGCGGTAAAAAAATGAAATTTGTTACAATGTACTTTACTTTTGTTAGTTTGGATTTCTTTACATCACTAATATGCTCTTACACTTCTCATCTTGAGATCCTAAGATTTATATTAGTATCATTATCTGTCTTACTTTTATACAATTATAAAAGTAGCTTGTCTTTGCTATGTTTGGAAAGGACATGGAGTTATTTTATTATTAAATTTGCTCATCTTAAACTTTGCTTCAAATAAACATGCCTTTTGAACCGTTTTGGTTATTTTGGTGTTATTTTGTGATTTCAAATCACAATTTTGTTTATTTTTCAGTTGAATTACATATTTTAATTTTGGAAAAGGATATCTCCCTGCTAAATGAATTTTGTTATCTAAAGTTGTATAAAAAAATTTTCTGTATAATAAAATTTACTAACTTTAAAGTTCTTTGCATTTTAAACAGTTTTTTCTCTGTAGCCGCTGTGTTGTATTTTTGAATATCTAATAGTAGATAAATTGGTGTGGTAATTAATGCTTATCCTTTGTAATAATAATAATGATTTAATGTGCAATTAGATCAGACAAAAATTAATTCTTGATACAATAAGGGAAAGTACTTGCTCTGCATAAACAAAACCAACTTAATTGTGAACTGAGTTTACCAAAAATGTTTACTTATGTTACAAAAATTCATACACTTTTCTGTTTAAGCATTTTGCCAACTGTCCTTGGTGACACTAATATATTATTAATGAAACAAGAACTAAGAATTCCAGATAGAATCAAGGGGAGAAAGGCATAGGTCACTATATGACGAGTGATACTGTGAATTGATATCCTTCCTTTTTGTTGCAAGTCTGGCCAGTGTGTTGGGTGATGTGACTTAACAGTGCCTGTGATTCCACAGGCAGACATGTGACTGGAACACACTGCTGCCTTTGCAAATTGTCCAGACTTGGGGCAAAAAGAAAGAGCAACTTCCAGTTACTCTTTCCAGTATCCACACCACCAGTATCACGTCATGCAAGTGACGTTGCCTGTGGTTTTTCCTAATATTCCTAGATCTTCTACTTCTTGTTTATCTTTGCTAATGTATTATTTTCATTGAAGATTGTTGACAGAATGTTTCAACAGAAACAGGTCTAGCTTTTTGTAAACCTTTTTGTTAAACTTGCATGGCAATTAAATTGTTTTCATTTACCATAGTGAATGTTTTCCTTTATATAGCTGCCAACTTTTGCGTATTTACAATAGAAAATTCGTTTTTTTTTTTTTTTTTTTTTATCGATATGACTTTCCTATGTAGATCTTGCTATTATACATTGGTAGGTGACAAAGAATATTCTTTCTATTTTGCAAAACCTCTGTTTTCTCTATCTTTTTATTTTCACAAAAATAATAAAACTACATTGAAATTGGAATTTTTTTAAAAATTTGTGAATTTCTGGTTATTCTCATTAACAAATTGGGCATCAGGTAGGCTGTGCTGTGGTAGTGTATATTGTAAAATAGAAATGCGCAGTGTTGTTCTCTGTTATGTACAGTCATTTCTTAGTATTGTGTAGGGCAAAGCTAATTAGCAGTCTATCGGTAAGATTCCAAAGAAATACGAAGTAAATTTTTAGAGCACATATATGCAAGATTCTCCATGTGCTGTAAAATCTGAAAGAGATAACTTGTTTGCATTGTGTATTATAGGTACATATGATTTTTGATCTGAAAACATCTTTGGCGGCACCTACTAAATTTCGGACTGAAGTAAAACCAATTTGTCAAGAAAATGCGACATGGAAATGACGTAAATTATATCACTTCCTGAATGTCTGCTACTTACTGTACCGAATCAATGTCAGTTGGTTCTGTAGAGTAAGTAGCAGACTGGAGTAACGGAAATTATGTCATTTCCATAAAGGTTACTAATCGTAGCGTTATTTTAGGTATTTTGATTTGTATATATTGATTACGAAATAAAAGAGCTTTTGTATTGTAAATATTTTATTGCTCATTGACAAATTTCCATAATTTCAGCTGGAAGACAAGATACAATGGATTTATGCCTAATAGCCCAATTTCCATGTGACTATTCCCAGTTTCCATATAAAAGAATGACTGATCTATCTTGATTTGATACAATCGATAGAGAGGCATGTCGACTAAATATTGAAGCCACGCTTTAACTACTCACTTTCTTACTAGCCCGATCAAATAGCTTCACTTGTGTATTTTCTTGCATTTTATATGCACATTTATACAATGATCATCGTCGATCTCCCTTAGCAAGCAATGGACCATGTTGACTGAAACAGGCACATTTATCACTTGGCCCAGAATGCTGTATTGTCTGTATGCGTGTCTCAGGCTCATTATCTGCATGAAAGGTAAGCAAGGAGAAATGAGCCTCTCTGTTACTAAATCCAACTTTGGTAAATGCAATGGAATTTCTGAGTAGACAAAGCTATTCGACTTAGGTAGCGCTGGAATGGTGTTATTCTTAAGTAATCCTCTACAGCCATTACACTCAAGGATCCCATCAAATATGTCAGTGTCAGGAAATGCAGGGCGTATCATGGTGTATCTTTAGCAGCTGGTTTCTTGGTGTTGTTTTTGAACCATAGATGATCGCAAATGAAGCGTACAGAACAGAAATAATTTTTCATAAATATCCTTTCAAACTCTCGCACGTTCTTATGTAAGAAAAAGGAGCATTTAAACTCAACTGCTCTGCAATTGGAGAAATGTTCCGTTGTACATAATTAATACTCAAGATACGTAATTGTTAGATGGAGTAGCATTGCTGGTTTAAGGCACTGTACGATGCTAATGTCACTGACGTTGATTCTGTAGAGTAAGTAGCGGGTTTGAGCATAAAACGTTACATTGTTCATAACTTCAGTTCTAGCTGTTTGATTTTAAAAATTCTGATTTTCGTCAAAGATGTTTTCACATAAAACATCTTTCGTGCGCACATGCCATTTTTTTTTTACTTATAACTAGTGGGAAACAATATAATCAAAAATTTTCACATAGATAAGCATGTAGTGCATAGAATGCAATGCAAAAAATGGATATTGCATTTCCTGGTGGTCATTCAATGTGCTGAATGTTTATTTGCATCCTCTCCATTGGGCTGATCATGGAGGTGCATTGTTTAGAAATATATTTCGTAATAGCAATATAGCAGAAAAATACAGTTGTGAAAGGACAGAAACAATAGGTATTGTAAGTGAAATTGTGGGGAAAGAGGAGGTAGTAGTGGCATGTGATGCAAGAAAGCAAGCTTATGTAGCATCAGCCAAAAAAAACATATCGCGCATCCATTCCCTCCAAATGTTTGTCCAGTTCCTCCTTGAATTTATTTAAGCTATCAACTTCCATTACGACATCAACTACCCGCTGACTAAAGGCAAATTTCCACACATCTGTTCTATAACTATCTTTCCTCAATTAAATTTATGCCCCCTCAGGTTTGTAATCTGAGCAAGAGGAAGAATCCCATCAGAATTGGGCCTGCTCAACCCATTCAAGGCCTTATACACCTCAATCAGATCACCTTGCAGGTGTCTAGTCTCCAGGCACTGCAATTTGCAGAACTTAAAGCATTTCTTTGGTAAGACCACGCTTTCATTCCCCTCACCAATCTTGTTACCCTTCTCTGTACTCGCTCAAGTAACTACATCCTTCCTAAAATGAGGCTTCCAGATATGTACTCAAGGTGTGGCCTGGTCATTGCCTTATTCAAAGGTATAATCGCCTCGTTACATTTTAATTATTATTATTTTTTTGTTGCTATAAACCTATGTTTTCATATAAATAACAAGGTTATTTCTTTTTCTGGCAAACAGGTGCTGCACGGTAAGGGTCAGCATACTGCACTTATAATATTTAAATAAGATTATTACAGAAATAATTTGCTTACAAAACGAAATAATGTAAATTATATTAAGCTAAGTATCCTTTCTTAAGTACCTCAGTTCTCTGATGAAATCATGTTTCATATACAGTTAGTCCCCAAGTTACGTAACTTTGGACTTTCGTAAATTTTTTGGTAAAATCGTAAAGATACTTTCTGTATAATTTTTAAGAGTGAAGTTGAATGAAGGAACAGTAAGTATAAGTTTTTATTTTCTTCCCATACAAACTATGTTAGATAATAACCTGCAGAACAACTAGAATCTAGGCAAATAACTAGAGTTAACATTTCATTTTCTGCTTTAAAAATTCTGAAGAAATATTCGACAATGTTAGCATTAGCATTAGTAGAGGCATTTGATGCAAGAAAGCAAGCTTATGCAGCATCAGCCAAAAAAAAAAAAAAAAAAAAAACCCACTTCCACCTCACCCCTCTGTTCGTTCCAAATACCTGTCCAGCTGAGCCTTAAACTTATTTAGGCTATCAACCTCCACCACAAGGGATGGAAGTCTGTTCCACCTGTGTTTGTGTTTGAGACAGGTGAACTACATCGAAGCACTTCAGAGAAACCCCCACAATGTTCAAGCCATGTGGACTGTGTCCCATCAACTATTTCTTCTGAGAATTACATTCTTGCCCTTCATCTGTACACCCTCTCCTTCTTTACTTTCTGGATTGTAGAATCAGTTCAGTTTTGTTTGAGAGTAAAGTGGGAGCTTTTGTTTGAATTTTGTATGCAATATTTGTTACACATGTTGGGTTATTGTGGTAGAGTTGAAATTCACAAATTCCTATATTTTCAATGACTTTGTGTCAAACTATCATCGTGTAGTGTGTGCTTCATTTGCATGTTGTAAGGTGTGACAGCATTTCTTGTAATTTATCCTTGTTCTTTACATAAAATTTCATTTTGACCATTATCGTGGTGCTGCCTAAAAAAAATAAGTGACAGTGGTACGAGCAAATCTACCAAGAAAAGGAAAGAAATCGATTTGGATAAGAAAATTAAAATAATAAGGATGTATGAAAATGGTCAAACATTAAAAAGTATTGTGTGGAATTTATATTTGTCAGTATCAACAGCGAACACAATAATGAAGGACAAAGACAGAATATGTGAAGCCCTGAAGGGATTGGCACCAATGAAGCAACTATAATAGCAAACGGGACTAATAAACAGATGAAAAAGTTACTTATTGTGTGGATGGAAGACCAGATCACAAAACACATCCCTTAAGCCTCCACCTCATCAAAGCAAAGGCTCATGCCATTTTTGAACTGTGCTACTACAAACTGTGCAAAGCAATAGCAGTAACTATAAATACAATGGATCACAGTTCAAGAACAAATCAGGGTGTTAACATAATCATTTCCACTCAGTACATAAACTCTGATAGGGAAAGATAGTAACATAAACTGAAGAATGGATTACAATAAACACCACTTTTTCTATATATTAGAATGTCTGACTGAGACTTCATAAAAGTGGTGATAATATTATTATTATGAACCATATGGTGCAAGGAAGCCTGAGGCTTATGCTGTACCAGCCAAAAAAAAATTCCCGAGTTACCCTGAGAGAGAGAGAGAGAGAGAGAGAGAGAGGAATCACCAAGAAAGAGAAGAATGATGATTATTGTGATCACAATGGGCATACATTGTATTTGTACATATATATATCTATTTACATATACATACACACTGTATAACCAAAGATCTTTTTACACACGCACATAGCAATAGCTAGGGGAGGGGAACACATGATATAGTGGAATCTTGATCAGCCATGCATTTCATTATCCAAGCCTGCATGCCATGCCAGATCTTATTATTATTATTTTAATGCAATTTTAACTTTTGCCTTGATGGTGTCTATTCTTTTTGCTAGAAGCTAGCAAATATTTGAATACTGGCTTGCCATAGACAATATATAAATTACAGTATTCATTTGTATTTATAAAATAAATATACCATGGGTTCCTAATGAATGAACTACACCTTGTGCAATTCTTTTTGTTAAATATGGCAAGTCAAGAGTGTCAAACTGCTTTGCTATTGTACAGATTGTATGGATCCTTTTGTTATAAAATGTTGGCTAAAAGTAAACTTGTCATTTTATATTTGCAGAAAATTAGTACCAATATACCATTTGCAGAAACAGTTTCAACAGAAAAGAACAAAAGCTGATAATCAGGGTTACTCCTTTAAATTAATTTTATCTTCTGTTCTTGTTTTAAAAATGTAAGTTAAGTTACATAGATAGAAATTTCTCTTGTGGGAAAGTATATATGCAGTATTATACATAGAAATTGTGCAGTTTGTTATGAATAAATTGATACTTTTGTAATTGATTATAGATACCTGTATTGCACACACATTGTGAATCTCCCATAAATAAATTGAATTTTTTGATTAGCTGGTATCCCACTCCCCATAACTGCAGAAGTGGCATACATAGTCGAGGCAAATTGGTCTGTGACAACCTCATCCTTCATGTGTATACTTCCTGGAATTCACCTATATTTCTGCTGTACAGCAGCTGCCAGAGCTGATTTGCAGGAGAAATTAACTAATGGGAAATGGGAAACTAAACTCCCCAGTTTAATCAGAAATTCAAATGTTGATCTTATTAGTATTATTGATAGTTTGATGCATACATGTGCTGCCATATTTTCTATAACCAGATATTATATATTCACATCTAGTTGTGCCACAACATTGTGTCCCCTTATTTTTGAAGAAGCTAGCCCCTCTTTGCTATTGCCTCCTGGTTCACATGCAGTTTTAATCATTTATAGGAGGTAAGTTCAAGTCATCCACAATAAAGCAGTCATGCTTTACTCATTCATGTTGCCTGAAGATATCCTTATCAAACTCTACTGTTAATAAACCAGTTATATGCTTCTGTCGGCTCGTGATGCAAGAAAGCAAGCTTATACAGCATCAGCCAAAAAAAAAAAAAAAAAACCTTCCCACTTCATTGATCCATTCATTCCAAATGTGTGTCTACTTCTGCCTTGAATTTATTTAAGCTATCAACTTCTACAACAAGAGATGGAAGTTTGTTCTAGCAATCAACTACCCGTTGGCTAAAGGCAAACTTCCGTACATCTATTCTATTCTAGGCACCTCCGTAGCCAGGTGGGGAGGAGCAGCAGTGTGTAGCACACGCTTCTTGATTAGACCGGGGTTCGAGCCCGTGACCATCAAATATGGAGGATGCGGAAAGGTCAGGGAATGACCACCGCATATCCGTGAAGCAATATGGCCTTAGTTGCTAATGCTCCTAAAAACCAAATAACATCTATTCTACAACTGTCTTTCCTCAATTTGAATCTATGCCCCCTCAGGTTTGTAATCTGAGCAAGAGGAAGAATCCCCTCAGCATTAAGCCTGCTCAATACATTCAAGGCTTTATACACCTAAATCAGATTGCTTAGCAGGTGCCTAGTCTCCAGAAGATGCAATTTGCAGAATTTAAGCCTTTCTTCATAAGAGTGCCCCTTTGTTCCTTTCACCAGTCATATTACCCTTCTCTGTACTCATTCTAGCAACTCTACATCCTTCCTAAAATTAGGCTTCCGTACCTGTATGCAGTACTCAAGGTGTGGCCTGACTATTTCCTTATACAAGGGGATAATCACCTCCTTAACCCTGCTTGCAAAATTCGTGTATATCATTGACAAGACCCCATTACCTACACTGACAGCCTGTCAGCACTGCTCAGAAAACTTTATATCTGACTGCAAAATTATCCCAAGGTCTCTTTCATTCTCCACTACCCTGAGTGTAACACCGCATAGTTGGTACATTTCTCTGGGGTTACTGCTATTCATATGCAGTACTTTGCATTTGTCAATGTTATTCAGTTGCCACTTCTCAGCCCATCTGCCCGACTTTTCCAGATCCTGTTGCAGCATGCTGTCATTACTGTTATTAACAACTCTGCCAACCTTTGTATCCAGTTCCTCTGTGACCACATCATAGTATCCAAGTATCCAATCAGATTGGTCAGACAAGACTTCCTCTTAACAAACCCATGCTGTGTCTCAATTATTTCTGTAGCCTTGTTCTAAATGATCCTGCAGTGCTTTTTTAACCAGTAATTCCATTATTTTTCCCTGAACAGAAGTCAAACTAACAGGTCTGTAATTACTTGTGTCATCCTTTGATTCCCCTTTGTGAATTGGAGATACATTTGCACATCTCCAGTCCATGAGGATTTCCCCTGAGTCCAAGGATGCTCTGATAATTATGGCTAAGGATTTGCTTATTTCCTTTGCTGCCTCCTTTAATATAACTGGATAGATCCCATCCACCCAGGTGCCTTTCTTATGTTTAACTTCAACAATTTCTCCTCCACTTTGCTCTCAGTTATTATAAAATCATTTAATTCCCTGTTAGAGTTTGATAAACATCCGGCCCTCTCCTCCTTGAATAACTCCTCATGTGTGAACATAGTTGCAAAATACTCATTTAGTTCGGCAGCTATCTGAGAATGATCGTCTACAGTCAAACCATTGATATCAACTGGACCAATCTGATTCATCTGCTTCCTTTTAGAGTTTATATAAGTAAAGAAGTCTTTGCATCCTTTGCCAAAGATTTTTCATAATCTACCTTTGCTTGCCTAACCTCCTTTGTGACTTGATTATAGACTAGCTTGTATATACCAAATAAAAATGTATATACCATAGGCTTGTATGTACCAAAGAAAAATGCATGGGATGCACATAAATTGTCACCTGACAATTTGTCCATTCCATGCATTTTTCTTCTCTGCCACGAGTCTCATTTAGTTCATCTGACACCTATTTGGGCCTGAGCCTAGAGCAATATTTCTTAGTTGCAACAAAAAGCCTAGTAGCTTCCAAGATTACTTCCTTGAATGCCTCCCATTTAGAATTTGTTGTTGGTAACATCATCAGTTGGTCCCACTGTATAGAACCTAAAAAATCTCTGAGACCACTGTAGTCACCTTTACAAAAGCAGAAACCCTTCCCTTTACCCCCGATGGTAGTTACATCGTTAAGTAAATCCCACATCAGTACACTGATCACTGCTACCTAGTGGTTCCTTTATCTGTAAATTCTTAATGCATGAATAATCACTTCTGATAATCAGATTAAGAGTGTTACTCCCTCTTGTTGCCTCTCTAACTTTCTTTTTCATTTTCCACTACCCTGAGTATAGTACCAACAACCAAATTGATCAGTTACTCTGTGATTACTGCTACTCATTTGCCATTTCTCAGCCCATTGAACTAATTTTCCCTCATCTTTTGCAGCAGCTCACCCTGATTACTGTCATTAACCACCCTGCCAACCTTTGTATTATCTGCAGTCTTATATTAAGCCTGATATACCTTCATCAGTATCATTAATAAATATTGAAAACAATAATGGGCCTATCACTGAACCCTAGGGACTCCACTAATAACATTAGTCCATGAAGAGTAATGCCCATTAATAACCCCCCCATCTCTCCCCATTTACCATCCCTTTATCCATAGCATTAGCTTGCCCTTGTATCACTCCAGTTCATAAAGCAGTCTTTTATGTGCAACAGTATATCAAAAGCCTTCCTGAAATTCATTTATATGATAAAAAAAAATTATTTTCTGCATCCAGTTCCTTGGTCACTGCATCATAGTAACCTATCTGATTGGTTAGACAAAACTGTCCCTTAACAAATCCATGCTGTGACTGAAGTATAATTGCATTCATGTCCAGACTGCATTACTCCGTTAAGTAAAGTGCAACTGCTACCTGAAGTGATGCTAGGAAATATTCCCATCTCAAACAAACTCTTAAGGAAAAGATAAAAGATTTTATGGAACTACAGTGATAACCTGGTCAAGGAGCATCTGCCACTGAAAATTCTAGTGTTCCCATTTCTGTCATAACCATCTATTACCAGTAAAGCAACCATGGATGGTCCAATACAAGTGATAAAGACATTGAATTGAAAATATGTGCCTAAATATGGTTAATCTCCCATAACCAGGAAATTACTCGGGGAAACTATGTATAACTATGAAATTTATATTTTTGCTCATAATGCAAGGAAGCAAGCTTCCTTGGATTATAGTCGAATTGCGAGGCAGTGGTGCCTCGCAATTCGACTATAATCCGTCGCCGAATTAGAGTCGAATTGCGGGTCAATATTTGCCATATAAGTTTATGGAAAATTGATTAATTCGTTGTCGGAGAGAAATACACAGTATTATTGACTTTACTATATTCTACCATATAACAAACAAAATTACAAAATACATAATGAGTACATACATTTCATTGAGCCTTAGATGTTGGAAGGATGTTTTATTTATCTTGTTCTACCCTTTCTCTTCTCCTCTTGGCTTGAATGGGGATGAGGAATTGATCGAGGGTGGACTGTCTCTCCCTCTTTTTCAAGATGGCCTTGAAGTGAAGCAGTGTTGGGATGCCATTTTAAACAAGCAGACTGCACCTTCTCCCAATGGAATAAAATTTCTTTAATGGCAGCTGTTGGCATCAGCCCTTTTTCCCTGTCTTCTTCTTCTTCAAGTGAAATTTCCTTTTCTGTCTCTTTTGCTTCCTGTTTGCTGAGCGTTTTGAGTTCTTCCACGGTTGGTTCGGCATCGTGATCCTCCACAAGCTCTTCCACATCAGCCTCGACACCTTCTATGTCGAGGTTCTCCGCCGTCGAAATGATTTCTCGCATGGCCGCAGTTGCTTCTGATTCTTCAGCGGCTTGGACTGCATTGTTGTCATCCTGAAAAAAGGGAGGAACGAGTTTCTTCCATGATGCACGAAGGGTTCTCTGTGTCACTCCCTCCCATGCAGTTTTAATAAAGGAAATGGCGTGAAGAATATTGAACTCAGTCTTCCAGAACTCCTTCAGTGTCTTATCAGAAGAATGAGTCACGTCAAAAAGCTGTGAAAACAAAGCCTTGGTGTAAAGTTTTTTAAAACAGGCAATTACTTCTTGATCCATGGGTTGGATCAGTGATGTGGTGTTTGGAGGCAAAAACTGGACTTTGATGAAATCAAAGTCAATGTCAAGAATGTTTGCCAAGTCTTGGGCGTGGGCACTAGCATTGTCAAGAATCAGCAGTGCTTTCAAAGGTAAATTGTTGCCAATGAGGAATTTTTTTACGCTCGGGGCAAACTCCTCAAAAATTCAATCTCTGAAGACTTTCTGGTCTACCCAGGCTTTTGCATTGGATCTCCACATCACTGGCAGTTTGGACTTGGTGATTTTCTTCCCAAAGCAGCGAGGATTTTTAGAGTGGTAAACGAGAAGTGGCTTTACTTTAAAGTCTCCGCTTGCATTTGCTGCCAATAACAAGGTAAGCATATCTTTCATAGGCTTATCAGGTGGTAGATGACTTTCATCAACCGGTGAAATACCACCACTTTGCTTATTGGAGGCTTGAAGTGGTGAAACCCATGTTTAGTCTCTAGGGCAAAGTTTCTGGCATCCCCCTCTCCCCATACTTCTCCTTCAACCCATGCACGGTACTAAGTACTATTGGTTTTGATACCTTTCATGTTTGGGGTTTTCATTAAAAAAAAAAAAAAAATGTCCTGGGAGCGTCACTTCTTCTTGCTTGATGTATGTTCGATTTGGTAAGCGCTTCCAAAATAACCTAGTTTCATCCCCGTTAAAAATTTGCTGCGGCAAGTAGCCTTCCTTCATGATTAAATCTTCAAATTTTTTCACAAACTCTTCTGCAGCCTTTTTATCTGCATTAGCTGCTTCCCCATGTCTGAGAACACTATGGATACCTGTTCTACCTTTGAATCTGTGAAACCACCTACGACTTGCCTTGAATTCACTGGATCTCCTTTCATCTGTCTTTCTCTAATCCAGGTAAGAAGCAGCTTTTCCATTTCTTCATTGATTAAAGATCTGTTTCTGTCAGAAATTTTCATTGCTCCAGCGAACACCCTAGCACCTATAATCTTGTCTCTTTGTTGCCAAAAAGTTGGCACGGTTGACCTAGGAACGCCATACTCTTAAGCTACATCTGTAATTGTTCTACCTTTCTTCTTTTCTATGCTCAACCAAGTGTGTTTCTTTCCTGAATTATTCTGCTGTTCACTTCTCTTTGGACCCATTATCAAATTTCACTCAAAAAATAACTGCCAAAGCACAAAATTTTTTACTTTATGAGAAATGCAGAATTATAAATTAGAACAAACAACTAGAGCAAACGTGAACTCAGACTACGATTATTAACGAGTTAATATTGTCTCATAACTGAGGAAGAACTGACGGCATACCTGTAGCTATCTTTGAGGGCGGCAAACGTAGCTGAAAGATTGAGGGATCTATTCCCGCTTTATCTATCATTGGTTAAATGTTACTCTCGCTCTTTAATACCATTGATTAAAATGTATGAAGCAGCCGTCACTATTTAGTGCTATTTAGTAACGTTAAACGCAGTTACGTAGTCCAGCAAAGAATTCTATTGTGCAATATCATGTAGCGTTTTCGCTGGCCCACAAAATCCGACTGTCGAATAGTGGTACGTCGAATTGCGAGGCACCACCTGTATAGTATCAGCCAAACAAAATAATAAAAAAAACATACCTAATTCTACAACACCAAATGGTTGTTCCAACAATATCAATTACTATCTGGAAGTATATTTTCATGCATCTATTCTGCTGCGACCATCCTATTTCACTTTAAAGTTACTTTGCTCAATTCATTTAAAGCCTGAAACATTCCGGTCAAGTCTCCTCATAATTGCCTGGTTTCCAGGTGTTGAAATTTTCAGAACTGAAGTTTTTATGTCCCAGACTAACTTTTGTTCTTGTCTGTACTCCTCTCCAACAGATCTACTCCTAAAATGAGGCTTCTACACCCATATGCAGCACTCAAGATGTGGACTTGTAATTGTCATATAAGGCAATTGGCTTTGGGATAATCATCTCCTTATCTCTACTGGAAAAATTCCTCTATACCATTGACAGACTTCCACAAGCTGCCTAGCAGCCTGTCTACATTGCTCAGAGGACTTATCAGATTACAGCTACCCATGCACCTTTTTCATTGTCCACCACTTTGAGTGTAGTACAACCCAATTGGTATTTTATCAGCAAAAAAAAAAAAAAAAAAAAAATGTCCACTTTCACAACATCAGGCAGAAGTTTGTTCCAGCAATTAACCACCCATTGACTAAAACTTCCCAAATATCTATTCTGCAATCATCGTTAATTTGAATTTATGCCCCCTCATGTGCATAGTCTGAACAAGAGAAAGAATTCTGTCAGTATCAGGTTGCTTCTCGTGTCCTAGTCTCCAGACACTGTAATTTGAAGAACTGGAGCCTATGTTGGTAAGAGCACCCCTTTGTTCCCCTCACCAATCTTGTTGCCCTTTTCTGTACCCACTCCAGCAGCTCTGCATCCTTCCTAGAATGAGGCCTTCAGACCTGTATGTGCAGTACTCAAGATGTGGCCTGACCATTGCCTTATACAAGGGTATTAATCATCTCCTTATCCCTGCTAGAAAAATTCCTGTATATGTATGTTTGCATATGCAGGAATGATATTTTGTGTCTCCCCCCCCCTCCATGGCAGATCTGGTAGTATTGTAGCTCAGCTGCTGTGATCCAGTGATATAGCATATGTATTTGAGCAGGAGCTCAAAACAAAGCGCCTATTACTAGAGTGTAGGTGGGAGAAGTAGAGAGGAAGTGTCATTATAAGATATTCCTAGTCCATGACACTTGTGAATTTTAGCAACAATGTTTCAAATTAATTGGCAGAAACAAATCAGAATTAAGTTTTAAAATATAATGTGCCCTGTAAGCAGGCTGGTGAGCTACATTAGTAATAATGCATTTTTATGTTAAAAGTAACATGCTTTAACAATCTGAAATCAAGTTATTAGAGTATTAAAAAAAAAAGTAGACTGCAGCTATTATCAACCCACTGCAGGACGGAAACCTCCTCAATAATTCATGTTGAGGGAAATGGACCATAATCTGCCACGCTGGTTCAGTGTGGGTTGGCAGATCGACCATATTTAGCAGTCAGGAGCTTGAACTCCGGTCTACTCGAGGAGTGTGTACTACTGCACTCCCGCTCCTGACCACTTGGCTACGAAGACCTCCCTCTCGTACCTCCCAAAAGCGATTTTTGCTATTTCTCTTCCCAAGCAAGATGGTCAGCTTAGTTAACTGGAGTTAGTGGCGTGTACAGTCGTGTTTTGTGAAGATGAAATCTGATGATATTCAGAAATATCCAGTGAAAATTAACAAGAAAAAAGAATTTGTGTTATATTGTTTCAACCATTAAGGAGAATAACTCTCCATTTGATTTTCGTGTGTGTGTGGGTGAGGTTAGGGTTGAGAATATTGAGTTGTACTTTTATTTTCCATCAACAGAAGGGCTGTATGTGAGTAAGGTTAACTTTGTTTTTGAAAATTTATCAGTCCTTGTGATTCCTAAACATATTTACTGTAGATAGAGATATAGGTATAAAAATAAACTGTTGACGATAGAAAAAATATTCTGTATAGGTTTTCAAGGGGGGAAATATTCATTTTAATTCCCGAAGAAGAACAATATAACCAGAATAAAATCAAATTCTCTAGTTCTCGATATTCACAAATTACAGCTTTTGAGAAAATAACATAATCATTGCATATTAAAACTGATAAAACTTTAAAAATTCAAACGTATATTTTCCCCTTGAAAAAAAAAAAAAAAAAAAAAAACCTATACAGAATATTTTTTTCTATTGTCAACAGTTTATTTTTATTCCTATTTTTCTATCCACAGTAATTATGTTTAGGAATCACAAGGACTGATAAAAGTTCCAAAACAAAGTATTCAGCCCTTTATTTTCACTTACCTGATGGGAAAAGATTATTTTCATTTTTAACAGAATACGAATTTACATGCCATCTGGTTATTCGTCACAAGAGATAATTACAGTTAGCAGAGCAGAAAATTTTTGGGAAACACAGGCAGTTTACATATTGAAACGATAGAATGCAAATTCTTTTTTTCTTGTTTATTTTCACTGGTTATTTTTGAATTTCATCTTCACAAAACACAGCTGTACATGCCCCTAACTCCGGTTAACTTTTGCTGATCATTTCCGTTCGGAAAGAGAAATACCAAACATTGCTTTTCAGAGGTACCAATCCATTTGGGGAGGGGGACATTTTCTGTTTGAAGTGAACATAAACACTCGTTTATGATCAAGACATGAATACGATTTCTGATGGATCCAAATTGGAAAAAGTTTTAAAAGTACACAAAGCCTTTGTGCGTGTGACTCAAAACATTTTAATGTCTAATTCCACTGTATCTGCAAATGATTTCTGATTGGTTGAGAATATAACCTGGGTTAACGATGATTTGTGTTAATGAATTCTGCTTATAACTTTGAAGACTTGCACCTCAATCAGATCTCCCCGCAGGTACCTAGTCTCCAGACATTGCAATTTGCAGAGCTGAATCTTTTCTTCACAAGAGCACCTTTTTGTTCTCTTCACCAATCAGTTGCCCTTCTCTGCACCCATTGCCTTCCCTGAAAGGCTCCAGATTTTAATATTTGAAAAATTAGTATTCAATTTCGATGGGAAAAGATCTTTGGCGGCACTTACTAAATTTTGAACTCTAGTAAAACCAATTTGTCATTTTGTGACACAAAAATCACGTGAGTTGACGTCGTTTCTGTCAAGGTTTCTAGCGGACTAAAGGAAATGACGTCATTTCCATTAGTAACCTTATTTATTTAGTAACCTTAAATTCCATTATTTCTGTTAAGGTTACTAATCTTCACATTTCTTTTAGGTATTTTGATTTGTATATCTTGGTTTTGAAATAAGAGCTTTTGTATTGTAAATATTTTATTGTTCATTTCCATAATTTCAGCTAGAATATTTATGGAAGATTAATGGATTTATGAAAACTGGTGTGAGATACGTGTACTTGTGACCGCAACGTATCTAAAAACCTCTTAAAAACAGTGTTGATTGATGTATTTTGTAGTAGATCTTGTAGTAGAAATTGAGGGATTAGTGTTTATTGAGAGATTGAACGTTTCTTGCAGGAAAGTAATTAACATTTTACTTTCTTCCAGTCCGAAGTTAATGTTGAAATCACCGCTCATGATCATATGTAAATCTTTCTTTAACAGCAATGCACCTTGAATTGAGTACGGCAGCAAAACGAAATGAACGAAGTCAATTATATCCTGTATATCCCTATTAGGAGAAATATAGACATACGCATCACTTGGCTGTTGAGTAACAAGCACTCCCTGTACCCATATTACCAATTGGGCCAAATACTGACTTTGTGACTCCGTTCATGATTTCGGTTCTAGATTTTTTCGATTTTTAAAACATCTTTCATGCATACAGGGTACACAATTTTTTTTGAATTGCACTTGAATATACCAAAGCTTGATCTTTTACCAATAGATTTCGCCAATTATTTTATTTATATTTTTAATAATAATTGAAATTTTCTAATTGTGTGTTTTTGGCCACTAAAAATACCCATTAGTTATAATGGGAGGGACCTCCATAATAATGCCTACAATTTTATAAAAATGTTGGTAACATAAAATACAAGCATGAAACAATCTCTGCCAAATTTAGTTTCTGGATGCAGTCATTGCACAAAACTTCAGCAAAGTAATCCAATATTTACAAAAAAAAAAATTATTAATTGTGGGATGTATAAGGGATATAAACACAAAATGATTAATCTTGTTTGTCCCAAGGTTCTTGTGACATTCGCTACATGAAAATGCTGCATGACTAAAATACAAAAATAATTTTTGTCATTGTGTCATATATGCCCATTTGAACAGTATTTTTTTGCATATTACTATCCACGTGAGAACTGATAATAAAATATCACTTATAATTTGATGTATCAAATTCATTAAATAATGAAAAATCACCCAGCATTATAGTACTTCAGCTGATATTATTATTATTATTAGCCATATGGTGCAAGGAAGCCCAAGGCTTGTACTGCACCAGCCAAAAAAAAAAAAAAAAAATTCCCCGAGTTACCCTGAGAGAGATCATTTGTAACACAACTTATCTATGCTTAACTTACTTACCCCCTCCTCTCTCTCCTCCTCCTCTTCCCCCCTTTTGTAGAATTTAAAATATCTGCTCCCCCCCTCTCTCTCCTGTTGAAGTATCAAGTTTACCATCACGGCGCATACTATATGTCCAAATAGCATTCATTCTGGCCTCCTTTTTTTTTTTTTTTTTTTTTTTTTGGTAACCTAGGCAAGATGATGTTCAGAACTTTTATTTATATAAAAGTTCTGAACATGCTTATATTTATATATATATATATATATATGAGGTGTGGCAGTAAAGTAGTTCCCAGACTGGCACAATAAAAAGAACACAACATTGAAAGAGCTGAAAAATGGTTTAATTTTTATTCAACATAGTCACCTAGTTCAATGCACTTATTACACCATTATTAAAAGAGTCAGGGAAGGCATCTAAATAGATGATATTCAATTTGGCAATTATATGTCTTCAACATTCTGAACTCTTCTTTGAGGGCAGTATTCACCTTGGGAAAGAGAAAGGCATTTGCTGGTGTTAAATCAGGAGGGTTGAGTGGATGGTTGTTCTGTACAGTGCCATGTTTAGTCAGAAATATCTTCACAACAAATGTGGTATGGATGGGGGCCATTGTTGCAACAAGAACTAGCTGCGTTTCTCTTGAAATTACAGCCTCACCTGGGAAATGTGCTTCAATAGTCTTTGAAGCACTGTACGTAGAACACACCACATTGATTTGGTGCTGCTTTCTGTGTGCAGACTCTTCAGGTACAACTTGCAAATCACACTGTTTATCAAAAAATGTGATCAGTATAGTCTTGATCCTGGACTTTGTAAACTTTTTGGGCCTAGGTGATGATTTTGAATTACACTGCATGCTCTGAAGCTTTGTCTCTGGATTGTACTGAAACATCTAATACCCATCTCCAGTGACAATACAGTCAAGGAAATTAGAATTGTGTTGACAAGTCTGGATGAAGTCTTTATATGATGATACTCTTTGTTGATTCTTTCTGCTCATCCACGATGCTGTGCGGCACAAATTTTGCACAGACCTTACTTTTCTCTAAATCTTCATTCAGAATTTGAAGAATCGTTTCCTTATTTGTATCCAACTCATCAGCCATCATTTTAGAGGTCAAATGATGGTCTCCTGCCACAGTTTCCCAAACTTCTGCAAGTCTGTCCTCATTTCGAGAGGTTGACGGATGCCCACCATCGCAAATATCCTTATATCTCTCTTTGAACTGCTTATACCATTCAAACACACTGATACGACTGAATGTTTCATCACCATTAACAATTTTTAACATTTCTGTTGAAGATTTTCCCAGTTTAAAGTAAAATTTGATTCATTGCCCCATTGAAAAATTGTGGTGACAAAGAATGTTAAGGCTACTTACGAAACTAGTTTTTACTTGCAGCTTGTCTTACTGGACAGTCTTTGTACCACTATCTGCAATATACCACTTCCATTTATTTTCAAACTCAGGAAACATGAGTGCAACAACGCCAGTCCAGGAACTTGATTGCCACGCCTCATAGGTAAAAATCCGTTCAAGCATTCTTCAAGAAGAAAAGTCAGATCCACACCGAATATTTAGCTTAATGTTCTATTGGTCCATGAGATAGCTTTAGGTCCAATTCCAGTTACAGAAACATTGCTATAAATTTGAACTGCAACAGTGGTAACCCTTTTCAAAATTTCTGGACTTAGAATACCCATAAAACCATAGGGGCCTTTACTCCAGATATCATGTCAGTAGATCAACCTACTTATCTTAGGTATATGCGGTGAAATGAATATTAATTAATTATTAATTCATGAAATGGTGAAAAGGTAATTATTACTTTTTTTTTTTTTTTTTTGCTGTTAAACAGAGGAAATGAAAAATTTCAATTAATTAAAAAAAAAAAAAAAAAAAAATCAAGCATGCCAGAAATGTAATCTGAAGCAATACATTGCCTAACTTGTTTCACATGCTTTGCAGTATAGCAACTGCATTTCTAAGTTGTTTGAACTCTTTAAGTAATCAATTTTATTATATACAGGATAGCTTTCTACCAGTAAGACATCATCGGTCTGTAAATTTAGTTAAAACATATTGTTAACATTGTTTGAAAGTACATGTCCTGCACATTTGATGTGCATGGTGAAAGTGGGGGAAGTAACAGTCACCAGTAGTTCTGATTAGTTATGATAATTTTGGAGATATCAATAATATAACAACTGGTGAATATTTTATCCCACTAATTTGCCTATATTATATTCAACACAAGCAAAGTTGGAAGAATGAAACGGCAGTCAATTTCTAGGTCTCAGAACCATGAGACCTCTAAATTTTTTTTAAAATTCTTATAACAGAAGTGAGAATGGGGACTTTATTCATTTTTGTTAACTTTCTTTACTTAAAAATGTCTTTTATTCAGTCTTAGCCCAGGGTCATTGTAAAATCATATTCAAGATAATGCCACCTTGAGGGCCATTTTGATGATTTGGGATTTGTCAGATTTGTAATAGATTACCTTGAAAACATTGTGATTTTCAAGTGAAACTTTGCCAAAAAAAATTATATATATAGGGGATCAATATGAATCCCCACATGACAAACTATGGATTAAATTGTTACATTATAATGGGTTGTTGAAGCAGCATTTAATGAATATTAATAATTATGAATATATATGGGTGTTGATAAAGTTTATATAAAAATGTAAAACAGTAGGCTTCAACTGTGATACAGCATTCACTTCACAAATTAAGAGAGTGCTTATACAAGCACTTGACTCATGGAATGAATCACTTGGATTGGAACTGTGACAATGCATTTGTGTTGGCAAAGTTCCAATATTGCTGTTGAAAGGGAAGAGAAGAGGAAGAAGAAGAATCCTTTGGAGCATGCTCTGCAGAGCATTGTTATCACAATGTAAAGTTTAAAATTTATCATTAGCATTATTAACAGGGCACTACTTTCATTGATCATGAAGGTGGATGGGTATTTTTTTTTTAACAATAAAATGGTAAACTTACACATGCAACTCTACATGCTGTCAAGGTCATGGTACTGGAAAATCCTATAGTGGTGGTGGTTATAACTTAAATTTTAGAAAGATGCTACTAAGTTCATTAAGTTCAGAAATTTCACTGAAGATCCAGATTTTGAGCATAAAGTTAATAGCCACTTCTCTCTAGTAAATATTGGTTCAGATTTCTTTGTGTATTGGTCTAAGTCAGGTATTCCCAACTGGGTCAATATTGACCCCCTGGGAGTCGATCATTTTGAAAGTGGTAGTTGATACATGCCAAGAGGTCAGATAGGAATTGGTGAAAATATATAATAATATTGTTCCTTACCTATGTATTCTAATATATATTTTTTTCAGTAAATAATTAACTATTAATAATAGATTTTTCTTATAATCCATCCATTAAAATTAAAACGTGTATTTTTTGGAAGAGGATGGGGATAAAATGCAGTTTTTAATGTGGTCAGCAGGTAAAATTACATCAGAGGTGGTCCAGTTAACTCAACATTTTGAACGTGCTTTAAGGTTCATTTTGAAGTCTAGAAAGTTCTGGAACAGGAAAAAACTTCCACTGCACAGCTTAATGCCTGCACTAAGAAATGTTCCTGAACTTTCTAGATTTGAAAATAAATTTCAAATTGGCTCCGGTTAACTCAGTAGTCTTATGCAAGGTTGTTTGCATTAACTAGAATTCTTTGTAATTTTTATTTAGAACCAATAAATTAAGAAATTTTTTCAGTATTACATGTAGAGTATTTTTTTTTTTAATTGTGTGGTGAATTCCTGCTTATGCCTTTCACAAAGAAATTATTATTTTATTATTATTATTTTTTTTTTTTTGTAATTTAAGGTGGATATAAATTAATGTTTTAACTACATACGCAACCCTGTGAAACATGTTGCCCTTCTTAAATCAAAAGCTAAATATTCTTCAGAACTGGATGACCTCATTATGGGTCTGATGTTTTTGCCTAATGTACAAAATCTATAAAGTTGGCTCTTCAGTGTGAAGACTAGATTATATTTGAACAAATGATTTTTAAGCTTAAGGACAAAGTATATTTTTTACGAGACCTTAGCAGTTTATTTTATCATTTTCAAGCTAGGTTTGATATTGAAGTTCTCTTTTGCCTATTGTGAAAACTCATTATGTGATACTAATACAGTCAACAATAGCTATTTTATTCTGAGTCTCCAGGTTACTGGTGTTCACCTGATGTGTGGTAACTACTCTCAAAAAAACAGGAATATTATTTTTCTACTATTGGAATTCAAAAAAGCTGGTACATACACTGAGTGGACAGAAATCATGGGATACCTACCTAGTAACTGGTAGGCCCACATAAGGGCATTCACATGGCGGGTCAATGAGTCCACTAGTTCACGAAAGCATTCCACAGATATTTCCATCTATGCTTGCTGCACCGATGTCCATAATTCTATTGCATTCCTGGGTGGACCAAAGCTCAAACGGACCTTTCCACAGCATCCCAAAGATTCTCCACGGGGTTCGTGTCCGGTGAATGTGGAGGTCATTCCATGATGGTAAAATCTACTGAATGCTCTTTGAACCATGTTCTAGTCTCCACGGCTCTGAGGAGGCATGTTATCTTGCTGGAAGAGTCCATTGTCCTGTAGGTGCATGATGACCATGAAGGGATATATATGGTCTGCAAGGATGGACATGTAACCTGGACTGTTCAGAGATGCATCTAGATGACCAGACGTCCCAACTTGTGCCAGTTGAACACTCCTCAGACCATTACTGACTGCCGTCCACCTGCTTGAACAGTTCCTTGTTGCCCTGATGGGTGCATAGCTTCTTGCCGTTTTCACCAGATATGCACCATCCTGTCTGCTTGAAATAATTGAAAACAGACTCATCGGACCAGGAGACCCGTCTAAAATCATCCAGGGTCCAGTGCCGATGTTCTTTCGCCCAGTTGAGGCGCAGAGTCCTGTGTCATGGTGTTAGCAATGGAACCATGGTGGATTGGTCACTCCCATAATCTGTTGCAGCTAATGATCGCCTGTTGGTCTTGGTGGAGACTTCTGGCACCTCCCTTGTTGAAGTCAGCAGTGATTTGTTCCACTGTTACTCTCCAGTTGGCTAAAACAATGCGAGACACTTCGACAGCCACCTTTCTCCACCCACAACTCTGTCCACGAGATGTTATTCTAGAAACGGCATATTCCTGATACATTCTCGATACTGTCAAACAGGGATAGTGCAATTTCTGTACCACTTCTGTGATAAGAGTGACTTGTGTCGGGCACCCACTGTCATCCCTTTTTCAAAGTCAGTTAACTCACAATGTTATCCATACTGACATCAAATTACCATCTATGTGAATGCAGTGTACCTATATACCTGCCAAGTGGTGGGTTCGTCCACTAGCGAGAGGGGTAACAGCATCATGTTTATCCAGTAACTAGGTATCCCATGAATTCTGTCCTTTCAATATACATCACAACCTGCGATTATAATTTTTGTATTAGCTTTTTGAAGAAAGGTTAAGAAACAAAATATTCTGAATTCAGAATATCGGTTTTTAGCTTGACATGAACATGGTGCTGTTCTAATTAAACATTTGTGCTGGAATTACTGTTTACTGCTTTGACAACATAGTGTAATTTTAAACAACTTGGAACCAATTTATAAATCCAGAAGGCCTCCACTTTCATCAGTAATCATTAGTCATAGCTCTACTACCTCTGCTGAAATCTTATGGACAAATATGGTGAAACAGCATTTTGAAAACATTAGCAGTGTAAGAACTGAAATAATAATAATATAATTTACAGAGGGTTGGCAAATTATTTGAATCATAATGAAAATCTTGAAACTTTTCAATATGGAAGTGGGCATATGGTTTCTTCCTGAATTAAAAAAAAAAAAAAAAAAAGCTAGTTTGTATAACCATTCTAATATTTTGTAGATAAAATATGTAGAAGCCACAGTATGTGTAAAAATTTGCACATGTAATTGTGGCTACTCCCAGCCCAAAAATTCTCTGCAGTTGAGATGTACAGTAAATCTTCTTCTATAGAAGAAGAGTGGTTTTATCAGGCAACATGTTTATTCGAAATTTTTATTTTTTGCAACTGTTTTTCGTACGTATATGCAAAAATATATGTATTTGTAAAATAATAAGAGGAGTTTACCTCAATATAGTACGTAGAACACTTCCGTATGAATACGTAGAACATATTGAGCATTACAGCTCTGATTCATACTATCTAATGCAAAAATATATGTGAATTTTGTCAGTTTCCAGATTGTTGGGTTTATTTTCAAGCCCCAAAATACCTTTAAATTTAATCAGTATTGAAATCAAACTTTCTCACAAAATGGAATTTTTTAATTGTATTGTACAAGTTATGCTTTTAAGGCATTGGTGCTCAGTTTTTTATGTCAAAGCACTGCATTAGGAATTTTGTGGGACTCCTCAGGCAGAGTAAAAAAATGGTTTAGCAATTTGTATTTTTTTTTCCCTGTAATGCATGGTGACTTCTCTAAACTATATAATTTAAGTTGAATAATATTTTTAAAGTTTATATTTATGAATATCAGAAGAAAAAACTTTTACTATTTAAACTTCGAGAAATGAATGTTTCTGTGTGTGTAAATCATATTTTGTCATCCAAGGTAGAGGCAATATCCTGGTACATATATGGTGTGAGAATTGACAACAAAATAGGCACATGAGGTTTTAATAAAAAGAATAAAATAAAATATAGAAAAGTGTTGAAATTGAAGTCAACAGGTCTGCTAAAAATTTAATTTTAATGCAGGTGAACTTAAAATTCTTTTCCGGTATATGTCACGAAACCAGACAGTCAATATGAGCAGCCAGCTTGACAGATATGTTCACAAATGAATTGTATGTAATTCTCAAAAGTTCAGACCAGTGATTCCTAAATTGGGCAGTACTGCCCCCGGGGGAGCACTAAGAGGAAAGGGGATGGGCCCGTCTGAGTGCATTAATCACCTATTTATGATTGACCAGGCTAGAGTCTAGTGCAAAACACCTTCCTTGTTCCTTGATTCATATTTAAAGTTTCACTGCTCGTGTCGCTTTCAAAGCTGTTTCCCTTGGTCACTTTCTATTTATGATTTGGAGTTGTCACACGATAGCCAATTATAGTAATAGCTATTGATTTTCTTATAAATTAGTTATCAACATCTGTGATGTGCATGTCTGGTAAGGCTACTAACGAAACTAGTTTTTACTTTCAGCTTGTAAGTGTGGTAACCTTGCAGCTTGTCAGCTTTTTTAGTTTGGTAACTCTCCAACTTCTCTAGAAGCAAACAAATTGACTGCAGATTGCTAAACGTGGTGATTTATGACTCCCACTAAGTGACCTAAATGACTATTAGACTGAAAAGCTGGTATCATTGGATCAAGTTCATCAATATTGTTGAATTAAACTAAAAAGTTATATAATGCGCAATAAATGTGTAATTGTTACTGTTTTGAATTTTATTGTGTTATTTTCTTTCCTTAGTGGTTCTTGCAAACAGCTAGTCAATAATGCTTTTTATAGGGTATAGTAGGGTTCACTGGGAAGGAGTTTATGGAACTGAAGGAGGTGGTGGCTGAAAAAGTTTAGGAACCACTGGTTTAGACTGAAGAGATGGAATGGTTTAGTAGACGGGTGGAATTTTCCATTGAAGAAAGTACTGGGGAAGAATTGAGATGTATGCCTAAAAATTTAATATGAATCACAGGAGGAATTACTTTAGATTGTTTTCGAACTTGTAAGAAGGAGGTTGTGGAAAGTGTAAATATTGGATATTTGAGGATTGATGTTCAAATAAAAAAAAAGCTTCAGTGAAACCCAGGAAGTCATCAATAAGTTTCTGAGCAGCACTCCATGAATCAAGAAGACATTTTGATTTTGACTTTTGTTTTTTTTTATGGACAAGAGGGCTCCTCGTTAGGGAAACGAAACAGTGGATTTGTTGGAGATTATGGTGTGATTGTGAAGAACTGTTGAACTACATTCAAAAAGAAACCTGAGATGCAGTAATAAATCAAAGGCAGCAGTAAAAGCAAAAGAGAAGTAGTGAAGATCCTTTTTCTGCCGTATTACATAATGTCACATTTTCAGTTGAACAGGGTGAGATAAGTGAGTGTACTTGGTGCAAAAATTTTGCGGTGATTTTAAGAGAATTTTGTTCAAAAGTTTAAGGGATCTAGATAGAGATAGCTCTGTGGATTTGCACCTAGGGAGAGGAGATACCTGCCACAGTATTTCCAGTATAAGGGAAGTAAGCCTGAATGAGTGTTTCATTGTAGAGATTTTCCAGGATATCTAGAATGGAAAAGCTAATTTTGAGGCAGCAGTTGGGGCTACCATCTCATCCTATTTCAGAGAACTTTGAGAGTTGATCAACCATTTTAAGTAAAAAAGGAGATTTTAGTCATGTTGCAACATGGAGTGTCTTAAATATGGACATTGCAGCAGTGGATGAAATGAAATGAGACCAAATTGGTAATAATATGAGCAGCCCAAGTCTCCAGCTGAGTCTAGTGGGGGTTGATGAAGTCATTTTGTGAAAAGATCCTATAGAATTGAGCATAAATGAACTGAATTATGGCTTTTTTTCTTGACAGTATTAAATAGCGACCAGTGTGTTGAAAATCAGCATATGTCCCATGCGAGGGCTGCCTTGGATTGTTCTGAGATGCTTTTTTTTTTCTAGAAACCAGCACTACCTAGGCATTGTTATGTAAAATACAACTAAGTTAGTGAACGTGGCAAGATATTGGTTAAGATAACGTGATGAGATTTAATAGTGATGAAATTTTCCTGCAGACCTAGGAGATCTTGTGATGGTAAGACAGTAAGACTCTAGACATAACTTATAAGGAAAAGTGTTGCGAGTTTATGTAAGTAGTTTGGCCCAATATAGATAGCAATTTGAGTGGTAGAAAAGATTCTGCGAAACCTGATAGATGTGAGAGTAGCTTGCACACAGTTGAGAATTAGCAATTCACTAGATAGCTGTGACTCAATGGGAAGTGAATTGGTAAGATTAAAGTCTCCAACTAAAATTAGGATTTCAGATGGTTTTAACATTGGAGATAACTAGAAGTCAAGATTGTCATATTGACTGATTCATACAGGAGGAGAAAAGCCACAACAATCAGATCAGGCATAGTAAAATGTGCAAGCAGATGGCCACTGATTCTGCTAGTGAGAGATTGTTCTTACAGTTGAGTTTTTTTATAAATACCTCAGCAAAAGACGATGTCACCTATTCTGTCTTGACAAATGTGTATTCATGGGCTGAAAAATCTAGAGTATTCAGAAGTATATGAT
This sequence comes from Mastigoproctus giganteus, assembly GCF_048544385.1. Lineage (NCBI taxonomy): Eukaryota > Metazoa > Arthropoda > Arachnida > Uropygi > Thelyphonidae > Mastigoproctus > Mastigoproctus giganteus. Next base: position 17,675,155 of record NC_143586.1, on the reverse strand, counting down.
TAGAGACTTGTCAATTAATTCGGACCTGAAAAGATTGTGCAAGGCTCCTGGGGTAGAATTTTTCTCGGCCTAGTCCCTGCTTATTAACAGTAGAGACTGCTTCTACGGAGATGAGATACATTTAAATAGAAAGGGTGCAAGAATTTCTGATGCTATTGAGGCAGTGTTAGGTGGGTCAGAAAACTGCTAGCTTGGAGGGGGGGGAATGGACTAATAGATAAGCAGTAGCTGCTGATAGAGGTGAAATTGATTCTTGCGCTGCTTCTATTGGAATGAGCAGCAGCCTGGAGCACAAGGTGCAGGGGATTTCAGAGCCTGCTGGGAGTCATAAAAAATAAATACATGGGCTGTGTTAGGGTAGGTAAGAATAAGAACAGTTGCATGTATACTTGTGTGCACACCAATGCTAGGAATTTAATAAATAAATTTGAGGTGGTCAAAACATCAAAGGCAGATATTGTTGGAATATCAAAGACGTATCACACAAAGTGGAATTGGAATTTGGGGAGTACAATGTGTACAGACAGGATAGGAAGGGAGGATGGGTTATGCTATTAGTTAAGAAGCAATCTAAGGAAGTGGAGCCACTTGACATGGATGGGCAGTGCAGTGTTGAGTCAGTTTGGTGTGACGAGCACTGAGAAAGCAAAATTGAGTGTAGGAGTGTGTTATAGACCTAATGACTCTGATGAGTATAATGGCTTATAATGGGGAATTTTAATTTCCCAGATATTGACTGGAACTTGTGGGTTGGTCACTCACACTCTAGCAAGGCTTTCATGGATTTATTGGATGATTGTTTTCTACAGCATTGTGTTCGGACGCAAACAACGGAAGTAATACTCTTGATCTGATTATCAGTAGTGATTATTCATGCATTAAGAATTTGCAGATAAGGAACCACTAGGTGACAGTGATCACATTGTACCGATGTTGGATTTACTTAAAAATGTAACTACCATCAAGAGTAAAGGGAAGGGTTTTTGCTTTCGTATAGGTGACTACAGTGGTCTCGGTTTTTAGATTCTATACAGTGGGATCAACTGATAATGTTAAAAACAGCGAATTCTAAATGGGAAGGATTCAAAGAATTAGTCTTGGAAGCTACTAGGCTTTTCATACCAACTAAGAAATATTGTTCAAAGTTCAGGCCTCAATGGATGGCAGAGAAACTAATGAGAAATGTGGCAGAGAAGAAAAATGCATGGGACAAACGAACAGGTGACAGAAGCCTATGATAGCTATAAGCTAGTCTGTAATCAAGTCACAAAGGTTAGGCAAATTACGGGAAATCTTTGAAAAAAGGATGCAAAGAAAAATAGCAGAGTTCTTTTGTAAATTCTAGAAAGAAGGAGATGAATCAGATTGGTCCACTTAATATCGATGGTTCAACTGTTGATGATCCTGCTCAGATAGCTAACAAACTGAATGAGTATTTTGCATCAACATTTACACAGCAGTTGTTCATAGAGGGTATGTTTATAGAGGTTCATGTCAGAAGTGTATTCAACTCTGGCAGTGACCTAAATGATTTTGTAATAACAGCAAAGTGGAGCAGAAATTGTTGAAAATAAAGGCACCTGGGGTGGATCGGATCTATCCAGTTATACACTGGTGTGCAAAACTTAAGAACCAACACTATTCTAGAGGTTACAACCACAAAATCAAACGAAACAGCCTATGGTGATTTGCATAACTGGCCATTCAGTATAAAGCTGGTGGACATGCAAAAATTTGAATCGTGATGAAAGGGCTTACATAAACAGGCAAAAACAGCAGTTATGTGCAAATTACCGAATGGTGAGCACGATTGTTACAGACGTTCGATTGGTTTTATATAGTGCTACAGACAACAAAATGGCCAGTAGACATCTAGATGACTACCAGGTGCGAATAATTGGGAAGCCTGATGAAGGTCGAAGTGCGAGGAGTGTGGCTACAGAATTCGGTATCGCCCATAAGGTCTCACGTGCGTGGTCGGCCTTCAGAATGATAGGTACAGCTGTACGAAGCACAAGTGGCGGTCGTCCACGAAAAACAATGCCCAATGATGACCGCTGTATACTCCTACATGCCAGGGGGGACCGACACCAGACAGCGGGATCCATTGCAAACCAGGACTGGCAGTCACCTGGCCAGGCGACTCCACAAAGGTGGACTGTTTGCCCGACGGCCAGTACACTGTCCCTTTAACACCTCAGAGACACCGTTTACAGTGGTGCATTGAGCACAAGGACTGGACAGCAGCGCAATGGGGTTAGGTACTCTACTGATGAGAGTAGATTGTCTCAACAGCAAATCTGGCGAGAGGTTGGCACGTGGTCCATAGCCGAGTGGTCAGGAGCGGGAGTGCAGTAGCACAAGCTCTGAGTACACCGGGGTTCAAGCCCCTGACTGCTGAATACGGTCGATCTGCCAACCTGCACTGGACCAGCGTGGCAGATTATGGTCCGTTTCCCTCAGCATTAATTGTTGAGGAGGCTTCCATCCTGCAGTGGATTGATAATGGCTGCACTTCAATTTTTACTTTACTATCACCCTGCAAATATCACTAAGAGGGATGGATATGGCAGTCAAGGTGTTCTCGTCTGGGGAGGCTTTATCTTGGATTTGATGTACACAACTCTAGATACTAGAAGGCGGTACTGTACTGAGGTAATTCTAATTCTTCAGTTTCATTTTTTGCCTACACCCAAAACTCGCAACAATTGTAAAGCAGTTATTAATCAGTCCAAACTAGAGTTTGAACAGGCTAAGAGTATAAAACTTGCTTCTTGCCCTAATGGTAGCCGAGCATTCTGGTCTCTTGCCAAAGCTATTGGCGGCAACTTTTTCCCACCTCTGTCCAAACCAGATCGTTCTGTTAGTCACTTCAGCCAAAGATAAGGCCGACCTGCTAGCATCCCATTTTTCTTCCAACTCATGTATTAATGATCTTCGTAAAACACCTCCCACAATTCCAACACACTCCATTCAATGCCCCCTGTGGTCTTTCATCAAAAGGATTTTGACGAATCTTGATACTATGAAAGCTCCAGGTCCCAGTGGTATTTCTCCACTTGTTCTCAAAACCTGTGTTCCTGAACTTACTACTGTTCTTTGCCGCCTTTTTTCACTTTCTTATTCCAGAGGTGTTTTTCCTTCTACTTGGAAACTTGCTCATATCCAGCCAGTTCCTGAAAAGGGTAACAAATCCCTCCCATCCAATTATCGTTCCATTGCAATTACTTCTACTCTTTCCAAAGTAATGGAGAAATCAATTAACCGCCAACTCGTAAACTACCTAGAAACCTTCCGTCTTATTAATGATCGCCAGTATGGATTCCGTCTGTCGTTTCACTGGCCATATTCTGGCTTATGTTACCCATTTATGGATCAATTCAATGGAAAAGTTTGGTGAAACACAAGCAGTTGCTCTTGACATCTCAAAGGCTTTCGATCATGTTTGGCATAAAGGTCTTCTAAACAAACTTCCATCTTATGGTTTGCAACTGTTTTTTGTAATTGGTTATCCAGTTTTCTGTGTGATTGCTCACTGAGGGTGATGGTAGATGGCTCTCTGTCTTCTAACTTCTCCACTAATGCCGGTGTCCCCCAAGATTCAGATATTTCCATGGGCACTGTTCTTTCCCCCACTCTTTTCCTCTTGTATATTAATGACCCTCCATTGACTGGAAATCGCATCCATAGTTTTGCCGATGATAGCACATTGCATTCTACTTTCCATTTTGAGAAACCTTGCCCTGCTCAATCAGTTTCTACTTCTCGAAAATCTGCTACCAATTCCTTAAATACCGATCTTCAGGTAATTCTTCAGTGGGGCAAAGACAACTTAGTTGATTTCAATCCTTCTAAAACTGAGTCTTGTCTTATATCTCGCAAAAAGGATTCTTCTGCTCCTATGCTTATCTTTGGTGACACTGATTTCTAGGCAAAATGATACATCTCTTTTGGGGATTACCCTGACTTCTAATCTCTCTTGGCACCAGCACAATACGATTATTGCTTCCTCTTCATCTAAAAAACTGTTTTCTCTTTCGCTCTCGACGTTACTTTTCTTCCAAACAGCTGCTCACTCTTTACAAATCGCAAATCCGCTCTGCCATGGAATATTGTTCCCACAACTGGGGTGGTGCTTCCAAAACCTCTCTCAGGCTTCTTGATTCTGTTCAGAAGAGGGCAGTTAGGTTAATTAATGATTCATCTCTAACAGAGTCTCTCCACTCACTTTCTCATAGACGTACTGTTTCTGCTGCATGCGTCTTCTACAGATACTTCCATGGGCACTGTTCTTCTGAATTGGCTTCTATAATTCCCGCTCTCTCTTTCAAAACAGTGCAAACACATGCCGCCACCAGCCAACATCCATTTACTGTTCAACTTCAAACCCACAGAACCAACTTTTCATCTTCCTCGTTTATTCATTCAACTGCCGTTTTCTGGAATAACCTTCCTTCATACGTATTTCCTGAAAATTACAATCTACAGAAGTTGAAGTCCAATGTCAACAAATATCTTCTTTCGTCTTCTCAACCTCCAACCCAAGCACGGTACTAAGTACTATAGGTTCTAATACCTCTCGTGTTTGGGGTTTAAATAAAAAAAAAATTTTGGCACACGATATCACCCTGCAAACATCATTGAAAGGGATCGATATGGCGGTCAAGGTGTTCTCGTCTGGGGAGGTGTTATCTTGGACGTACACAACTCCAGATACTGGAAGGCGGTACTGTATTTGATGCACGCTACTGTACTGAGGTAATCCTTCCCCATGTGCGTCTGTTCCGAGATGCCATTGGCCCCGAGTTCGTTTTTATAGATGATAATGCCACACCCCATCGCACTGCAGCTGTTGATATGCTTTTGGAAAGTGAGGACATTGTTCGTATGGATTGGCTGCCCGTTCTACCAATCTAAATCCCATTGAACACATGGGACGCTCTGAGGAGACCTAGCGACACGTCTGCTTCCTTTGGCTCTGGTAGGAACCAGTGAACTGGAGATGTACAGATGTAACCCCAATTCGCAAAGGGTGATACAAGTAATTACAGACTGTTAGTTTAACTTCTGTTCCGAGGAAATTACCGGTGGCACTGGTTAAAGAAACACTGTAGGATCATCTAAACAAGACTTCAGTTATAGTTCAGACACAGCATGGGTTTGTTAAGGGGAAGTCTTGTCTGACCAATTTGATTGGATCCTATGATGTGGTCACAAAGGAACTGGATGCAAAGAATAATTTTGATATCATATGGTTCGATCTTTAGTAAGGCTTTTGATACTGTTGTAGAAGACTGCTGTACGAATTGAAGCAGTACGGCCTTAAGGGCAAGTTGCTGCTAAGGATAATGGGATGATTGATTGGGAGAAGACTGCTAATAAATGGACACTGCTCTTCATGGAGTGACGTTATTAGTGGAGTCCCTCACGTTTCAGTTTTGGGTCCATTGTTTTCTGTATTTATTGATGAAGGTATATCAGGCTTAATGTCTAAATTTGCAGACAATACGAAGGTTGGCAGGGTTGTTAATGACAGTACGTTACTGCATCAGGATCTAGAAAAGTTGAGCAGCGGGCTGAGAGGTGGCAACTGAAGTGTATCAACTGCGTGGTACTACTCTCAGAGTTGTAGAGAATGAAGGAGTAGCTCGTGGTGTCTTGTCAGTGATACGAATTTTTCTAGCAAGGATAAGAACGTGATTAATATACCCTTGTAAATTGCAATGGTCAGGCCACACCTTGAGTACTGTACAGGTAGAAGGCCTTTTAGGAAGGATGTAGAGCTGCTGGAACGAGTACAGAGAAGCGCAACAAGATTAGTGAATGGAACAAAGGGTTGTTCTTACGAAGAAAAGCTTAAGTTTTGCAAATTACAGTGTCTGGAGATTAGGCACCTGAGAGGTGAATTGATTGAGATGTATAAAGGTCTTGAACGGTTTGAGCAAACTCAGTGCTGATGGGATTCCTCTTGTTGCCCTGATTAATCGCGTCAGGGGACATAAATTCAAAATGAGGAAAGTCACATGTACAATAGACGTGTGGATATTTGCCTTTAGCCAGCGGGTGGTTGATTACTGAAGAACCTTCTGTCTGATATTGTAGATGTTGACAGCTAAAATAAATTCAAGGCAGAACTAAACAAATATTTGAAGCAAATGGGTGAAATAGAAAGTGTTTTTTTTTTTGGTTGATGCTGTATAAGCTTGTTTTCTTGCATCATATGCTTCTAGTAATGCTAATGCTATTACACAGGGGAACTCTGCTCCCTATAGCTGAGATTGACTAAATAGAACCAGGGTTGGAGAGAACTTTAGAACTTACTGTGGTCATCGCGGAATCGCACGCAGACCTCTCCATACGAGTTTCAAGCAGCAGCCAAAACTACTGTACAGAGAGCCAGATGAAAATGATGAGGAGAAGAATTAACACTACAACACCCTTGATTCTCATGAAAATGGAAGTTAAAGTTGGCAACATGCTAAAGATTGCCTACGTCACTTTCCAGTGTAATTCAATCTTAGCGTTTGCAATAAAACTGAACTCTGGCTTCTTGTAGTATTATTAACGATTTTTTCTTGCACATTTGTACACACATGATCAATCAGGTTTCTCGAAATGCTCTTCCTTGAATTTTACACACTTTCGCCACCGTCCTACCCACACATTAAGTACTCGCAAGCCATTTTTCGAAAGACTGCGAGATGCTTCCGTTGTGGCTCTGCGAGCATCGTCGGACGTGAAATGCTTGCCTTTCAGAACTTTCTTCAGACGTAGAAACGAAGAACTCACAGGGCTAAGATCGGGAATGAGGGGGATGTGGCAGAACATCGGCACCTATAGCAGTGATCACTGGCTGCACAATATTAGCCATATGGGGCAGGCGCCTCCGTAGCCGGTGGACAGGAGCAGTGCATAGCACACGCTTCTTGATAAGACCGGGGTTCAAGCCCGTGACCACCAAATACGGAGGGTGCGGAAAGGTCAGGGAATGACCACCGCATATCCCTGGAGCAATAAGGCCTTAGTTGCTAATGCTCCTAAAAACCAAATAACAAACAAACAAATATATGATGAAGAAATCACTTCACACCAGAAAGTTCTTGACATCATCATCATCATTATTATTATTATTATTAATAGCTATATGGTGCAAGGAAGCCTGAGGTTTATGCTGCACCGGCCAAAAAAAAAAATTTCCGAGTTACACTGAGAGAGAAGTAGAAAGGAATCGCCAAGAAAGAGAAGAATGATATACAGCTCAGGACCTTGGGTGTGCCATGCCCATACTCACCAGATGTGAGCCCCTGAATGGTGCAGGGAAGTTTGACTCAGAACCTCGCTATACTTCCTTATTCATAGTTGTTCCACGAGGCAAAATGTGTAACAATGCCTTTTATGTGAAAAAACACAAGAACTATTTGTTTTTCAGCCAAATGAGAAGTTCAAAATTTCTTAGGTCATAGTGAATCAGATTGATTCCACTCATTATACTTGTTTTAACTGTGAATCATAGTGGAAAATCCAAATTTCTTCAAAAGTCAGAATTCAATTTGAGAAGTTTTGACCCTGTCTTTCAAAACGATCAAGATTTCTTTGCTTTGTTTGTTCCGGAGTCAAATTGTGTGGAATCCAGTGGGCACAGAATCTCAACATTTTCAGGTGATCTTTTACAATATTGTGGGCACTACCGTATGAAATGAACGTTCTAACAGCCAACTCGCCTGTTTTACAAGATTTCTTGGGCTTATGCGATTTGCTCAGGAGTTGTTGAGGAGGAAGGCTGACTGGGTCTTTGGCGGTCTGCAAGAGCCTCACTAAATTGCGTGTGCTATTTAAATATGACCGTCTTACCATGGCACTCGATGCCATATGCTTCATTCATCTCTTTTAACTGTTTCCCGATACATTTAAGCTCTATCTCACACAATGAATCACATATCCAGGACCGATGGAATTCGGGAAGCAGGGCATAGGCTCTACGAAATTCAAAAATTTTATTATAATAATATTAATAAAAGTATCTCGAGGATGCCAAATACATTTTTACGAGGATGCCAAATTGTTATTTTTAAGGTCACGAACGTGACCTTCAGGCCATATAAAAGGTCGTGAGCGAGGTTTGTAAATTGTATTAGTTACCAATTCAAATCATTAAAATGCACTACACTTTCATCATTATCATATGTTCCGTTATAAGTATCAATTTTAAACGCCTTTGTGAAATTTTTCTAAAGCGCATTTCTGGAGGTCACGACCATAAAACAATAAAAACAATTTGCATTTTCCGGTTTATAAGTCTTTTTCTGTTACTGCAAGCAATTATAAACGGGTAGTAAACTCGATGTTATTGCATTTGTGAAAATACCGACTTTTTTTTTTTTTTTAAGCTTCTTAAACTTGTTACTCCACGCGAATCGTGTTAGTTGCAATTTGTGTGTGCCGTTAAAAAATGCTTATGCATGCAATCGTGAAATTTATAATTAAAAGGGAAGATTATCTTGGAAATAAACGCTTCTTTAAGCATTGCTGAAGAAGACTCCTCCTTGTGCAGGAAATCAACGAGTGCCGAGCCAGTAATGAGGGATCAACGAGTGCGCATTTAGTCGATGATGATGAAAAATAAACATTCAACATTTGTAAGTCGTAAATAATTTTTCTATTATTATAATTGGCTTGATTTTACAGGCTACGTTTTCATTTCTTTCGATAAATCAATCATTGTTTAAATATAAACTAATTAGCTAATTTCGTTGTTGAGAACGTAACCCCTATTTTTAACTTTATGTCTATGGAATATAAATTCCCGCTTTACGAGCGCGCGCTAGGAACGAATTAACTCGTAAAGTCGAGAACTACCTGTATATATATTTTATTTATTTATTTTTATTATTTTATTTTTTCAGGTTTATTTCGTGTATCAGATAAAATCTATATTCTTCTCTCTCTCTCTCTCTCTCTCTCTCTCTCTCTCTCTCTCTCTCAGGGTAACTTGGAAATTTTTTTGACTGGTGTAGCATAAGCCTCAGGCTTCCTTGCACCATATGGCTGATAATAATAATAATAAGCAGCAACTCAGTTGAATACAACTACAGTACAATGAAACATTCGTTAAAGTTTTATATGCGCCACCTAATTAGAATAGCAAAGATCCTGTTAATTAAATAAATATTACAAAAATGCATTGAGGATAAAATTTAACAAAATTTATCGGTTAGCTGCGCAAGTGTATTTATATCGTCATATCGTAATCCACCGCGTTCCATTACAGCATCGAAAAAAGAAAAAAAAAAAAAAAAACCAGAAAATTTGGTCACAAAGCAGAAACAATATTTGTAGAAGAATGCAAAATAGTGAAAATGATAATGCATTTATGAAGGAGTTTATAAGCTTCCAATGGTGCAAAGTGTGAAAAGAAGTATTTTAATATGAAGCCAAAGAAAATAAAGTATAGTTATTATTATTATTATTATTAGCCATATAGTGCAAGGAAGCCTGTGGCTTATGCTGCACCAGCCAAAAAAAAAAATAATAATAATTTCTGAATTACCCCGAGAGAGAGGAAGTCAGGAAGTAGAAGAGAATCACCAAGAAAGAGAAGAATGATGTATCCAGCTCAGAACCCTGGGTGTGCCAAGCCCATATTCATCAGATGTGAGCTCCTGGGTTAGTTGTTTAACTTCGCATTATAGTTGCCCTCGTGGGTAGCACAGATGGTAGACGACGATTGAAAAACCCGAATTTGTGGGTTTTGTCCCCACAAATTTGAGTTTTTCATCCAGAATTTCAAGAAAGAGAAGAATGATGATATCTAGCTCAGAACCCTGGGTTGCCAAGCCCATATTCATCAGATGTGACTCCTGCGGTTAATTAGCATTAGCATTAGTAGAGGCATTTGATGCAAGAAAGCAAGCTTATGCAGCATCAGCCAAAAAAAAACCCACTTCCACTTCACCCCTCTGTTCGTTCAAAATACCTGTCCAGCTGAGCCTTAAACTTATTTAGGCTATCAACCTCCACCACAAAGGATGGGAGTCTGTTCCACCAACCAACCACCCGCTGGCTAAAGGCAAATTTCCGCACGTCTATCCTACATCTGTCTTTCCTCAATTTGAATTTATGCCCTCTCAGGTGATTTTTCTGAGCTAGAGGAAGAATCCCATCAGCATTGAGCATGCTTAAACCATTCAGCGCCTTATACACCTCTATCAGATCACCTCGCTGGTGCCTAGTCTCCAGACACTGTAATTTGCAAAACTTAAGCCTTTTTTCGTAAGAGCACCCCTTTGTTCCATTCACTAATCTTGTTGCCCTTCTCTGTACTCGTTCCAGCAGCTCTACATCCTTCTTGAAATGGGGCCTCCAGACCTGTATACAGTACTCTAGGTGTGGCCTGACCATTGCCTTATACAATGGGATAATCACCTCCTTATCCCTGCTGGAAAAATTCCTGTATATCATTGACAATACTCCATGCTACTCTTGCAGCCCGTCTGCACTGCTCAGAGAACTTCATATCTGCCTGCACAACCACCCCCAAGTCCCTTTCATTCTCTACCACTGTCAGTGTAGTACCACAGAGTTGATACGTTGCTCTGGGGTTGCTGTTTCCCATGTGTAGTACTTTACATTTGTCAATGTTAAACTTCATTTGCCACCTAATAGTTGTTTAACTTCGCATTATAGTTGCCCTTGTGGGTAACATAGATGGTAGACGACGATTGGAAAGACCTGAATTCGAAAAACCTGAATTTGTGGGTTTTGTCCCCACAAATTCGGGTTTTTCATCCAGAAAACAGAAACTCAATCTCAGAACACACGCAATTAACAGCAACACGTCATTTCTGTTGTTTCGAAATAAATTTATATATTTTATTCATATTTGCAATATGATATTTTTAATAAATGTGCCTGTGCAAGTCCCAAAATTCAATCAATATAATCTTTATATTCAGGGACAACCACACGTGGATACTAGGAGTTTACACATGTAGAGAATACAAGTAACGTTAGGAAAGCTAAATGACTTAAACTATAAACAGTACACAAACAACGAAATAATACTAGTCTACTAATAGAGTATTTGGTAAAGCAAGTTGGTATTTTACTCTTGTCGACTCTGCTGTTCCTCTTTCAAAAATAAAGTACAATTATAAATACTGTATAAAATAAAGCATAGACCAAAGCATCATCATTCTTCTCTTTCTTGGTGATTCCCTTCTACTTCTCTCTCTCTCTCTCTCTCTGGGTAAATTGGATTTTTTTTTTTTTTTGCTTGTGCAGAAAAAGCTTCATCTTCCTTGCACCATATAGCTAATAATGATAATAATAACACTTATATCCACAGAGGATCGAATACGGTTTCCAAAGTGACATATGTGCACCCTACCAAAGAAATAGCGCTATTTAAATGATACAAAATACAGCAAAATAGAAACGTGGAGCTTACGAGCACTATCTCTTCTAAGGAACACCAACGTGTGTGAACTCAGAAAATTTGCATTTTGTCTGTTGCGTTTCCTTATTTATTCTTTTCAGGGCAGCGGCTGTAGCACACAGTGTTTAGTTAGTTGGTTAGTTTTCTCTATGCATCCCAGGGGGGGCGGGGTTATTCGGATACCCATTGATATATAGCTGCGGTAACGATCAACACTTTTCTGAATTTACACGTGGTGCTCTTTAGAAGGGGTAGTGCTTGAGAGTTGTTTTGGTAGTGTAGGCAGTAGTGTAGCTACCCTTTTTTGGGTCCAGAGGCAAAGAACATGTTCGGGGCCTACTTAATTAATGAAAATTGCCAAAAAGAGGAGACAGCCAAAGACGCCAGGCCTCTAAAGGGCTCGGGCCCGGAGGCAATTGGCTTGTCTGCCTACATGGTAGCTACGCCACTGGGTGTAGGGTTTTAGGTGCATCAGAAACTTAGGCCATATGGCATCGTATATAATGTCTGTGTGCATTCTGTTGTCGATTTGCTGTTATACTGAAAATTCCAAATTCCCGGGAGAAAAAAACCATGCTACTTTCGCCTGAGACCGATAACTCTCTTACATTGTTAAAAGGCCCCACCACAATTCTGGTCACTGACAGATCTCAACCTGGTTTTTACAGCTGGTGTCGGGAGGATGGTGATTATACCAAGCGTTCTATCCATGAGCTCAATACTTGAGAGCTTGACATTTCTAGTTTTGAGGTATTTTGTGGTATTTTGTCATTATTACTATTATTATTAGCCATATGGTGCAAGGAAGCCTGAGGCTTATTTAAGTACTGATCATTCTTTGGCGAGGTAAGCATTGTGTTCGGGTATTGCTTTGGTCTTTTTGATATCCTTTCTGTATTTTATTTTATTTTATTTTTAAATGGGGTGATTCGGTTTACAAGGGCAAAATAGTACTTCTTTGCCATTTACTGTATCAGCAGCATTAATTTCATGGTTTAAGTATACTTTATATATTAATAGTTTTAGCGATATAATCACATTTCACCCCCACATAATTTAACCCCGGGGGCTCACATCTGGTGAGTATGGGCTTGGCACACCCAGGGTCCTGCGCTGGATATCATTATTCTTCTCTTTCTTGGTGATTCCCTTCTACTTTTGACTCTCTCTCTCTCTCTCTCTCTCTCTCTCTCTCTCTCTCTCTCTCTCTCAGGGTAACTTGGGAAATTTTTTTTTTCCTGGTGCAGCATAAGCCTCAGGCTCCCTTGCACCATATGGCTATTAATAATAATAATAATAATAATAATAATAATAATAAATATTACCAAACTGCCTACAAGTTATATGCAGCTTTAAACATTAAAGTACATTTGGCAGATGTGGATTCAAATATGTACATTATGGATGCTGTACTACGCTGCTCAACAAGTGCATCTATTGCAGCTTGCGATGAAGCGGATTTCATATGGTGATGTGCCACACAATAACGATGAAATGAGAGAGTGAAAAAATTTGGACAGTTATAAGGAACATTTATTGGAGTTGTACAAGAATTACCAAAGAGGTCACATTACAAATCAATACAAGGTCGAAACTATTGTCAAATGACATCAGTACGGCGAATAATCCCTCTAATGGTTAAACAGGCCTGTAAATGGTGAGCCATGCTCAATATAAGGGCGCCTATAAGATTCTGTGGAAAAAAATCCCATTCTTCCACTAGTGTAGACCTTAGCTCAATCGGTCTAAATGACAAAGGAGTTGGCTGTCAGCGTGAAATGTGACGCCGAGGGTGTCGTCCCCCAAGCGCTTGATCGGATTTATATTGGTTGATTGTGCTGGCCATGGCAGTCGTTGGATATCTTCAGTTTCAAGATCCACCACTTGAGAGATCTATGTATAGTGACGTTGTTGGGAGTGAAAAGCACCCCTAAAGAGTCGCACGTGAGGTTCGAGGACCTGTTCTCAGTACCATTAGTGATTATTCTTCTGCCCCACATGAGAACATCGTAAGTGTCCTTTTTTCTGTTGGAGGGTTGTTCTTATGTTTTAGGAGCATTGGCACTGCCATGTTGCTCCATGAATATATTCTGCAAATTGCATGTCTGAAGTCGATTTTCTGTTTGCTAGACAAAAAAACCCAAGTTTCTGGGAGAAAAACTCCTCCCACCATCGACAGGATTCGATCTCAGGTCTTTTCCACCCGGTGTGGGGGGAGTTGTTGTTGTTGTTATTTGGTTTTTAGGAGCATTAGCAACTAAGGCCATATTGCTCCGGGATATGCGGTGGTCATTCCCTGACCTTCCCGCATCCCCCGTATTTGGTGGTGACGGGCTCGAACCCCAGTCTAATCAAGAAGTGTGTGCTGCGCACTGCTGCTCCTTCCCACCTGGCTACGGAGGCGCCTTGTGGGGGGAGAATGGCGATCCTACCAACTGTGCTACACATGTTGGAGGGATGGTACTGCATTCCTCTCCAGATGAAATAACACCTGGAATCTGTTTGTAAGTGCCAATTTAATTTTATTGTACTTTAAATTGGCATTTCCTATTATAATCTACCCCTTGCTAGTGAGGAATTTTTTTTTTTTGCTCATTTGTATCCAGTATTTTTATTGACACCATCCTTCAAACCTATCCATTTTGAAGCAACTCATGCAAATGACAAAACTGAAAGCTGTGGATAAAAATTGGAAGTTGCCATGAAACTGTTACCTATCAGATTTTTCTGAGGACTCACCTGCCACGTTTTTATACAATACAAATATTACTAACAATCAAGGTCAATCCCAGGATTTTCTAAAGGAGGGGGCTAAAAAAATTTTAAAAAATTGTCATATTAGGTCCACCCAGGAACTAATTCATCTGCCTGTGTGTAATACATCCATAAATTGCATGTATTCTCTGGTTGATGAGCGTGCTAAAAGAAAAACCCAAGTTTTCAAGAGGTAAAAACTTTGCTGTGCAAAAATTAAAACATTAAATAACACACTCTTGTAATTGTCTGTGGGCATGCAATATAACATTAATCTGAAATAGAATTCCATATATTCTCATTTATTAAATTTTAAAATCTCAAAATTTTGTAACAAAATCTCAGAGCACCTTATGGTGGGTCAAATTGATGTAAATGTCTCGTGAATATTCTGTTCTCGTTTTAACAGTAGCAAAATGAAAATTACAAAAATGCTAATAACTTAAATAAATAAATTGGTTTTACAATAATTTATGAGAAATTTACAATAATTACAAATCTGTATATACATGTATAATATATTTTCAAACTTTTTCTATGACATAATTTTAAATCAACACATAGACTAATTTATAATGCAAGGACAAAATAATTGAGATCAACTATGAAAGTCAATTTGGAAAGTTTGCTTTCAACATGCATGATACTTAAAACTAGCAAGATTTGCAATTTACTTTGACTTGATAGATTTCCAACTGGAAAAAGGTTATGTACATGTCAAAGTTTCACTTGACAACATGTACATAAGAATAATACCTGCACACCTATAGGCACAAACTGTACAAGATGAAGTTTATTGGGATTAAGATCAAGGTTCTAAGATAAATTGAAGAATGACTGAAGGACAGGAAGAGAGGGTAATTATGAATGGTCACTCTTCAGAGTGGATTGTGGCTGTAAGTGGGAGGCCCCTCCGTAACCAGGTGGGAAGGAGCAGCAGTGCGTAGCACACGCTTCTTGATTAGACCGGGGTTCGAGCCCGTCACCACCAAATACGGAGGATGCGGAAAGGTCAAGGAATGACCACCGCATTTCCCGGAGCAATATGGCCTTAGTTGTTAATGCTCCTAAAAGCCAAATAAACAAATAAACAAGCTGTAAGTGGGTGGTCCTCAATGTTCAGTACTTGGATTACCCTTGTTTTTAATTTTGTTGAGCAATAAGCAGAAATGGATCTAGGAAGGGCAATCATAGTGATTGCCTTCCTAAAATTTGAGTAAACTCGATTAATTATACTTTTTTGTATATTAAAAAATATATATTTTTTTGTATATTTATTTCTATACTGAAAATGTAATTACCAAAAAAATGTAAAAATATAAAAACTTTATGAAAATATAATGAAACATTAAAGTATTGTACAAATATATCGAAACTTTATAAAGAATAGAAGCCATGGCAGATAGAAATCAAATACACTTATAAACACTAAAAGTAATAAAAACAAAATATATATATACACTCAGTGATAACTGAATTGTGACCATTCCGTCCATAATGGACTATGCCACATAGTTCACTGTATACAAAACCGAACAGCTTCATATGCTAGAGCAGTTATAATTTTCATCAGGTTGTGCAAGTCAAAGTGATAAAGTAGAGTTATGTGACAGTAAATATACATCATGGAGTTTCAAAAGGGCATGATTGTGGGAGCTTGTGTGTTGGGTCATGAGTCCATTGACCCATCGTGCATTGTGCCCACAATCAGGCAGGGTGGTGGTGGTTGCTTAATATGGGGCATGTTTTGCTGGCATGAACCAGGACCCCTGGTGCATATGGACGAACATTTTACTGGTGAGGTCTGCGGCAGCTCTTAGGAGACTATGTGCACCTTGCCATGTTGCATTTTTTTTCCTGGACAGAAATGGATGGGATCTTCCAAGACAATAATTTGCCATGTCATTGGGCCTGCACTGTGCAGGAGTGGTTTGAGGAACACAGTGAAGATGCCACCCATCTCGATTGGCCTCCAAATTTGACTGACCTCAATCCAAATGAACAACTGTGGGATGTTTTGGGAGGAATGGGAAGTGAGGCATATGGACATGCAACCATCATTTTTCTGACAATGTGGAAAACCTTGCAGGCAGCATGGCTGCAGATACCTAGTGGAGTTAATGCCTTGGTGAATAGCAGCTGTTATTCATGAAAATGGTGGCCCACCATGGTATTAGGTAGGTGGTCATAATTCATTGATCACTGAGTATATTACATATATGTATATTTCATATGTATAGATATAAAATATATAAAAGAAAAGGAATAAGTATGCAAAGTGAGAGAAAAAAGAAGAAAATGGAGAGAAAAATAAGTAGAAAGGTTCATGGACTAGGGCCACTGATAATCAGAAAAAATCCAATGACCATGATGAATAATAGCTTAGTGATAAATGTAATGGAGAGAAAGAGAAATAAAAGAGTGAATAAATAGAAAAGTTATCAAATAGGAGTAAGTAAATGAAATAAATCAAAGTAAAAAATATATACATACATAAGAAAAGAATATTGCTGCATAACTCACAACCTTGGTGTCTTCTTCAGAGTACTAACAATCACACTTGTAGACAAAAACGACATATTCATGTCTCCGTTTCGAATGCAAATACATGCTAAAAAAGGTTAGTCGAAATTTTTTGGCTTTGCATCCAAAATAGAGACATATTATTGTCATTTCCTACAATGTTTAACAATCTGAAGACACTAAAGTTTTAAGTTTTGTGGCAATATTCTTTTCTTATTATTTATATCTTTATTTTTTCACTTTGATTTATTTCATTGACTTACTCCTACTTTCTTCACTCTTCTATTTCTCTTTCTTCCCATTACTTTTATCATTAAACTATTATATATATATTGTATGTGGACTCTAAAGCGTTTAGGGCTTAAGCCTCAAGCTATGGGAGAGTCTAGACTATGTATAAATATAGTGCAAGCGCATCAGAAATGCATAGATATATCTGGATAAATCAGAATATTAGTAAAACAGCATCATTTTATCTGTGAATAAGTAACATTAGTCTTCTCCTTAGGTGAAGCGTTACTTATTTGTAGTAGTGCACTATCATGGCAACTCGTGAAGGTATTCACAATATGAGATATGACTTAAAACGATGCCGTTTTACTAATATTCTGATTTATTCAGATATAGCTATGTATTTCTGATGCGCCCGCACTATATTTATACATATTTTGTATGTGTTTGTTTATATATATATATATATATATATATATATATATATATATATATATATATATATATATATATACCCCCCAGGGGCTCACATCCAGTCAGTATGGGCTTGGCACACCCAGGGTCCTGAGATGAATATCATCATTCTTCTCTTCTTGGTGATTCCCCTTCTATTTCTGACTCTCGCTCTCTCTCTCTCTCTCTCTCTCTCTCTCTCTCTCTCTCTCTCTCTCTCTCAGGGGTAACTCAAAATTTTTTTTTTTTTTTTTTTGCTGGTACAGCAAAAGCCTCAGGCTTCCTTGCACCATATGGTTAATTATAGTAATAAGAATAATATATACATATATGTGTGTGTATCACTTTTATACTTTTATCACTTTAGGCATTTTATTTCTACCTGTCTTCTATTTTTTATAAAGTTTCTGTATATTGCACTTTATTTTTTCACTATATTTTAATAATGTTTTATTTTACATTTTTGCATTTTATCAGTAGTTACATGATTTGTTTCAAGATTTATTGCTAATGCACAAGACCTTTTTTTTTTCTAATAATGTTAACTATTCACATTGTATATATATATATATATATTGTACAAAGGCTGGTTAAAATTAAAGTTTAATATTCAAATATTGTCAATCAGATACATGAACACCATTAAATCACTCTCCTCAGAAATATATCAATTGTCATTATATAGTTTCCCTCCCCTAGAAAAACAATCTGGATCCATTCTGATGTTGTTGTTGTTGTTATTTGGTTTTTAGGAGCATTAGCAACTAAGGCCATATTGCTCCAGGAATATGCGGTGGTTATTCCCTGACCTTTCCACATCCTCCGTATTTGGTGGTGACAGGCTCGAACCCCGGTCTAATCAAGAAGCATGTGCTATGCACTGCTGCTCCTTCCCACCTGGCTACGGAGGCACCTCCATTCTGATGATGAGATTAATAGAAGGTACAATATCCGTACAGTATTGAAATTTGAGAGAGAGTTGTTATTTGGTTTTTAGGAGCATTAGCAACTAAGGCCATATTGCTCCGGGGATATGCGGTGGCCATTCCCTGACCTTTCTGCATCCTCCGTATTTGGTGGTCACGGGCTCAAACCCCGGTCTAATCAAGAAGCATGTGCTACGCACTGCTGCTCCTGCCCACCTGGCTATGGAGGTGCCTTAAGAGAGAGAGATTAAGAGAGAAAACTGACTTATCTGGGAAGAATGGCAAAGAAAGAGAGAGAGAGAGAGAGAGAGAGAGATGCCAATGTAAAGAGATATTCTGAATTTGTGAGCTTTGAACCTGGGCATATTGTATGGGGGGATCTGATTGAAGTGTATAAAGGCATTGAAAGTGGTGGCAGGAGTAAAATGAACAACAACAGAATTTCACAGTGAAATGGGGCAAAACGTCCAGGGAACATAAATACAGGCTATTGGTAAAAACTAATAGAGTGAAAACTGAGGAAATTTACATTCATTTGTCAAAAGAGGAATAAAGTCCTCAGACCTAAATTAAAATATCTGTTTATTTTCAGTTGAAAATTACGTATGGATGGAAATCTGATGCTTCATGGTATATTCTCACCACTTGAATTACTATTGCTACTTCTTCACTGTTACGTAGATCAGAAAGGCCATTAAGTTTGACTTATGAACTGATCTATGTAACAGCAAAGTAGCAATGACAGCAATCACTGGTGAATAAAATGTCTGACCCATCTCTATGTAATTTCCAACTGGAAATAGAAAAGATAATTCTAACATGCCACTCAAGCAACATATAAAATTTACATTCACTTTGCATGTTTTAAATTTGTGGAATAAACTGCTTTCCTGGGTGATTGAGAGTCTGGCAAAATTCAGGACATAACTTTTTTTTTGACTGATGCCTGCTTGGCTTCTCTTTATCATTTAACCTTTACTAATAATAATATAAAATATGAGTTATTAGTTAATTCCAGCAAAAAAATATATATATCCACAGGAGGGCGTGGTTCGGAATTTCAAAAGTTTGAACAGATTTTATAATATAGGACAAGAAATATGCCTTCTTGGCTTTAAGGCAAAAAGACATGAATTTTATATTAAGAAAACTAAACATATCTGTATAAATATTAACAAAGAAATGGCATTGTTAAACATGAAGTATTTAAGTAAAAAATTGTATATCAGTACGGTACAGTACAAATATAACTCTCAAGAGCAGATTTTTTAACAGTGCATTCCTAATATTAAGAAAACTAAGCATATCTCCATAAATATTAACATAGATTAGTAGAGATGCCGTCATTAAACATTATGTATTTATATAAAAAATCATATATTTATTCAGTACAGTACAATACAATAAAGTACAGAATATAACACTCAAGAGGAGATTTTTTATCAGTACTTAAAAAATAGTACTGTATCTGCCTGCATATTTTTTCCACCCATGTTTTTAAAAGAAAATTATGGAAAAATATTTTCCTACAATTTTTAACCACCTTCCCCCTTCCCACCAATCTCCACTCCAGCTTGGTTCCAGAGTGGTGCATCTTCTGGAATATAACTGAAGTTTCATATACTTGTGGAGATTTGCATTCAAGGAACCATATGCATGTGATAAATAAGATCAAGCTAAAAAGCTAAATTATTTTAATTTATCTTTTTTGTAAAGTGATTAGTTCTTGACCACGTATCTAAATAGTGTTCATAGCCATGTGGATTGTGACTTATTCAGTTATATCAAGCTTACAAATATACATGCTGTACATGGCTCAGAAACTATTTTGTGGTCCACTCAACTTTTGGCCACTATTATTTTTCATAGTCAGTACACAAAAAAATTTTTACAAATAGCATATTAGAATAGGTTTTTTATTTGCCTTGCCATTGCTACCATGCTTTTAGGTGATTCTTAAGTTATTGCTTCGGCATGTATAGATAAAGACACCAATGACTAAACATTGTTTTCCTGTCCTTAACTTTTCTTGTAAATCCCACAATTTTATCAGTAACCACTAAATTTTATGGAGAAAAATTTATCTGGTAATTAACAGCAGAAGCATAACTACAAATTTTGACGCCTATGGCCAAAAATCAGAAATGCATCTTTGTTTTCATAAAAATAATTAAATTATAATTATATTCTAATATTAATTAATATTATAATATTATTTAAATTATAATTTAAAAAAATCATTATTATCAAATTATTATTCATGTTTAGTCAAATTTTAAAAATAAATGATAAATTCAGTTATTCTGTCTTTAACTCCATTTGGCACGTACAGTGAATTGGCACATGTGGCCTGAGCCACACTTGCCATACCCTAGTTACATCTCTGATTAACAGTATACTAAAGAGTCTACTATGCAAAACAAGCTCATTAAGTAACTTACAGATAGTTTGCTAGCCAAATATGCATGACCCTGGAGTATAACAAGAATTTTTATGATGCGATGTGTGAATACGCCCAAAATTTTTAAAAACCCTACTAATCCTGGACTTATAGATCATGCAAAAAATTCATTAATAATTATTTTTATCATATGTTCACTGACTCAAAACCACACTTTTAATTACCATGTATGACCAAACTGTTAAATCTGCTACATAAAAACTGTATGAATAATTATAACTATAAAGAGAGAGAATACAATCAATGAAAAATTATGGGTTACTCACAACAGTCACATCTGCAAAAAAAACCCATAGTTCCCAACTTTATGTTTTCCTTTTACTACTGCATACTATTACTAGCAATTTAATAAAATATGACAAGTTGATGAATGTGAAATATCTGCAACCCCAAAATACTGTGCCTCTCTTAAGGCCTCTGTCCTTAGTATCAGATTAACCATAAGCACAGTATACACATGCTAGGGGACTCCACCCCAGGTTATTTAAATAAACAACATTATTAATAACAAAAAGAATAAATAAATAAAAATGCTAGTTTTCTCCTGTTCTAAGAAATTGAAATACAGGTAGCCCTCAGTTTACGACGATTCACAATAATGATGGGTTTGAAACCAGAAGGCCAAAAATATCAAAAAACTATAAAAATTTCAAAAATGCGCAACTATAAATACTGGATATGATGAAAAGAAACAGCACAGTCAATCACAGATGAGAGCTATCCCCCATCTAAGCCAATCAGGGATAAGGTGGACAGAGATAAGAAGAGAGGAACACTTTGCCTGTTGGCATACTATTGTTGGGCCACTACAGTGTCAGTTTGTGAGTTTTAATTGTATTAAATTAATTAAATTAATTGTTGATTAAATTAATAAAACAAGAGCCACCATGTCTAATAAGAGAAGCACAGTAAAGCCAAATGAATATGAAAATGTTGCTAAAAAATCACGTAGATCTATCAAGTTGGAAAAAAAAAAGATGGAGGTAATTTATAGAATGGAAGATGGTCAGACACGTCCTAATGTGTGTAGAAGTATGAAATTGCCTCCATTGACTGAGAGGACCATAACGAAAAATGCAAATAAAATAAAACAGTCAATGCAACATGCTAAGACAGTAAGTGCAATGCAAGTGAGTTATAGTAGAAGTAAACTTTTAGAAAAAATGGAGAAATAATTATCATTGTAGGTGGATGACTTAAATCAAAAAAACATTCCGTTCATTTCAAGCTATTAATACTGATAAGGCAAAGTCAATTTTTGAAGATCTTAAGAAAAAAGAGGATGGCGATGAGACATTTTTAGGTAGCAAAAGATGGTTCATGTGATTTAAATCTCAATGTCAGTGCTGCTGTGTGAAATTAAGTGGTGAGGAGGCAAGTGCAGATGCTGAGGCAGCTGCAGAATTTCAAGCCATTGTAGGGGGGGGGTAATTATCCTCCTGATTTCATTTTTAATTGACAAGACCGGGCTTTATTGGAAGAAATTGTCATCACAAACCTTTATTGCCTATGAAGAGCAGTCTGCACCAGGTTTCAAGGCTGCAAAAGACAGGCTAACACTTCTGCTGGATGCAAATGTCTCTGGCACTTTAAAATTAAAACCAATGTTGGTGTACCATTCACAGACACCACATGCTCTCAAGGGCCTAAACAAAGCCGTGTTGTCAGTCTACTGGAAATGGAACAGAAGGGCTTGGGTGACACAAGAAATCTTCTTGGATTGGTACGCAAACTATTTTTCCTCTACTGTTTTTGTCAAGAGAGTGAATTACCAGCCAAGGCTCTTCTTCTCTTGGACAATGCCCCAGCCATCCTGCAAACCTTGCTGAAGTTGGAACATCAATGTTGTTTACATGCCACCAAACACCACTTCAGTTTTGCAAACAAATGACCAGGGGGTGATAGCAAGCTTTAAAGCCATACCTTCATGGAAATGGTGAGAGTTTTGGATAGGTCAGACAAAATTATCAAGCATTATTGGTGGTCATTCGACATTTTGAAGGGCATTAATAACATCAACACAACTTGAGAGGAAGTGTCAGTGAACTGTTTGAATGGAGTGTCGTGCAAACTTCTCCCACAATTTATGCACATCTTCACAGGATTAGAGCCAGTGAAGAACATTATTTAAGATGTTAGCAGGCTGGTACATGAAGCAAGATTGGATGAGGTTACAGCTGAAGATGTAACAGAGCTGTTGAACAGCCATGGACAGCAGCTTTCCAATGAAGACTTAGAAGAATTGGCTGAAGAACTAAGCTAACAGAAGGAGGAAAAGAAAGAAAAGGATGAAGAGCCTCCTCTAAAATCTATGAATACAAGCGATCTACAGCACATCCTTTCAACCATGGAGACCCTCACTGATGAGCTCTGTGAGAATGACCACAACTGGGAGCAAAGTGCAAAAGTGAAAGAGAGCGTAATCATATCCATTGGTCTTATTCTGAAATTCTCAAAGAAAAAAGAAATCTTGACAGTCAACACTGCATGCTTTCTTCAAAAAAAGGAAAGATCATCAACAACTTCATCAGAGAAGTGAAATCTCTGCATTACGCCACTGTCAAAATAAGATCAATGCAGAGTCTTACTGTGGCGCATAAAAAAACTTTCAGTCTGGGCTTTGAACATATCAAAATATATAAAATTTAATTTTTTTTATTTAATTAAATTTAGTTTGTTATTTTATATTGTATTATATTTAATTGATTTATATTCATAAAAATACTATTTTTACTTTCATAGCATTCATTTCAGAGCTTTAAATATAATAATATTATATTACTAATGTCAATTTTGAGAGAGCCTGAAATGTAACTCATTGACTTACATTATATAATTAGGCTCATTTTACACCGATTTTTTTGCAACAGTTCCTTCAGGAATGGAACTCCGTCATAAACTGAAGGTTACCTGTACAGTTTACATTTAATATTGTTTGTATTTAAGTTACACCATATATTATGAGACTACAGCCTGTGGTGTGGGTGATGTTACCACAAGGTAGTACTGTTGAGGTGAAACTTAATTCACTTTAATTCACCACCTTCTTAATTCATCTGAATTAAGTGCATCTTAATTCACCACCACCTTTTCCTATGGCACTTTTTGTTACCTCATTTTGCTGTACAATCTAACTGGGGATGTTCATCTTATACATAGGAAGTAAATAAAAAATAAAATAGTAATTCTTTTTAAGTAAAAAATTAAATCAGTAATTTTCTGGCCAAAATCTATTCAGGTATATTATTTCACACATCTGCAATTATATGCCCCAAAAAATGACCTCTATATTTTTTCTTACCAGCCCATATTTTATAGTATTTAAAAAATCATCAAGGGAAAATATACAGGTAAATCCTGCATGCACATGAGAGTGTGCAAAATTGTCTTCCTTTGAGAGTGATATATTCACAATAAGTGGTTTATGAGTTCCATACAAATTTCAGGAAGGTTATTAAAAAGTTTCTCATTGAGCAGTTTCTTGTTCCTTTACTGCCAGTTCCCAATCAGTGATTATCTTTTTTTTTTTTTTTTCCCATAGTAATCATGAAAACTGAACATACATAGCAATTTCATTACTATACATTGTCCCAGTTCCATTCAGCAGTAACTTCTTCCAGCAGTGACACATTACAGATTATAATTAATTCCTAAAAAATGAACAGATAATGAATATATTTTAATTTAAAAGGAAAACATAGAAATTTATGCACAATGAAATATGTTTTACATAAATCTGTAGCATTTAAGTAACTATAAAAGATGTAATATAGTTCACAAATAAGGAAATAGAATAAAATAAAAAGTCAAAGCAAAACAGCATGTTTTGTCAGATGCCATCTAAGTCTCAGAAGGTTGTGTTTCAAAATGTTAAATGCTTTGTGCTACTTGTCTGTGGCGCAAACTTTTACACTATCAAATTCATTCAGTCATTGTTGGTATGAAGTGACGTAATATATGTAAAGAACATAAAATACATCACTATCAGAATTACTACTGGCAAATGATGCAAGGAAACAAGCCCACACTGCATCAGCAAAAAAAAAAATTCTTTCCATCCCACTCTAATAAGTTGTCATATTCTTCCTTCAATTTATTCAAACTGCCCATATCTACAAAACCAAATGGAAGTTTGTTCCAACACTTGAGTAAGGATGCTATCAAATGTTAGCATGCTCAATCTATTTAACCCATAAACGCATCAATCAGGTTTCCTTGCAGGTAATTAGTTTCCGAGTGTGCGGTTCCACATCATTCTTAAAATAAGGCTTCCAGACTGTTATGCAAACCTGTATACAAGATGTGGCCTAACAGCTGCATATTATAGAGGTCTGCATACTATGCAATGGGATAATCCCCTCCTTGACCTGCTGGAAAAATTGCTATATATTTTTGACAGAATCCCATGAGCAGTCCTAGCAGCCTATCTGTACTGCTCGCAGAAATTCATGCCAAACTATACAATTAACCATAAATCTCTTTTGTTCTCCACCACACTGAATGTCATACACCCAACTGGTATATGACATTCAGTGTGGGATTACTGCTACTTATATACAGTACTTTGCATTTACCAAAATTAAATTTCAGTTGACACTTCTTAGACTATCAATTTTTCTAGATATTGTTGCAGTATTATGCCTTGATTCCTGTCATTAACTACTCTGCTGATCTGTGTATCATCTGCAAACTTAGACAATAAGCTTCATGTATCTAATCAATATTATTAATAAATATTGAAAACAGTAAGGCACCCAGCACTGAAACCTGAGGAACTCCACTAATAACTAATACCATTAATCCAAGAGCAGTGTCCATTTATGACCACCCTCTGTCTTCTGCCACTCAACCATCCCTTTATTCATAGCATTAACTTGCCCCAATGCAAAGTAAAGATTACTGTGCAATCTCTACTTTGCACAGAAATCTCTCAAAGTAGAGACTGCACAGAAATCTCTCATGTGGAAGTGTCTAAAGCTTTACTGAAGTCTAAGTATATAATGTTAAAATTATTTCATGCATCCAGTTCCTTTGCTACTGTGTCATCATAGTTGTTAATCAGATTGGTCAGACAAGATCTCCTCTTAAAAATCCACACTGGATTTTGGTATAACACATTGCTGTCAGGATGATTCTGCAGTACTTTAACCACTGACTCCATTAATTTTCCTGAAATTAATGAAGTCAGTGGTTAAAGTTAAAAATTTAAGCACTCTCAGAGGCCACTATAGCTACCTTTACAAAAAGAATATACCTTTGGCAGTATTTATATCTTTAAGTATATTCCACATCAATATATTATGATCCCAGCCACCTAGTGGTTTCTTTATCTGGAGATTTTTTATGCATGAAGGATCACTAATGATAATCAAATCAAGAATATTGCTTTTGCTTGTTACCTCTCTAACATGCTGGTATAGAAAGCAGTCATCCAATACAGAAAAAAAAGCTCTGCTGCTGTGTGAGCCAACCCACAAGTTCCAGTCAATATCCCGAAAGTTAAAATTCCCCATCATATGACAGTTTGATTTGCTAACCCAATCTGTTTGCTTGTATAGTTATTTGTTATACTCCTCACAGTCATTTGGCCTATAATATACTCCTACCTTCATTTTTGATTTTTGTATTAGTATTAAATGTGGCAAATGGTGCAAGAAAGAAAGCTTATACAGCATCATTCAAAAAAGCAAAAATCCCATTTCACCTATCCCTACCCTCCAATATGTTTGTCTATTTTTTATCTTGAATTTATTCAAACTATCCACTTCTACAACAACAGATGGAAGCTTGTTCCAGCAATCAACCACTGTTGGCTGAAGCCAAACTTCTGCACATCTATTCTGCAACTCTCCTTCCTTCATACTGTGAGCAAGAGGAAGAATCTCATAGGGATTCTTCAAGTGCTTATGTCACACCAAACTGATTGAAAATTGATGTGCTTTTAGCCAAAAGAACAACTGCATCTTGATTCTGTCTGTCCTTTCTGTACACATTGTATACTCACCATATTCAAATTCTAAATTCTGAATCCCATGTATCTGAGTGACACCATTCTCTGATATCCCCACAATGTTCACATTTGATGACTTGACCAGTACTTCAAATTTGTTTACTGTAACCTGTGCCTCTTTCTGCTCTTAGTAACCCAAATGCATCTCATGTATTTTTGTCACAAGAGGGCTCC
The DNA here is from genome assembly GCF_048544385.1 of Mastigoproctus giganteus. Taxonomy (NCBI): domain Eukaryota; kingdom Metazoa; phylum Arthropoda; class Arachnida; order Uropygi; family Thelyphonidae; genus Mastigoproctus; species Mastigoproctus giganteus. Next base: position 17,648,189 of record NC_143586.1, on the reverse strand, counting down.
CAGGGATCTTGTAATCCCCAACATTTTGCTTTCCAGGCTGTTGCATGTCCCAGTAGAGGCAGGACAAGAAACAAGAATCACTTTCCCCTTTACCTGCGGCTACTGTTAATCTATTAGTCTGTGCATCCTGCCCCCCAAAAGCTAGCAGTTTTCCCAACCAACCTAGCACTGCTTCAATAGCCTCAGCAAATATTCTTGTACTGCTTCTATTCAAGTATATCTCATCCCTGTAAATACTCTCTCTCTCTCTCTCTCTCTCTCTCTCTCTCTCTCTCTCTCTCTCTCTCTCTCTCTCTCTCTCTCTCTGTTAACAAGCACAAACAAACCATGCTGTGAAAAATTTTATCACAACATCCCTGCACAATTTCTTCAGCTCCAAATTGGCTGAGAAGGCTCCCATCTTGTACTCCAAACTGTTGTGTCTGGGCTGAATTGAAGACACTCTTGAATTTAATTTTAACTCGCAACTTTTCTCAATACTGCCCTATACCTCCAAGTAAATCCCCAGATCTCCTATTCTTAATATCATTGGTACTAACATGTATAACAGTATCACCTTTTTTGTGTCCATAAAAGATGCTAGCTGCTCTACAATTAATCCCCCACCCCCAGAAAACATCCCTAATGCTATTCAACCTATTCATTTTACACAATATATTTCCCTGTTTCCCTGACAATAGTGTAACTAATAAGAGCTACTTCCTGTGAGACTAGTCATCTATTGCCGTTGAGGATGCATGTTGTCTGATGCTCGAGCATAGGCTTTAATGTTGAATTAAGAGTAGGAGACCAGCTGAATTACTTAACAAGTACAGGTCACTGTCGAAAAAAAGCTGTGAATTAGGGTTGAATTTGAAAGTGTCTGCAATTCTGCCCAGACACGATAGGAGGGAGTATACGATGAGAGCCCTGTCGATCAATTCAGCCCTGGAAAGATTGTGCAAGGCTCAAGGGGTAGAATTTTTTTCAGCCTGGTCTGTACTTGTTAATAGGAGAGACTGCTTCTACAAGGAAGGGATACACTTAAATAGAAAGGGTGCAAGAATATTTGCTGATGCTATCGAGGCAGCGTTAGGTGGGTCTGAAAACTGCTAGCTTGGGGGGATACAAGGACTAATAGATTAACAGTAGCCACTGGCAGAGGTGAAAGTGATTCTTGCACTGCTTCTATTGGAATGAGCAGCAGCCTGAAAAACAAGATACAGGGTATTTCAGAGACTTCTGGGGGTCATTGCAGTACCAGTAAACACATGGGTTGTGTTAGGGTAGCTAAAAATAGGAACAGGTGCAGGTATACTTCAGTATACACCAATGCTGGGAGTTTGATAAATAAATTTGATGAATTTGAGGTATTGCTCAAAACATCAAAGGCAGATATTGTTGGGTTATCAGAGACGTAATGTCACACAGATAAAAGGAATGCAGAACTGGAATCTGGGGAGTACAATGTGTACAGAAAGGATAGACAGGATAGGAAGGGAGGAGGTGTTATGCTATTAGTTAAGAAACACATAAAATCCAAGGAAGTGAAGCCAGTCAACATCGCTGGATAGTGCAGTGTCGAGCCAGTTTGATGTGACATAAGCATAGGGAGATCAAAATTGAGAGTAGAAGTGTGTTATAGGCCTAATGACTCTGATGAGTATAATAAGAAACTGTACAGGGAAATAGAGTGGGCCAGTAAATCAGAGAGTCTTATAATGGGGGATTTTAATTTCCCAGATATTGACTGGAATTTGTGGGTTGGTCACTCACACACTAGCAAGGCTTTTGTGGATTTATTGGATGATTGTTTTCTACATCAGCATGTTTGGGAGGCAACTAGAGGGAGTAATACTCTTGATCTGATCATCAGTAGTGATTCTTCATGCATTAAGAATCTGCAGATAAAGGAACCACTAGGTTGCAGTGATTACAATGTGCTGAAGTGGGATTTACTCAAAGAGGTAACTACCATCAGGGGTAAAGGGAAGGGTTTTTACTTTCGTAAAGGTGACTATGGTGGTCTGAGACAGTATTTAAATTCTGTACGGTGGGACCAACTGATGATGTTACCAACAGCAAATTCAAAATGGGAAGCATTCAAAGAAATTATCTTGGAAGCTACTAGGCTTTACATACCAACTAAGAAATATTGTTCAAGGTTTAGGCCTAAATGGATGTCAGATGAACTAATGAGACATGTGGCAGAGAAGAAAAATGCATGGGATACATATAAATTAATGGGTGACATGGAAACCTATGATAGATATAAGCTGGTCTGTAACCAAGTCACAAAGGAGATTAGGCAGGCAAAGGCAAATTATGAGAAATCCTTGGCAAAGGATGCAAAGAAAAACAATAAATAGTTCTTTACATATGTAAACTCTAGAAGGAAAGGGATAAATCAGATTGGTCCACTGGATATTGATGGTTCAACTGTTGATGATCCTGCTCAGGTGGCTAACAAACTAAATGAGTATTTTGCATCTACATTCACCCATGAGGAGTTATTCAGGGAGGGGAATGCCAGAGGTGAGTTAAACTCTGGCAGTGAGCTAGATGATTTTGTAATAACTGAGAGGAAAGTGGAGGAGAAGGTACCTAGGGTGGATGGGATCTATTCAGTTATATTAAAGGAGGCAGCAAAGGAAGTAAGCAAACCATTAGCCATAATTATGAGGGCTTCTTTGAACTTGGGGGAGGTACCCATGGACTGGAGATGTGCAAATGTGACCCCAATTCACAAAGGAGGATCAAAGGGCGACAAGTAATTATAGACCTGTTAGTTTAACTTCTGTTCCAGGAAAATTAATGGAGGCACTGGTTAAAGAAGCACTGCAGGATCATCTAGACAAAGTCCTGCTGACGAGGCTACTAGAGACGGTCGTATTCAAAGCCGCTAAGTGGATTTTTCTTATTTATTGATTTGAAATTATTGTTTTTCTAAAACTTTTGATCTAAATTTAGTAGTATAACATTATTTTGTGATTTTCTGATTAATTTGGTGTATTTATTCTTTACTCGGCCTTGTAATTGCATAAAAGTATCGGTAAGGGTTTCCACGTGTTTCAACTCCACTACCATTCGTAATTTTTCCGCCTTTGTGATACGATAGTACTTTGTCATACGAGCGTTAGTTGAACTTCGTTAGCAGTTAAATTGTACGTTTAAATAAATACATATAACGACTTAGATTAAAAACGTAATATAATTAATTATATTTAACATAATTAATAACATAACATAATTAATTATAATTAATTAATAAATTAATAGAATCATGACTCAGACCAGAGCAGCAAAGCAAAAGGCTCAAGCTAATGGAAGTGCTGTGGCTCAGAGCAGAAGTGAGGGGGGCAGTTGTCCTCTGACTCACAGCCTTATAAAATGCACTGTTTGCTTGATGTTTGCAGAGCAATCGGGTACGGGACATGATACTGCCAAGGGGGATGTCTTTGTGTGTGCGTGCGATGCAAGGAGTGTATCGATATCAGACAACAACTCGGCATTCTTGTGGGCCTATATGAGAGCTTGAAGGACAGGGTGGATGCCCTCGAAGAAACTAAATTGAGGGGCCCATCAAGCTCTCAGCTGCCCACATCAACGCCAGAGCTTGCACTTGGGCATCGCGTGACACAGAGACAACCCCCAAGGCAGAATGCGCTGGTCCCGAAGGAACTAGTAGTTGTTGGTGACTCTATTGTCAGGGAAACGGGGAACATGCTTTGTAAAAAAGATAGGTGGAACAGGACCAGGGTATGTCTGCCAGGGGCAAAGGTTGATGACGTTGTAGAGCGAATATCATCTTTTAAGGGCACAAAAGGTGATATAGTTGTACACGTTGGCACTAATAATATTAAGAGTAGGAGACCGGCAGAATTACTTAACAAGTACAGGTCACTGTTGAACAAAAGCCGAGAATTAGGGTTGAATTTGAAAGTGTCTGCAATTCTGCCCAGACACGATAGGAGGGAATATATGATGAGAGCCTTGTCGATCAATTCGGCCCTGGAAAGATTGTGCAAGGCTCAAGGGGTAGAATTTTTTTCAGCCTGAACTGTACTTGTTAACAGGAGAGATTGCTTCTACAGGGATGGGATACACTTAAATAGAAAGGGTGCAAGAATATTTGCTGATGCTATCGAGGCAGTGTTAGGTGGGTCGGAAAACTGCTAGCTTGGGGGGAGACAAAGACCAATAGATTGACAGTAGCCACTGGCAGAGGTGAAAGAGATTCTTGCACTGCTTCTATTAGAATGAGCAGAAGCCTGAAAAACAAGATGCATGATATTTCAGAGATTGCTGGGAGCCATTGCGGTACAAGTAAACACATGGGTTGTGTTAGGGTAGCTAAGAATAGAAACAGGTGCAGGTATACTTGCGTGTACACCAATGCTAGGAGTTTAGTAAATAAATTTGATGAATTTGAGGTATTGCTCAAAACATCAAAGGCAGATATTGTTGGGATATCAGAGACGTGGTGTCACACAGATATAAGGGATGCAGAACTGCAATTTGGGGAGTACAACGTCTACAGAAAGATAGACAGGATAGGAAGGGGGGAGGGGTTATGCTATTAGTTAAGAAACACATAAAAACCAAGGAAGTGAAGCCAGTCGACATCGCTGGACAGTGCAGTGTTGAGTCAGTTTGGTGTGACATAAGCATTGGGAGATCAAAATTGAGAGTAGGAGAGTGCTATAGGCCTAATGACTCTGATGAGTATGATAAGGAACTGTACAGGGAAATAGAGTGGGCCAGTAAATCAGAGAGTCTTATAATGGGAGATTTTAATTTCCCAGATATTGACTGGAATTTGGCAGCTGGTTACTCATACACTAGCAGGGCTTTTGTGGATTTATTGGATGATTGTTTTCTACATCAGCATGTTCGGGAGGCAACTAGAGGGAGTAATACTCTTGATTTGATTATCAGCAGTGATTCTTCATGCATTAAGAATCTGCAGATAAATGAACCACTAGGTGGCAGTGATCACAGTGTGCTGAAGTGGGATTTACTCAAAGAGGTAACTACCATTAGGGGTAAAGGGAAGGGTTATTGCTTCCGTAAAGGCAACTACGATGGACTGAGACAGTATTTAAATTCTATACAGTGGTCCAACTGATGATGTTACCAACAGCAAATTCAAAATGGGAAGCATTCAAAGAACTTATCTTGGAAGCTACTAGGCTTTACATACCAACTAAGAAATATTGTTCAAGGTTTAGGCCAAAATGGATGTCAGATGAACTAATGAGGCATATGGCAGAGAAGAAAAATGCATGGGATACTTACAAATTAACACATGACACAGATGCCTATGATAGATACAAGTTGATATGCAACCAAGTTACAAAGGAGGTTAGGCAGGCGAAGGCAGATTACGAGAAATCCTTGGCAAGGGATGCAAAGAAAAACAGCAAAGAGTTCTTTACTTATGTAAACTCTAGAAGGAAGGGGATGAATCAGATTGGTCCACTTGATATTGATGGGTCAACTGTTGATGATCCTGCTCAGGTAGCTAACAAACTAAATGAATATTTTGCATCGACATTCACACATGAGGAGTTATTCAGCAAGGGGAATGCCAGAGGTGTATTCAACTCTAGCAGTAAGCTACAGAATCTTGAAATAACTGAGAGTAAAGTGGAGGAGAAACTGTTGAAGATAAACACAAGAAAGGCACCCGGGGTGGATGGGATCTATCCAGTTATATTAAAGGAGGCTGCAAAGGAAGTAAGCAAACCCTTAGCCATAATTATGAGAGCTTCCTTGGACTCAGGGGAGGTACCCATAGACTGGAAATGTGCAAATGTGACCCCAATTCACAAAGGAGGATCAAAGGCTGACACAAGTAATTATAGACCTGTGAGCTTAACTTCTGTTCCAGGAAAATTAATGGAGGCACTGGTTAAAGAAGCACTACAGGATCATTTAGACAAGACTTCAGTTATAGCTCAGACACAGCATGGTTTTGTTAAGGGGAAGTCTTGCCTGACCAACTTGATTGGATCTATGATGCAGTCACAAAAGAACTGGATGCAGGGAATAACTTTGATATTATATACTTGGATCTTAGAAAGGCTTTTGATACTGTTGCACATGGAAGACTGCTACACAAATTGGAGCAGTGTGACATTGGAGGCAAATTGCTGCTATGGATAAAGGGGTGGTTGAGGGGGAGAAGACAGAGAGTGGTAATCAATGGATACTGCTCATCGTGGACTAATGTTATTAGTGGAGTCCCTCAGGGCTCAGTGTTGGGTCCATTATTGTTTTCTGTATTTATAAATGATATTGATGATGGTATATCAAGCTTAATGTCCAAGTTTGCAGATGATACAAAGGTTGGCAGGGTTGTCAAGTACACTACTGACACTATGCTGCTGCAACAGGATCTGGAAAGGTTGAGCAGATGGGCTGAGAGGTGGCAAATGAAGTTTAACATTGACAAATGTAGAGTACTACACATGGGAAACAGCAACCCCAGAGCAACGTATCAACTCTGTGGTACTACACTGACAGTTGTAGAGAATGAAAGGGACTTGGGGGTGGTTGTGCAGGCAGATATGAAGTTCTCTGAGTAGTGCAGACGGGCTGCAAGAGTAGCTCATGGAGTATTGTCAATGATATACAGGAATTTTTCCAGCAGGGATAAGGAGGTGATTATTCCATTGTATAAGGCAATGGTCAGGCCACACCTAGAGTACTGTATACAGGTCTGGAGGCCCCATTTCAAGAAGGATGTAGAGCTGCTGGAACGAGTACAGAGAAGGGCAACAAGATTAGTGAATGGAACAAAGGGGTGCTCTTACGAAAAAAGGCTTAAGTTTTGCAAATTACAGTGTCTGGAGACTAGGCACCAGCGAGGTGATCTGATAGAGGTGTATAAAGCCTTGAATGGTTTAAGCATGCTCAATGCTGATGGGATTCTTCCTCTAGCTCAGAAAAATCACCTGAGAGGGCATAAATTCAAATTGAGGAAAGACAGATGTAGGATAGACGTGCGGAAATTTGCCTTTAGCCAGCGGGTGGTTGATTGCGGGAACAGACTTCCATCCCTTGTGGTGGAGGTTGATAGCCTAAATACGTTTAAGGCTCAGCTGGACAGGTATTTTGAACGAACAGAGGGGTGAAGTGGAAGTGGGGTTTTTTTTTTTTTTTTTTTTTGGCTGATGCTGCATAAGCTTGCTTTCTTGCATCAAATGCCTCTACTAATGCTAATGCTAATGCTAATGATTTTGTAATAACTGAGAGGAAAGTGGAGGAGAAGGTACCTAGGGTGGATGGGATCTATTCAGTTATATTAAAGGAGGCAGCAAAGGAAGTAAGCAAACCATTAGCCATAATTATGAGGGCTTCTTTGAACTTGGGGGAGGTACCCATGGACTGGAGATGTGCAAATGTGACCCCAATTCACAAAGGAGGATCAAAGGGCGACAAGTAATTATAGACCTGTTAGTTTAACTTCTGTTCCAGGAAAATTAATGGAGGCACTGGTTAAAGAAGCACTGCAGGATCATCTAGACAAGACTTCAGTTATAGCTCGGACACAGCATGAGTTTGTTAAGGGAAAGTCTTGCTTGACCAATTTGATTGGATACTATGATGTAGTTACAAAGGAACTGGATGGAGGGAATAACTTTGATATCATATATTTGGATCTTAGAAAGGCTTTTGATACTATTGCACATGAAAGATTGCTGAAAAAATTGGAGCAGTGTGGCATTGGAGGCAAATTGCTGCTATGGATAAAGGGATGGTTAAGAGGGAGAAGACAGAGAGTGGTAATCAATGGACACTGCTCATCGTGGACTAATGATATTAATGGAGTCCCTCAGGGTTCACTGAGGGACCCCCCCTCCTAACTTTTGGCTGCAGCATAACCCGCTATGTGCAATTTGCAAAAGTCAACAAATAGTGCACATTATAAATCCTGATTTGTAAGATGACTGCTATTAGTAGTTCTCCCCAAGCCAAAACTTTACCACTACTTCAAATAATTTACTTTGCTGCCCTAGTCTGAGGCATGATTTTAGTCTACATTTAATTTAAAAATACCACATTAAAGTAAGAGATAGGAATATAATAACTCTACACTATTCCCAGTTTATGTGATGGCAGTATGTTTTGTTATTTTAAAATACATTATGTAATGTGATATAGTTATGTTATAAAATCACATTTGTATTATTATAAACTTAATTTATAGACTTAATAAAAGAGTTAAAAGAAATTAAAAGTGGAACCTGGCTTTTGAAAGCTTAAAAATAAAATTAAAGCTTTAAACTGAAAGCTTAAAAAATAAATACATATATATATATTTGTTTTTGTATTTATTTATTGATTTTTCTTTGTGGTACACACTTAACAGACATGTTAAAAGTTTTACCCAAAATATTATTTTCATATCAGAAGAACACTGACTTTTAGCCTACTTTGTGTTCACAGAAAAACTCCAGGTAGGAGTAAGGGGGTTAAGTCATGATGACCTACCTCTGCCTGGTCAAGAAATTCAACATAGAGAGAGAGAGAGATTATAAAAAATTTCAACAACAGAAAGAGAAGATACAGCAGTTATTAATGAATATCTCAATTTTCTTTACCGAATACTGAATAAGGAAATAGATGTTGTTTACCTTGATTTAGGAAAAGAGGTTGAAGAATGTAAGAATATTCTCACTATAGTGCATTTCATATTAAAAGTGACTGTACTAGTTTGTATTTTTCTAGTGCCATAATGAATTAGTGAAATTGCTGTTACCTAGATAAAATACTGATTCAAAAGAAATTATGATGAAAATTTTATGTGTGAAATACATTTTTACAGGAGGACAATGGCTACTGAAGATCATTCAAATACAGAATTCACTGCAGCAAGCCTCTTGTTGTTTTGTCAAATAAAATACATATTAAGTGAATAGAAATCATCAATACTTGGAAGGGCAGCTGTAGCTATCATCCTCAGTCGATAAAATTGGTTGAAAAAAAAACAGTAGAAGTTTAATTAAGCACTGCATCATGTGCTGCCTGGCAACCCAAAGGTCGCGGGTTCGATTCCCGCCTCGGGCTGGATATCACGATGGTGCCGAACCAACCGGTTGGTTGGATATCCCGGCCGCGATACACGAAGGAAGCAAGAAAAAACTGGTTCCTTCGTGTATTGATGACATCATATAGAAATAAATTTTATAAATATATTAAAACTGATAATGTAGGAATTACTTACTTGACGGGATTCCTCATATGTAGAATTAGCTGACTGCTGATTAACTTTTACTACAGTAGGTTTTTTATTAATTCCAGCCACAACTAATTGGCCAAGAAACATTTCAGTAGCAAATTTATTTCTCGTGGGTGTTGAAGTGACAACGTTCTAAATATAAAAATTACAGAATGAATTGATATTTTTATATTACAGTTCCATTTTATAGAAGTCTTGAATTTCAAATGGCATTACTACTTATAAAGGCTTTACTATTGCATTACTATACATGATAAAAGAACATAATTTCAAAAGATTCAGAAAAATAAAATTAGCAATTTTACTAAAACTACAAAATTTAAAGCATGCTATTTTTTTGTTTTTTTTTTTGTTTTTGGAAATTCACTTTAATACTTAATTGTGGAGAATTATGGACTAATTAATATACTGAAATAAACAGAGTTTAGTATTAGCAGTGGCAAATAATGCAAGACAGCAAGCTTATACATCACCAGCCAAAAGGACCCAACACTTCCTATATCACCTGCCCTTCCCTGCTAACAGTTTGTTTCATTCTCTCTTGAATTTATTTGAACTATCACTTCCACAAAACAAGTGGAGGTTTGTTCTGACAGTGAACTACCTGCTGGATGAAGGCAAATTTCCATGCATTGATCCTGCAGCCATCCAACCTTAAACAACCTGCAACCACCCAGCCTTAAACACCTCAATCAAATCTCCTTACAGGTATTTACTCAAAAGATGCTGCAATTTTCAGAACAGAAGCCTTTCTTGGTAAGAGCATCCAATTATTCCCTTCACTAATCTATTTATTTTTTTCTGCAAAGTGCAAAGAGATTAGTGAAGATCCACATCCATTCCACCCCATTCCAAAACATTTGCATCCTTCCTAAAATGAGCTTACATACCTGTATGCAGTACTCAAGATGTGACCTAACCATTTCTTTATGATGGGATAATTACCCCCTCACCCCTGCTATTAAAATTCCTGTATATCATTGACAAAACCCCATGAGATGTCCTAGCAGCCTGTCTGCACTGCTCGGAGTCATGTTTGACTGCACAATTATCCCTGGGTCTTTTTCATTCTCAACTACCCTGAGTGTGGTACCACACATTTGGTATGTTATTCTGGAATTAGTGCTACCCATAATGCGGAACCTTGCATTTATTAATATCAAACTACAAGTGCCACTCAGCCCATCTGATTAATTTTCTAGTTGCTGCTGCAGTAGCATATCCTGATTACTGTCATTAATCACCTTGCCAACATTTCAATCATCTGAAAACTTTAGCAGTAAGTCTTACATGCCTTCATAAATATCATTAATAAATATAGAAAAACAACAACAACAATCCTTGGAGAACTTCACTAATAACAGTAGTCACAAAGAGCAATGCACATTGATAACCACTCTTTGTTTTCTCCCATTGAATCGTCCCTTTATCCATAGAAGTAAATTGCCGTTAATGGACAACACTCCAATTTGTATAGAAAGCACTGATGTGAATAGCATCAAAAGCTTTTCTGAACTGAATGCAAAATTATTTTTTGCATCCAGTTCCTTTGTTACTGTATCACAGTATCCAATCAGATTGGTCAAACAAGACCACAGTGTGACTGCAATATAATTGCATTTCTTGCTAGGTAGTCCTGCATTGCTTCTTTAACCAGTGACTTCATTATTTTCTCTGGAACAGAAGTCATGCTAATAGGTTTGTAATTATTCGTGTCACCCTGTGAGCCTCCTTTGTGAACTAGAGATACATTTTAACATCCCCAGTCCATACAGATCTCCTCTGAATCCAAGAATATATCACAATTATGAGTAAAGGATTGCTTATTTCTTTTTCTACCTCCTTTAATATAACTGGACAGCATCCATCAACCCCAAGTGCCTTTTTATGTTTACTTTCAACAATTTCTCTTCACTTTCTTCTTGGTTATCACAAAATCATTTAGCTCCCTGTTAGAATTTGATACACATCTGGCATTCCCATTCCTAAAAAATTCCCCATGTGTGAATGTATATATGCAAAATATCTATTGTTTATCAGCAATCTGAGCAGGTTTGTCAACATTAAACTCATTCATATCTAGCAGACCAATGTGATTCATTCCCTTCCTTCTACTGTCGAAATAAGTAAAGCAGTCTTTGCTGCTTTCCTCTGCATTCTTTAACAGAAACTTCTCATAATTTGCCTCAGCTTGCCTAACTTCCTTTGTGACTTGACTGCAGACTAATTTATATCTACCACAGGCATCTGCATCACCTAACAATTTATATGCACCTCATGTATTTTTTTTCTTTTTTGCCATGAGTCTCTTCACTTTACTTGACATCCATATATGAGGTGTGGCAATAAAGTTCCAGGATTAGTGCTGCTCTGGTCACATTCAATGAGTTTGAAAATAAACAGAGCTGGTATGTTGTTATTTTGTTTTTAGGAGCATTAGCAACTAAGGCCATATTGCTCCAGGGATATGCGGTGGTCATTCCCTAACCTTTCCACATCCTCCATATTTGGTGGTCACAGGCTCGAACCCCAGTCTAATCAAGAAGCATGTGCTATGCACTGCTGCTCCTGCCCACCTGGCTACGGAGGCGCCTGTAGTTTCAAACTTCCCCCAACAGATGGTGCTATAGTGACTGTCCAGTAGGCTGACAGGTTGCAAATAACAACCAGTTTCATTAGTAGCATTAACGTTCCATGTCACGATTTTGCAATGGAGAAATGAATGAATATACGAAATTCTACTTTAAACTGGGAAAATCTGTAACAGATGTGTATAAAATGTTAAAAACTATTTATGGTGATGAAACATTGTCTTACCAGTGTGTCTGAATGGTATAAGCAATTCAAAGACAAATGTCACAATGTTCACAATGACCCAAGAAGTGGGCATCTGTCAACCTCTCAAAATGAGAACAGAGTGATTATCATTTGACCCTCAGCTCATGATGGCTGATGAGCTGGATATGAATAAGGAGATGAGTCATCAAATTCTACATGCAGATTTAGGGTGTGTGCAAAATTTGTGCCAAACAGCCTCAGTCATCATGTGAAGACTTCATCTAGACTTGTTAGACAATGCTAATTTCCTCATTATTCTTTATGTCCTCAACATTCTGAAATTTCTTTCCTTTCAAGAAAATTTCAACTTGGGAAAGAGGAAGAAGGTGCTGGTGCTAGATCGGGAGATTAGGATGATTGATCTGTAAAATGATCTGTAATATCATGTTCCTTCACAAAAGTGAAAATGGACAGGGGAAGCACCAGGTGCCTTTCTTGCAAAATTGTGGCCTCACCCAGGAAATGCACTTCAATGGTCTTTGAAGCTGCTAAGTAGAATGTAGCATTAACTCTCTCTCTCTCTCTCTCTCTCTCTCTCTCTCTCTCTCTCTCTCTCTCTCTCTCTCTCTCTCTCTCTCTCTCCTCTTCAGGTACAAATTCCTTATGAATCATCCCCTATTTATTGAGACACACGGTCAGCATCGTCTTGATTCTGGATTTCTGTAAATAAAACTTTTTAGGCCTTGGTGATGAGTTTGAAGTCCACTGCATGCTTTGACACTTTGTCTAGGTTTTGCTGAACACCCAACACTCATCTCCAGTGACAGTGACAATACAGTTGAGGAAATTAGCATTGTCTTGACAAGTCTGGATGGAGTCATCGCATGTGACACCCCTTTGTTACTTCTGTTCATTCATGAGGCTGTGCAACACAACCCTTACTTTTCCCTAAATCTGCATGTAGAATTTTATAAATCATCTCCTTATTCGTATTCGACTCATCAGCCATCATTCTGAGGGTCAAATGATGATCTCTTGACACATTTTGTGTTTATTTACATTTTATTATCCTGATATAAATTCCTTATCTGCTTAAATAATTCTTCTTCTGTGACTTATAGTTGGCAGTTATTCTGCCTGTTCTGTCAGTTCTTTCTGTGTTTATTTTAGGCACCCATCTCAAGAGTACTTGTGTGCAAGTACTCTTGAGAAGAATGCCACTACCTTGTGTGTTTCCCATGCCCTCCAATTAACAGTTCCCTGAATCTTTAAATCCTGCTCTAGAACATTAGCAGAGACTTGCATTATTTCCCTCTGTACAACTAGTGCATTATTACTATTTAGCACTCCTGTATTTAATTTTAATATTTTATGTCTTTTTAAGACTTTAATATGTGTATTGGTTTACTTTTAGTAAGGTGAGTAGATGGTATAATTTCATAAAATCTGTGCTTTTATTTCAAGAGATATTAACATATTTCGATTTTCAATACAAAAGTGCAGTTGATAGTTAATGGTTGCAGCTGCCTGCTCGTAAAACTACATAAGGAAAATTCAAGGTTGAACAGTTTTTTTGCATTTGTTATATCAGATATTTGATTAATTGACAAGATTCATTAGAAGGAGGTTCTATTTATTGAAAGCCCCATCTTCCAGCTATTAGGATTGGATAAATCTTCAGCCATAGAGTAATATTTTTTCAGGTTTTTTTTATCAGTATAGCAAAAGCTTGTGGCAGTTTCCCTGCACTATATGGCTAATACTAATTAATTGTTGGAACAAACTACCATTTGGTGTTGTGGAAGTTGGGAGTTTCAATAAATTTAAGGAAGAATATATATAATTAGAGGGGATGGGCAGATGAGGTCGGTTATGTTTTTTTTGCTGTATTAAAAATAGAAATTAAGAGTAGGAGACCTACAGACTTATTTAACAAGTACAGGTCAATGTTGAAAAAAAGTTGTGAGAGAGGATTAAATTTGATAGTGTTTTCATTTTTGCCTAGACACAATAGGAGGAAGTATATGATGAGAGGCTTGTCAATCAATTCAGCCCTGGAGAGACTGTTCAAGGCTCGTGGGACAGAATTTTTCTCAGGGTGGTCTATGCTTGTTAACTGGAAAGACTGCTTCTACAGGGATGGGATACACTTAAACAGAAAGGGTGCAAGAATATTTGCTGATGCAATCAAGGCAGTGTTAGGTGTGTTGGAAAACTGCTAGCTTGGAGAAACACACAGACTAATAGATTAACAATAGCTGCAGGCAGAGGCAAAAGTGATTCTTACACTGGTTCTACTGGAATGAGTAGCAGCCTGAGTAAATACAGTAAATAAGCTGTGTTAAGGTACCTAAGAGTAAAAACAGGTGCATGTGTACTTTCATGTACACCATTGCTATGAGCCTAGTAAATAAATTTGATGAATTTGAAGTGCTGGTCAAAACATCAAATGCAGATATTGTTGGGATATCAGAGATGTGGTGTTACACAGATATAAGGAATGCAGAATTTTAATACAGGGAGTACAATATGCACAGAACGGATATGTATGTAAAGGGTGGCTCCTAGAATGTCAGTTCAACTCTGCTTCGTATGTATGTGTGTGTGTGTGTGTGTGTGTGTGTGTGTGTGTGTGTGTGTGTGTGTGTGTGTGTGTGTGTGTGTGTGTGTGTGTGTTCTGGCCCCTTGGCTACCCAGAAGCATCAGTCACTTGGAGAGATGATTCTGGGTAATTGTCCACACAGTGGGAAGATGGGCTAGTCCTGACAGAACTCATACTGTCTCAATTCAAGGCTTTGGCCCATCTGATGTTGCCAGGAGGTGGGCCAGATTCCTCTGGGGGCCTACTCCAGAGGAGAGAAAAAAAAATCCTGTGGTGTTAAAAAAAAAAAAAAAAAAAATACTCTGGAGACGAGTCCAGAGGGAGGGGAAAAAAAAAATCTGGAGCCAGATCCAGAGGACAAAAAAAAATAAAAAAAATCTGCCACTCCATCACAAGGTTCCTTAAAAATAATAATTAACTACACCAAAATACTGATATTATTATCAGTTCCTGGATGTCTGAATTTGGTTCTTCATTAGCTCAAAAACACCTTTGGCAAACTCTTGAAATTTATAAAAATTCCTTTCTCTTCAGACAAAAAAACACTGCCATAAATGCTACATTCATACAGTATTCAGACACATCATGCGTTTGTTAAGGAGAAGTCTTGTCTGACCAATTTGATTGAATACTATTTATGATATGGCCACAATGGAACTGGATGCAAAAAATAATTTTGATATCGTATACTTGGATTTCAGGAAAGCTTTTGATACTGTTGCATATGGAAGACTACTGTACAGATTGGAGCAGTATGGCATTAAGGGTAAGTTGCTACAACAGATAAAAGGATTGTTGAGTGGGAAAAGACAGAGGGTGGTAATCAATGGACACTACTAGTTGTTATTTGGTTTTTTAGGAGCATTAGCAACTAAGGCCATATTGCTTCGGGGATATGCAGTGGTTATTCCCTGACCTTTCCGCATCCTCCGTATTTGGTGGTCACGGGCTCGAACCCCGGTCTAATCAAGAAGCATGTGCTACGCACTGCTGCTCCTGCCCACCTGGCTACGGAGGCACCACTGGACACTACTCTTTGTGGACTAATGTTATTAGTGGGGGTCTCCCAGGGCTTATTATTGTTTTCTATATTTATCAATGATAATGATGAAGGTATATCAGGCTTAATGTCCAAGTTTACAGATGATACAAAGATTGGCAGGGTTGTCAATGACAGTAATGACAGTATGCTACTGCAACAGGATCTAGAAAAGTTGGGTAGGTGGGCTGAGAAGTGGCAACTGAAGTTTAACATTGACAAATGTAAAGTACTATATATGGGTAGCAGTAACCCCAGAGTAACGTACCAACTGTGTGGTACTACTACACTCAGGGTAGAGGAGAAAGAAAGAGAGCTGGGAATAATTGTGCAGCTAGGTCAGACATGAAGTTCTCTGAGCAATGCAGACAGGCTACCAGGACATCTCATGGGTTTTTGTCAATGATATACGAGAATTTTGTTAGCAGGGATAAGGAGGTGATTATTCCTTTGTATAAGGCAATGGTCAGGCAACACCTTGAGTACTGCATACATATCTGGTCACCTAATTTTAGGGAGAATGTAGAGCTGCTGGAATGAGTACAGAGAAGGGCAATGAGATTGGTGAGGGGGAGAACAAAGGGGTGCTCTTATCAAGAAAGTCTTCAGTTCTGCAAGCTGAAGTATCTGGAGACTAGACAATATGAAAACTTACATTTTTCAGTGAAAATTTCAGTAGATTATATAATCCATTTTCAGTTGTTTCTATAAGAAAGAAGAAAAGCACAGATGGTAAAAAATTGGCAGAGTTGGCAGTAACAAAAATTAGAATGATATACAAGGTGATCTGATTGAGGTGTATAAGGCTTTGAATGGTTTGAGCAAGCTTGCTCATATAATGCACTTGATGGGACATAAATTCAAATGAGGATGGACGGTTGCAGAAATTTACCAGTGAGTGGTTGGTTGCTGGAACAAACTTCCCTGTATGGAAGCTGATAGCTTAAATAAATTCAAGGAAAAACTAGACAAACTTTTGGAGGGAATGGATAGGCAAAATGGGAAGTGTTTTTTTTTTTTTTTTGGCTGATGTTGTATAAGCTTGCTTCCTTGCATCATTTTAGACAGATTATTATAGACGCCCAATTCTTGAGTCATTGTGAACATCCTCACATATGTCTTTGAACCACTTATATCATTCAAACACATTAGTATGACTAACGTTTCATCACCATAAACAGCTTTTGACATTTCATACATTTCTATTGCAGATTTTCCCAGTTTAATGCAAAATTTGATATTCATTCCTTGCTCCATTGAAAAATTGTTAATGCTACTAATGAAACTGGTTGTTACTTGCAACCTGTCAATCTGTCAGCCTACTTGACAATCTCTGTACCAACAAGTTTGAACTATAGCATACCACTTCCGTTTATTTTCAAATTCATCAAACATGACTGCAATGGCATCAGTCGAGAAACTTTATTGCCACACCACATATGTAATGAATGAAATGCATGATATGAATAGTATCTACAAATACAGTAACCACTAATTTTGGATTCTTATGATTAGCAGTATTACTGCAATATGAAAAACTTACATTTTTCAGCGAAAATTTCAGTAGATTATATAATCCATTTTCAGTTGTATCTATAAGAAAGAAGAAAAGCACAGAAAGTAAAAGAATAGCAGAGTTAGCAGCAACAAAAATTAGAATTATATACAAAAGGATTTCAAAAATGTGCAAGCAAATATAGTACAGATAAGAAATTTTCCAAGGGACTGGAGGTTTAGAACTTCTTACGAGGGAAAACTTCTTAAAAGGGAAAATGACCTAGGGATATGAAACATTCACTACACAAATAAAAATGAAAAGATGCACATACATAAGTTAAAGATCATTTTTAAGTACTATTTCAGAATTTATAAATATTTTACTCTGCCAATGGGGAACATTTTTAAACTGAGGATTTCTAATTGCTTAACATTCTGTTCATTAAACTCATTACCAAGGTTGAAGAATGAGCTCCTTTGGAGTTTCAACATATCTTAAAAGGTCACAATTACAATAAGACAGAGCAACGATCCACTAAGTAATTCAGAACTGTTCACAACCATCAGAACTTAGCAGCAAAAGCTTCACTGTGTTGGCGCCTCCGTAGCCAGGTGGGAAGGAGCAACAGTGCGTAGCACACGCTTCTTGATTAGACCGGGGTTCGAGCCTGTCACCACCAAATACGGAGGATGCGGAAAGGTCAGGGAATGACCACTGCATATTCCCGGAGCAATATGGCCTTAGTTGCTAATGCTCCTAAAAACCAAACAACAAACTTCACTGTGCTTCACATGGTCTTCGCTATCCAATTATGGATATCGACGAAAACAATTGCAATATGTCACCTCCAATTACATTAAAATGTTTATACTAAAAAGGTTTTAGCACCGAAAGCCTCAGACTAATAAAAATTCACTAATCGAAAAAATTTGTGCCAAGCATCATTTTAATTCATAGTAAATCACTGACCAAAGTAGGTGAAATGGCATTGTCTCTATTATATCTCATATTGTGAATACCTTCTTAATGAGTTGCCCTGATATCGAACTACCTCAAATAAGGTAGTTCAATATCACTTTGACAGTGGATTCTCGAATAGGCAACACTTCGCCAGTGGATTCTCAGCAGATAACAGCACCCAGGGACAGTGGCATCTGCCACCAAGAATCAATAACATTAGTCTTCTTCACTGGCGAAGCACTGCTTATTCGAGGTATTGCAATATCAGGGCAACTCGTGAAGGCATTCCGTTCACAATATGAGATGTAACAAAAACAATGCCATTTCACCTACTTCAGTGATTTAGAAAACAAACTAAAATGATGCTTGCCACTAACTTGTTCATTTACCAAAATGTTTAATTTTTTTGAATATAAAAATAAAGAATTTCTATATTTAAAAAATACATTAAGTGGGAAAACATCATTATAATAATACACTGTGTATTCTTTATCACAAAAGTTTTATGTGGGAAAATTTTTTACCCAGGAAACTTCTTATGCAGGAAAATAATACATTACAATACATAGAGTTGCAATTGGGAATTAAGAAACCAAACGTAATACAGGGGAAATAAGAAGTTTTCCCTTTTTATGTGGGAATTTCTTATCCAGGTTCTACTGTATACAGGAATTGAAATCTATTTTTGTAGCACTGCAAAATGACCTACCAGAGAAATGGACACAGATATTTCAAAATGGGAAGTAAAATCTGTTATCCATTAAAAAAAAAAAAAAAAAAGATTTTTTATGTTGGGGAACAAATTTTGATTAAACATAGAAAACAGATAAAATCTACTGCTGACATTGATAATATTACCTCCCACTGAAGGAAAACAAGGCAGAATCTCTCAATTTTTAATTTTTTTTGTAGTTTTATTTTGTTATCAAGTAATTTGTTATGTAGTATCTTCCTATCTCTTGATTATTTTAGAATATTCAGGTTTTTTTTTTCTTTTTCACAAATTGTCCATTCTATCAATATCATTCTGATTAAATTTTAATTAGAGGGTGCTATGCATGGGAGTGTTCATTAAAGGAGTTCTACCTTGCTTTCTTGTAGTCTTTGGACTTCACTGAATTGACACATTGAATTGCTCTGTATTGCAAGAAAACAGCAACAGACACTATCAATCTGTTGGTGCAGTTGATTTTGAGATGACAATAGGATATCCAAGCTTGGCATTTAACCATCTGATGAAAAAATATTTGGCTGACATGATAGGGTAGATTTTGAGGTGAAAGACCAGCTTAGCGTTACATAATGCAAGTGAAGTGGGATATAGATAGCAAAATATTTCCATACAGTGTTCAAATTATGATGAGAGTGAGGTCACACTTCATAATCTAAAATGCTGTTAGAATTAATTTTTAATTTTTTTTATTATTATTATCTATATGGTGCAAGGAAGCCTGAGGCTTATGCTGCACAAGCCAAAAAAAAAAAAAATTCTGAATTACCCTGAGAGAGAGAGAGAGAGAGAGAGAAGTAGAAAGGAATCACCAAGAAAGGGAAGAATGATGATATCCAGCTCAGGACCCTGGGTGTGCCAAGCCCATACTCACCAGATGTGAGCCCCTGGGGTTATTTTTGACTGGATTCTAACTTGTACAGAAGAGGAGATTGTCAAAGGAGCAAATGATATACACCTCAATCAGATCGCCCCACAGGTGTCTAGTCTCCAGACACTGCACTTTTCAGAACTTAAGCCTTTCTTGGTAAGAGCAACCCTTTGTTCCCCTCACCAATCTCAGCCCTTCTCTGTACCTCATCCCAGCAGCTCTATATCCTTCTAAAAGGCCTCCAGACCTGTATACAGTACTCAAAGTGTGGCCTAACCATTGCCTTATACAAAGGGATTATCACTTCTTTATCCATGCTAGCAAAATTCCTGTATATGGACAATAATAATAATAATAATAATAATAATAATATCATTGATAAGACCCCATGAGCTGCTCTGGCAGCCTGTGAGATTAATATGAATGGAACAATATCTTATACATAGAGAGTGGGTAGAGTATATCGTGTGGCTTTAGTAGAGTTGATTTGAGATAAATTGCTTGATTTGAGATAAATTGCAAATTTACAAAACTATGACTGGATATTTATGCTAACTTAAAACAAGCAGACTTGTAGTAAATAGTGAATGATTAGGCTCAGTGCAACATAATGGATGACAAAGAGTAATAATTAGGGAGAACTTTACATGTTCAATTGTTGGAAAAGCACATGGTAGAACACAATTCAACTGACCTCAAAGTGCAATATATACAAATGAGCTAGAATAAAAGGATTAAAATAATATACTTCAAAATTAATCGCAAGTGTATAACAAAATGCAGCCATTAACAACTGAGACCATATTCCATGTTATGGTTTATGTAAAAGAAATTTTTAATGTGGCAGTATTCTTCTAAGAATACAATGTATTGTCTATTCTAAGAATAAGATAACGAAGATCTACACAGATGCAGTATCTTAAAATTATCAGTGAAAAAAAATAAATAAACTTCAATAAATTGAAGTCATCATTTTCATTTATTGAAGTTAATTCTTAGCACATTCATGCTAGAACATTTTTCTTGTGGTTGCTATGTAAATACAGCCACTCCCCGACTTACGTAAGGGTTGCGTTCTGTGGGACTATACGTGTCAATTTCCTTAAAGGCTTATGCAGCACTCGCAACTATGCAAGCTGACTTTGATTGAAGCAAAAAAGAAATGTTTGACGAACATGTAAATAGAATTATTTATTCAATTTTTTTATCTCATGTGCAGGAGAAATTACAAAAGTGTACAAAATTACAAAAATTTCAAAATTATAAAATTACAAAAAGAGAGAGGAGACAGGCATAACGTCAGCAAGTTTTACCTTTTGAGCATCATTACCAGAATTAAATGATAAGCATGATGCTTATCAGTTAATTTAGAAGGGTTTTTTCCCAACACATCACAAAATTGCACTGGTAACTTCACCACATACTTTAATATTTGGGAAACCAGTGCAATGTTTTTTCCTATTAAACCACCCATTGCTTGCCACAAACTTGGCTTCGGGTTCACTGTACTTATCCTTAATATCTTCACAAATACTTCTTGCTGCTTGAATGGCCATTGGACTCAGGGGCACTTGCTTCTGAATCCAATTTTCCATCCATATTATTAATAGCTTTACCATCTTCGATATAGTACCTGAATACTATATCGAAGTGTGTTTTAGAAAAATATCACAAAGACATTCAAAAATTGATTCTTATAACGGAACATGTGATAACGATGAAAGTGTAGTGCAATTTCCATTATAAAAATTACTTTTAGAGGGATAAACAGCTTAGCTAAATAGCAAAAATTTCAACTTCCGAGGTCTGGAATACTGTTTTGTGATTACTGTTGATCTTAAATGCATTGATTCTTTAACATGTTCTTTTATACATTCCCTGTCCCTTAAAATAGTATTCATTGTTAAAGCTGCAATACCTAATTCCATGCAATAGATGACAAACTTTGTCCTGCTTCATACTTCTTAATTAATCATCTTCATTTCTAAATCAATTTTGTTTTGTTTCCTAGTGCTGCCAGCACTTGCATTTTCTGTTGGTCCCTTTCCCTTCACCATTGTAATAAATAAATAGGAATGAAGAGAAGATTCTGAAAATTTATTTACGTTTTTTATATGATTGAAGATTTCAGTGAAGAGAAATTCATTTCACCATAATACTGTAATGTAAATTGTTTTTATTGTTTTATGGTAGTGGCCTCCAGAAATGTGTTTTGGAAAAATATCACAAAGACATTCAAAAATTGATTATTATAATGGAACATGTGATAACGATGAAAGTGTAGTGCAATTTCCATTATAAAAATGACCTTTTAGAGAGATAAACAGTTTAGTTAAATAGCAAAAATTTCAACTTCCGAGGTCTGGAATGAATTACCAAAAAAATCAATGTGTTATCGGGTTCACACTACGATATTTTAACAATACCTCCATTTATTCCTACGAGATGCAAAATACGTTGTTTTTAAATTTGTGTCAGCTGGCAAAAACTTATGTAAAGTGGAATTTTCATAAGTTGTGTGTTATGTAAGCCGGGGAATTCCTGTATTAATTAGGTGAAATGCCAAACATTATAGAATATTTTTATCCCTTATTTTTAGTAGCAATTAAGAGTAAAGTTGTTTTATTAGCCCTTCACCTTACAGATGGTATGTAGCTGATGTAATTACAAAGGTAAATATTTTGGCAAAAAGTCTATGAAACTCTATCAGCAACCTGCTTTGCTGCTATGCATTCAGTGATCTAAAGCAGGCTTTTAAAACTTTTTTTTTTTTGGTTGCTAAGCCCTTTTGTACCTAATTTTTTTTTGCAGAACCCTTTCCAAATTCTACGAAGAATTCAATTCATAATTTCAGAGAGTATGATTACAGTACTATCAAATTCACTTTGTTTTAAATCATCAAATATCATTAATGTCAGTTAGTTACTTACTCAGCGAGTCACCATCATCCCAGTAGAGTTCACCTGATGCTATACCATTACTGTCTGGTAGAACTAAAATACTAAATGGTGTTTTGCGTCTGGAATAAAAATTTAAAAAACAGTGTTCATACACATATGTATATAATAGCTATGGTATAAAAAACATCTGAAGTAGCAGTTCAGGAAAGGTGACTGGAATGGTATGGTTTATGCAGGCCATGGGAAAGGGCAAGGGGGTGTGCCCCTAGGCAATTCTCACTCCACCCCATCCCAATGAGGCGTGGCCACAATCGATGAGGACTTTAGAATTTAATGAATTCCCTGATATGTGAATTGTTTAACCTGAGGTGCATTCAGAATATCATGATGCTGGTTAATTAAAAAAGGAGGAGAAGAATTGATATAAAATATATTAACACCTTTTAATTGACATAAAATACATTAACAGCTTTTAATGTATTTTATGCCAGTTCTTCTTCTCCTCCTTTTTTAATCTAAAACTATAATGATCAGCACTGTGATATACTGCACCGTGATATATCTCAGGTTAAACAATTCACATATTTGGGAATTCATTAAATTCTAAAGTACTAATCAATTGTGGCTATGGTTAACTGATCCCAGGTAGAAGAAGTGTGATTTTCCATGAGTTATTCTGGGGATTTCAGCCCACATTCTGGGTTTCTCAACCCACATTTGTACCTATATATATATTTTGCCTGTTGTGTGGGCTGAAAATTTCAGAATAACTCATGGGAAAATCCTACTCCCTCCACCTGAGATCAGTTAACTATAGCCACAATTGATGAGGCCTTTAGAACCTAATTCTTAATTTAACTACATATAATGAATTTCAGACATTTCAAAACTCTGAGGTTCCTTCTTCTTCTTCAGAAATCACTATAATTATAAAGTTATATGAATTGGAAACTACATCATTATGATACAATTTAACTTAACAAAACTTACATTGCAGTAGTAGTTGTTGTTTCATTTGTTGGCATGTGGGTAGGAATAATATAACCACCACGAAAAGCTACATTCATGGTATCAAGAGATGAATGAAATGTGTAATTGCGTCCATCACTTCTTATTTCTGATCCAGTAGGAAACCAATACCAGATGTCTGATGGTAGATAACCTGTCACATTTTTGACACCCTGAAAAAAATTATTAGCATAAAATTTTATTTTAATATCAATGACATCAGTATTACTTATTTAATGCTGTGTGGATATGTGTAAAGAAAAAAAATTTAAAAGACTCTTTGCAAATAGCTGTCCCTATATATTTTCCAACAATAGTAGGTTCTCCAGATCCCCCTCCTCAGTCCACCAGAAAACCTATTTACACATACCACAGTCTGACAGAGAGCAATTAGAACATTAAAAAGGATATTTCATAGGAGGATAAAAAATATTATATAAATAGTCCATACTATGAGGATATAATGCAGCAAACAGCACAAATAGTATTAACATGTTCACTGCTTCCTGAACACAAATATGCAGCTTCATATTTTAATCCACTTGGAGGGAAAATCACCCACCCAGATATTTTTGCTTAGCAACCTTCACTGGAGACTGATTCCGTCATAGTAAGAAGAAAGCCCAAAGATGTTTCTCCACTTTCCAATCCAGATTGACTCAAAACTGGGTAAAAATCGCCTTTGGAAAAGCCAGCAGCAAAAGTGTTAAAAAGTGAGAGAAACTCAGCAAATACAAACAGGCTACACATTTCATGATGAAAAAACTGAAAACAGTGAAAATACAAATGAGAATTTGGAAGGATTATGACCAAAAGATATTCAAAAATGAAAGGGGGAATGATCTTAGTATTAGTAGTGGAAAATGATGCAAGACAGTAAGCTTATAAAGCATCAGCCAAAAAAAAAAAAAAAAAAAGTGAAAAAATGACTCAAGAAAATATGATCTCTTGAGTTTTTCTTACTTCCATACTATCTAAAATAGTTACTAAAATAGCAACTATTTAAAAAAATTTATATTACACAAAAAATGAAAATTAAGTACACATACAGCTCATTTACACTTTTAATTCAAAAACAAATTTATAATTCAACAAATTTATTAAAATTACAATAATTGAATAACATGTGAAGTAAAGATTTCAACTTACTGGTTCAAGAACTGGAATAATCATTAAAGTAGGCCCCAACATGAATTGCCTGTCTATACCATATGTATAGTTGTCTTTCGGGTATCTATGATGGGGAGGAGAGAAAAAAGTATATGTAATCAGATCCCAATAATCTTTTATTTTTATTTGCATGGGTACAAATGAGCAAACCGACTTTAAAGTTCCTAAACATACAATAGTCACTCATATTTATCAGATAGAAAAGAACTTTAATATAAAAGAAATTAAAATTATTTTCTAGAATATAAAAGAAATTCAATTTTCTTTCCAGAAATTAAATTTTCAGCTACCGTAACTGACAACTAAAAATTTGTCATTTTTAAAATATGCATAAGTATGTATCTATGCATATTTCAAACCGTTATGCATATTTATGCATATTTCCAATTGTTACACCAAATATAAAATGTATTTATATGTATTAAATATGCATGTATTTAATACATATTTATATAAAAGATATGGGAGACTTGTTTGTCTTTACAACCACAAAAAATTATGTGATCCACATTTTGAAAAAAAACCAGTGCATCAAATTTTTCAGTTACATCATCTCTCTCTCTCTCTCTCTCTCTCTCTCTCTCTCTCTCTCTCTCTCTCTCTCTCTCTGTATATATATGTATGTGTCTGTGTGTCTGTACACTCAGTGATCACTGAATTATGACCACCTATCTAAACCATTTTAGGCCGCCGTTCACATGGATAACAGTCACTATTCATCTAGTGAGTATGGGCTTGGCAAACCCAGGGTCCTGACCTGGATATCATCATTCTTCTCTTTCTTGCTTTCCTGGTGATTCCTTCCTTTCTCTCTCGCTCTCGCTCTCTCTCTCTCTCTCTCTCTCTCTCTCTCAGGGTAATGCAGGAATTTTTTTTTTTTTTTTGGCTGGTGCAGCATAAGCCTCAGGCTTCCTTGCACTATATGGCTAATAATAATAATAATTATTATTATAATTATTATTATTATTATTAATAGAAATGAGGGACCAGCAGCAGAAGAATAGAAAACAGAAGGAACCACCAGCTTGGGAAAGAAGACTTCAGCAATAGATAGAAGAATTAAGAGTCAAGTTAGGCCAATTGACCCAGTACTAATGGGGTAATAGGAGTAAGAAATTGATTGGAAAAGTGAAGAGCATCCTCAAGAGAAACAGCGTCCACAGCAAACATGAGACAAAAAATCAGAGAATAGGAGAGTACTTCGACACACTGAAGCAGAACCTCCTCGCCTCAGTAAGAGACTATGCCAATACAAAGAGAGCTCCCAAAGGAAAATAAACAACCGAATCTTCAATGAGGACCAAAGACACTTCTACAAGAGTCTCGGAGAAGACAGGAAAAAAAGGGAATGGACCACCCGAGCAGAAGATGATTGAGGAGTTCTGGGGGGGGGGGGAGGCAACACATGGAGCAGGGAAGTAAGACAAACAGCCGAGCCCCCTGAATAGAACTAGAATGAAAGAAAACCAAGGATGTACAAGAGATGAGAGAGTGGGAGATTCGGGAAGAAGTAAAACAGACAATCAAGAACTCTGACAACTGGTGAACTCCAGGAATAAATAACATCCACAACTACTGGTACAAGAAGCTCACTTGCACACACACATACACACACACACACACACACACACACACACACACACACACACACACACAAACACAAGCACCTGGCAGAACAGTTCGCCCAAATGATAAGGCATCCAGAAAAAATCCCGAAGTTTCTCACTCAAGGAATCATATATCTGAAGCCTAAAGATGAAGATACAAGAAACCTGTCAAAACCCCAGAGGCTCACATCTTGTGAGTGTGGATATCATCATTCTTCTCTTCCTTGGTGATTCCTTTCTACTTCTGACTCTTGTTCTCTCTCTCAGGGTAACTCAAAATTTTTTTTTTTGGCTGGTGCAGCAAAAACCTCAGGCTTCCTTACACAATACGGCTAATAATAATAATAATAATAATAATAATAATAATAATAATAAAATATAATGCAATACAATTTATTTTTATCAAGAGAATTTGTTTACAATAAATGATAATAATAATAATAATAAAATAATAATAGTACAATACAATACAATTTATTTTTATCAAAAGAATTTGTTTACAATAAATGAACTTGTTAAGAAAAGTAAATTTCTTGACAACAAGTTGTAATTCTTCATTTACAACAGATAATGAAAGAAAAGTGTTTTTGCACACAAATTTGTTATCTAACAGATTTGTTAGATGTTGTGATAATGAAATCACAACACATAGTACATTCCACACTGCAAACAGAGATAGCAATTTATCTGCATAGCAATTCTAATCTATTGTATCAGTGAGTATCAAAAATTTTCTTATTAAGGATTTTAATTTGGAGCTAGAATAACTTCTCCTGAGCCTGAAATCTACACTAGCCAACAAGTTGTTTATTATATTCATTGTATGCCTATCTCCAAACCTATTTAGTACCCTAGGGTGAGGCAAAACAATTGCTTTTGGGTTCCTTAAATTATGTGAGACATTTCTTTGCAGATTTGACTCTTCAAAAATAGTGTTAAGATTTTTTAAGATTAAATTTAACTTCAGTTTTTGAATTGGATAAAGTATTTTATATTTCAACAAAAATTGCTTTTCCTATTCAGGTCATTCCAAAAGTTTCAAAATCCTGTTAATTAAGTTGTTTATTACCCTTATTTCAGTTATATTTGCTCGTGCCCATATATTTACTAAATAATTGAGTTGGTAGTCCACTAATGCATAATATAAGGTAACTTTTGTTCTAAGATTTAACTTATTCTTAATATGGTAAAAAAAGTACACATAAAATCTCATTCTTTTGTACAAATTTGTTATATACATTACCCAACTTAGACTGTAGTCAATCCATAACCCAAGTTAACAATGATTTGAAACTACTTCCACAGTTAGACATTTGCAATTCTGGAAATTCTGATCATGTAGGCATTCATGTTTATGTAATTTAATAGAAGGATGAATGTCCAAGGTTTGATAAAGAGGTCTAATTACCAAAAATTTTGTTTTTTCAAAGCTGAGTGCTAATTTATTATCATGCAACCAAGTTTGTAAATGTATTACATCTTGCTGTAAATCTTTAGCCATTTTTGTCAGGGTCTTTCCAATTGTAAATAAGATTATATCATCTATTTTCAGGTCTGTACTTGTTAACAGGAGAGACTGCTTCTACAGAGATGGGATACACTTAAATAGAAAGGGTGCAAGAATATTTGCTGATGCTATCGAGGCAGTGTTAGGTGTGTCGGAAAACTGCTAGCTTGGGGGGAACAAAGACTAATAGATTAACAGTAGCCACTGGAAGATGTGAAAGTGATTCTTGCACTGCTTCTATTGGAATGAGCAGCAGCCTGAAAAACAAGATGCAGGGTATTTCAGAGACTGCTGGGAGTCATTGTGGTACAAGTAAACACATGGGTTGTGTCAGGGTAGCTAAAAATAGGAACAGGTGCATTAATTCTGTATACACCAATGCTAGGAGTTTGGTAAATAAATTTGATGAATTTGAGGTATTGCTCAGAACATCAAAGGCATATACTGTTGGGATATCAGAGATGTGGTGTCACACAGATATAAGAAATGCAGAACTGGAATTTTGGGAGTACAATGTTTACAGGAAGGATAGACAAGATAGGAAGGGAGGAGGGGTTATACTATTAGTTAAGAAACATAAAATCCAAGGAAGTGAAGCCAGCCAACATCGCTGGACAATGCAGTGTCGAGTCAGTTTGGTGTGACATAAGCATTGGGAGATCAAAATTGAGAGTAGAAGTGTGTTATAGGCCTAATGACTCTGATGAGTATAATAAGAAACTGTACAGGGAAATAGAGTGGGCCAGTAAATCAGAGAGTCTTATAATGGGGGATTTTAATTTCCCAGATATTGACTGGAATTTGTGGGTGGGTCACTCACACACTAGCAAGGCTTTTGTGGATTTATTGGATGATTGTTTTCTACATCAGCATGTTCGGGAGGCAACTAGATAGAGTAATACTCTTGATCTGATTATCAGTAGTGATTCTTCATGCATTAAGAATCTGCAGATAAAGGAACCACTAGGTTGCAGTGATTACAGTGTGCTCAAGTGGGATTTACTCAAAGAGGTAACTACCATCAGGGGTAAAGGGAAGGGTTTTTACTTTCGTAAAGGTGACTACGGTGGTCTGAGACAGTATTTAAATTCTATACGGTGGGACCAACTGATGATGTTATCAACAGCAAATTCAAAATGGGAAGCATTCAAAGAAATTATCTTGGAAGCTACTAGACTTTACATACCAACTAAGAAATATTGTTCAAGGTTTAGGCCTAAATGGATGTCAGATGAACTAATGAGACATGTGGCAGAGAAGAAAAATGCATGGGATACATATAAATTAATGGGTGACATGGAAGCCTATGATAGATATAAGCTGGTCTGTAACCAAGTCACAAAGGAGATTAGGCAGGCAAAGGCAAATTATGAGAAATCCTTGGCAAAGGATGCAAAGAAAAACAATAAAGAGTTCTTTACATATGTAAACTCTAGAAGGAAAGGGATGAATCAGATTGGTCCACTGGATATTGATGGTTCAACTGTTGATGATCCTGCTCAGGTGGCTAACAAACTAAATGAGTATTTTGCATCTACATTCACCCATGAGGAATTATTCAGGGAGAGGAAATGCCAGAGGTGAGTTAAACTCTGGCAGTGAGCTGGATGATTTTGTAATAACTGAGAGGAAAGTGAAGGAGAAATTATTGAAGATAAACATAAAAAAGGCACCCGGGGTGGATGGGATCTATCCAGTTATATTAAAAGAGACAGCAAAGGAAGTAAGCAAACCCTTAGCCATAATTATGAGAGCTTCTTTGGACTCATGGGAGGTACCCATAGACTGGAGATGTGCAAATGTGACCCCAATTCACAAAGGAGGATCAAAGGGTGACACAATTAATTATAGACCTGTTAGCATTAGCATTAGCATTAGCATTAGTAGAGGCATTTGATGAAAGAAAGCAAGCTTATGCAGCATCAGCCAAAAAAAAAAAAAAAAAAACAAAACCACTTCCACTTCACCCCTCTGTTCGTTCAAAATACCTGTCCAGCTGAGCCTTAAACTTATTTAGGCTATCAACTTCCACGACAAGGGATGGAAGTCTGTTCCACCAACCAACCACTCGCTGGCTAAAGGCAAATTTCCGCACGTCTATCCTACATCTGTCTTTCCTCAAAACTTCCTGGAACAGAAGTTAGTTTAACTTCTGTTCCAGGAAAATTAATGGAGGCACTGGTTAAAGAAGCACTGCAGGATCATCTAGACAAGACTTCAGTTATAGCTCGGACACAGTATGGGTTTGTAAGGGGAAAGTCTTGCTTGACCAATCTGATTGGATACTATGATGTGGTCACAAAGGAACTGGATGCAGGGAATAACTTTGATATCATATATTTGGATCTTAGAAAGGCTTTTGATACTATTGCACATGGAAGACTGCTGAACAAATTGGAGCAGTGTGGCATTGGATGCGAATTGCTGCTATGGATAAAGAAATGGTTAAGTGGGAGAAGACAGAGAGTGGTAATCAATGGACATTGCTCATCGTGAACTAATGATATTAGTAGAGTCCTTCAGGGTTCAGTGTTGGGTCCATTATTGTTTTCTGTATTTATAAATGATATTGATGATGGTATATCAAGCTTAATGTCCAAGTTTGCAGATGATACGAAGGTTGGCAGGGTTGTTAAGGACACTAATGACAGTACACTGCTGCAACAGGATCTAGAAAGGTTGAGCAGATGGGCTGAGAGGTGGCAAATGAAGTTTAACATTGACAAATGTAAAGTACTACATATGAGAAGCAGTAAGCCGAGAGTGACGTATCAACTCTGTGGTACTACACTGTAAGTAGTACAGAACAAAAAGGACCTGGGGGTAATTGTGCAAGCAGATATGAAGTTTTCTGAGCAGTGCAGACGGTTCTGCAAGAGTAGCTCATAGTGTCTTGTCAATGATATACAGGAATTTTTCTAACAGGGATAAGGAGGTGATTATCCCCTTATATAAGGCAATGGTCAGGCCACACTTTGAGTACTGTATACAGGTCTGGAGGCCTCATTTTAAGACGAATGTAGAGCTGTTGGAATGAGTACAGAGAAGGGCAACAAGATTAGTGAACGGAACAAAAGGTTGCTCTTACAAAGAAAGGCAAATTTTGCAAATTACAGTGTCTGGAGAATAGGCACCTGCGAGGTGATCTGATTGAGGTGTATAAAGCTTTGAATGGTTTGAGCATGCTCAATACTGATGGAATTCTTCCTCTTGCTCAGAATAATCATTTGAGAGGGCATAAATTCAAATTGAGGAAAGACAGATGTAGAATAGATGTGCGGAAGTTTGCCTTTAGCCAGTGGGTGGTTGGTTGGTGGAACAGACTTCCATCCTTTGTTGTGGAAGTTGATAACCTAAATAAATTTAAGGCTGAGTTGGACAGGTACTTGGAAGGAATGGAGGGGTGAAATGGGAGCGTGTTTTTTTTTTTTTTGGCTGATGCCGCATAAGCTTGCTTTCTTGCATCATATGCCTCTACTAATGCTAATGCTAATGCTAATCTGCATCAATTTTTATAAAGACGTTCTTTATTACTTCGAATATGTGATTTATATAGATGTTGAACACGACTGGCCCCTGCATGAGTGCCCTGAGGTACTCCTCTCTTTACATTATATGATTTTCCCTTTGTATTTTCTACTTCAACTGTTATTTTTCTTTTGGTTAAATAACATGCTAAGAGTTGACTGATTCTTCCTCTTATACCATATTTCAGTAATTTTTGTTGCAATATTGGGAT
Source organism: Mastigoproctus giganteus (assembly GCF_048544385.1). Lineage (NCBI taxonomy): Eukaryota > Metazoa > Arthropoda > Arachnida > Uropygi > Thelyphonidae > Mastigoproctus > Mastigoproctus giganteus. The sequence goes on along the minus strand of NC_143586.1, from coordinate 17,616,554 downwards.
ATCAATTAAGTCATATGCTTTGGTAAAATCTATAAATAAAATCATTACGAAGTTATTGTTGTTTAAATGTAAGTTAAAAAAAAGAGTCTGCTAAATTCTCTAATAATGTCTGTGTGCCCTTGCCCTTCTAATATGAGAATAGAGAGTTGTTTAACAGTCCATATTGATGTAAATATTTGCTTATATGGGAAAAAATATAATTTTATATTATCTTATTTATAACTGACTGTATTGTTATTGGTCTATAATTGCAAAAGTCATCCGGTGATCCCTTTTTAATAAATAGGAATTACCTTAAATGAAAGTAAATTTGTAGGATCACTTCCCGACTCTAACATCCATGCTATAAGCTCCACCAAGGGAACAGAGAACTGTTCTTTATTTCTCATTACTTCGGTTACTGTAATACAGCCAGTCCATAAGATTTCTTGTTCTTTTTTAACTGTTCTATAATCTTAAGAATCTCAGTATATTGTGAAGTTAAGACTACACAAGAGTTCACTATCTGAGGAAGACTATCTTGTTGATTAAAGGAATTTTTGCAAAATGAATACAATATCTGTTGAGATCTAATACAGCTTTGGCAAACCCATTTGCAGCCTTATATTGTTCATTTGTACCAGAAATCTATTCTAATAGTGTTTTAATTTGATTTCTCCTTGATAATTTCTTCCTTATACTTAACAGGTTATTTATAATGTTCCATTTATCCTTTTAAGTTATCTGCTTATCCATAAAAAGTTGATTGTAATAAGTGTTTTTTTGTTTTCTAATCATACCTGTCAATTTATTTCTGAGTGTTTTATAATTGTGATAATGTTCTATCTTTGATGGACAATTTCTATACTGCCTGAAGTATTTATCCCTTTGTACCATTAATTCTTCTATTTCATTAGTCATTCAAGGTTTCTTAAGCTTAATAATAATAATAATAATAATAATAATAATAATAAAATAACACAGGCCAATCACCTGCGCCTCCATAGCCAGGTGGGAAGGAGCAGCAGTGCGTAGCACACGCTTCTTGATTAGACCGGGGTTCGAGCCCGTCACCACCAAATACGGAGGATGCGGAAAGGTCAGGGAATGACCACTGCATATTCCCAGAGCAATATGGCCTTAGTTGCTAATGCTCCTAAAAACCAAATCACCAGCCAATCACCTGCCTCCCAACAATGGCTGCATAACCAAGAAGTTATCAGACCACTTGGAGAGCCAGAACATAATGGCCAGATCAGGAAGGATGAAAGCAGCTGAGAAGGATGCAAGGAGCAATTAACCATAGATGCCACGGTTATAGAGCAAGCCTAAAAGAAGCACCACAACATGTACACAGCCTACATCAATTACCTCAAGACCTTCGACCCCATGCCTCACAGCCGGCTAATAGAGGCTCTGAACATCTACAAAGTCAATCTGATAGGGACAAACTTCCTAGGAGAAACGATGGAGAAATGGAGTACCACCATTAAGGTTGAGAACATCACAACCAGGCCGATCCCCATCAGGAGAGGAATCTTTCAGGGAGATGCCCTGAGCCCACTGTGGACTGAAGGATTCATGCTGGCCATCGAAGACCAGGTAATCAACACCAGAAACTATAGAAAATACATCGCCAAGGAGCCCAGAGTGTCCGATGACACATGTTTACGCTGCCACCTGGTCTCAGAAATGATCCAACACATCACAGCAGGATGCAAGGTGATCAACAAGACTGAGTACACTCATAGACATGACCAGATAGCATTAGCATTAGCATTAGTAGAGGCATATGATGCAAGAAAGCAAGCTTATGCAGCATCAGCCAAAAAAAAAAAAAAAAAAACCACTACTCCCATTTCACCCCTCCGTTCGTTCGAAATACCTGTCCAGCTGAGCCTTAAATTTATTTAGGCTATCAACTTCAACAACAAGCGATGGGAGTCTACTCCACAAACCAACTGCCCGCTGGCTAAAGGCAAATTTCCGCACATCTATCCGACATCCGTCCTTCCTCAATTTGAATTTATGCCCTCTCAGGTGATTATTCTGAGCAAGAGGAAGAATCCCATCGGAATTGAGCATGCTCAAGCCATTCAAAGCCTTATACACCTCTATCAGATCACCTCGCCGATGCCTAGTCTCCAGGCTCTGTAATTTGCAAAACTTAAGCCTTTCTTCGTAAGAGCAACCCTTTGTTCCATTCACTAATCTTGTTGCCCTTCTCTGTACTCGTTCGAGCAGCTCTACATCCTTCTTGAAATGAGGCCTCCAGACCTGTATACAGTACTCAAGGTGTGGCCTGACCAATGCCTTATACAAGGGAATAATCACATCCTTATCCCTGCTAGAAAAATTCCTGTATATCATTGACAAGACACCATGAGCTACTCTTGCAGCTCGTCTGCACTGCTCAGAGAACTTCATATCTGCCTGCACAATTACCCCCAGGTCCTTTTCATTCTCTACCACTGTCAGAGTAGTACCACAGAGTTGATACGTTGATCTGGGGTTACTATTTCCCATATGTAGTACTTTACATTTGTCAATGTTAAACTTCATTTGCCACCTCTCAGCCCATCTGCTCAACCTTTCCAGATCCTGTTGCAGCAGCATAGTATCAGTAGTGTCCTTAACAACCCTGCCAACCTTGGTATCGTCTGCAAACTTGGACATTAAGCCTGATACACCATCATCAATATCATTTATAAATACAGAAAACAACAATGGACCCAACACTGAACCCTGAGGAACTCCACTAATAACATTAGTCCACGTTGAGCAGTGTCCATTGATTACCACTCTCTGTCTTCTGCCACTCAACCATCCCTTTATCCATAGCAGCAATTTGCCTCCAATGCCACACTTCTCCAATTTGTGCAGCAGTCTTCCATGCGCAACAGTATCAAAAGCCTTTCTAAGATCCAAGTATATAATATCAAAGTTATTCCCTGCATCCAGTTCTTTTGTGACTGCATCATAGTATCCAATCAAATTGGTCAGGCAAGACTTCCCCTTAACAAAACCATGCTGTGTCTTAGCTATGACTGAAGTCTTGTCTAGATGATCCTGCAGTGCTTCTTTAACAAGTGCCTCCATTAATTTTCCAGGAACAGAACTTAAACTAACAGGTCTATAATTATTTGTGTCACCCTTTGATCCTCCTTTGTGAATTGGAGTCACATTTGCACATCTCCAATCCATGGGTACTTCCACTGAGTCCGAGGAAGCTCTCATAATTATGGCTAAGGGTTTGCTTACTTCCTTTGCTGCCTCCTTTAATATAACTGGATAGATCCCATCCACCCCAGGTGCCTTTCTTGTATTTATCTTCAACAATTTCTCCTCCACTTTACTCTCAGTTATTACAAGATTCTCTAGCTTACTGCCAGAGTTGAATACATCTCTGGCATTCCCCTCGCTGAATAACTCCTCATGTGTGAATGTCGATGCAAAATATTCATTCAGTTTGTTAGCTACCTGAGCAGGATCATCAACAGTTGACCCATCGATATCAAGTGGACCAATCTGATTCATCCCCTTCCTTCTAGAGTTTACATAAGTAAAGAACTCTTTGCTGTTTTTCTTTGCATCCCTTTCAAAGATTTCTCGTAATCTGCCTTCACCTGCCAAACCTCCTTTGTAACTTGGTTACAGATCAACTTGTATCTATCATAGGCTTCTGTGTCACGTGTTAATTTGTATGTATCCCATGCATTTTTCTTCTCTGCCATATGTCTCATTAGTTCATCTGACATCCACTTAGGCCTAAACCTTGAACAATATTTCTTAGTTAGTATGTAAAGCCTAGTAGCTTCCAAGATAAGTTCTTTGAATTCTTCCCATTTTGAATTTGCTGTTGGTAACATCATCAGTTGGTCCCACTGTATAGAATTTAAATACTGTCTCAGACCATCATAGTCGCCTTTACGAAAGCAAAAACCCTTCCCTTTGCCTCTGATGGTAGTTACCTCCTTGAGTAAATCCCACTTCAGCACACTGTGATCACTGCCACCCAGTGGTTCCTTTATCTGCAGATTCCTAATGCATGAAGAATCACTACTGATAATCAGATCAAGAGTATTACTCCCTCTAGTTGCCTCCCGAACATGCTGGTGTAGAAAACAATCATCCAATAAATCCACAAAAGCCCTGCTAGTGTGTGAGTGACCAACCCACAAATTCCAGTCAATATCTGGGAAATTAAAATCCCCCATTATAAGACTCTCTGATTTACTGGCCCATTCTATTTCCCTGTACAGTATCTTATTATACTCATCAGAGTCATTAGGCCTATAGCACACTCCTACTCTCAATTTTGATTTACCTATGCTTATGTCACACCAAACTGACTCGACACTGCCCTGTCCATCAATGTCGACTGGCTTCACTTCCTTGGATTTTATGTGTTTTTTAACTAATAGCATAACCCCTCCTCCCCTCCTGTCCTGTCTATCCTTTCTATACACATTGTACTCCCCAAATTCCAGTTCTGCATTCCTTATATCTGTGTGACACCACGTCTCTGATATCCCAACAATATCTGCCTTTGATGTTTTGAGCAATACCTCAAATTCATCAAATTTATTTACTAAACTCCTAGCATTGGTGTACACGCAAGTATACCTGCACTTGTTTTATTTTTAGCTACCCTAACACAACCCATGTGTTTACTTGTATCACAATGACTTCCAGCAGTCTCTGAAATATCCTGCATCTTGTTTTTCAGGCTTCTGCTCATTCCAATAGAAGCAGTGCAAGAATCTCTTTCACCTCTGCCAGTGGCTACTGTTAATCCATTAGTCTTTGTCTCCCCCCAAGCTAGCAGTTTTCCGACCCACCTAACACTGCCTCGATAGCATCAGCAAATATTTTTGCACCCTTTCTATTTAAGTGTATCCCATCCCTGTAGAAGCAATCTCTCCTGTTAACAAGTACATTCCAGGCTGAAAAAAATTCTACCCCTTGAGCCTTGCACAATCTTTCCAGGGCCGAATTGATCGACAAGGCTCTCATCATATACTCCCTCCTATCGTGTCTGGGCAGAATTGCAGACACTTTCAAATTTAACCCTACTTCACGGCTTTTTTTCAACAGTGACCTGTACTTGTTAAGTAATTCCGCTGGTCTCCTACTCTTAATGTCATTAGTGCCAACGTGTACAACTATATCACCTTTTGTGCCCTTAAAAGATGATATCTGCTCTACAACGTCATCAACCCATGCCCCTGGCAGACATACCCTGGTCCTGTTCCACCTATCCTTTTTACAAAGCATGTTCCCCGTTTCCCTGACAATAGAGTCACCAACAACTACTAGTTCCTGTGGGACCAGCGCATTCTGCCTTGGGGGCTGCCTCTGTGTTGCAAGATGACCAAGTGCAAGCTCTGGTGTTGATGTGGGCAGCTGAGAGCTTGATGGGCCCCTCAATTTATTTCCTTCGAGGGCATCCACCCTGTCCTTCAAGGTCTCATATAGGCCCATAACAACGCCGAGTTGTCGCCTAATTTCCTTGCACTCCTTGCATCGTGCACACACAAAGACATCCCTCATAGCAGTATCATGTAGGCGCCTCCGTAGCCAGGTGGGAAGGAGCAGCAGTGCGTAGCACACGCTTCTTGATTAGACCGGGGTTCGAGCCCGTCACCACCAAATACGGAGGATGCGGAAAGGTCATTCAGGGAATGACCACCGCATATCCCGGAGCAATATGGACTTAGTTGCTAATGCTCCTAAAAACCAAACCAAATAACAACAACAGCAGTATCATGTCCCGTACCCGATTGCTCCGCAAACATCAAGCAAACAGTGCATCTTAAAAGGCTTCGATTCAGAGGGCAACTGCCCCCCTCAGTTCTCCCCTGAGTCACAGCACTCCCATTAGCTTGAGCCTTTTGCTTTGCTGCTCTGGTCAGAGTCATGATTTCGATTTAAATGTCAGTAAACTTACAATTTCAGAACAAAATTAAAACCTTAAACTTGTATCTTAACACAGTTATAACGCTATATTTATTTTTCAGTATCGAGTGTTATCTACGAGTTCCCTTTATATAACTTCCGTATCAAGTATGTATTAATTATTTGTTACGTTTGTACTCTAAGTCGTTATATATATATAGTTAAAAGAACAATTTAATTGACAATGAAGTTTAACAAGATTAATAGATCTACTGATTAATTGACAATATTATATTATGCACTATACTATATAAAGCTAATGCTATTGAATTCCGGATATGCTGTATCGCGTTTCAGTAACTAGTGTTATCTACGAAGTCCCTTTATGTAACTTCCGTATCAAGTTATGTAGTAATTATTTATTTTTACTAATTATTTATGTTCCGTAACCTAAGTGGTTATATGTATAGTTAAAAGTACAATTTAATTGCCAATGAAGTTCGACAAGATTAATAGATTTACTGATTAATTTTCACGTAACAGTGGCGGCTGTTTATGAACGGTAAACACGTGTATTTGATACCCTTTCCGATACTAAGTAATACCTACAAATCTCTATCTAAGTTACTTTAACTTTAAGTACCGTAAATAGGAATATAAAGCTACTCTAGAAATAAGTTAATATGTCAATTTAAACTAATAAAGCAGAAAATAAATCAGAAAAAACTTCTCTGTTCCAGTAGCGGCAGAAAGGCACGTCCGCACAGGAAGATGAAAACATAGGATAATACATCAAAAGCTAGCAAGGAAATACCAGTTGATCAAAGAAAGTGTACCATACTACAAGTACGAACCCCAAGAAATACTAGAGACCCTAAGCTGTACTGGGACCATGCCATAATAACAGATAAGACAATCCCGCACAACAGAACGGACATAACCCTTGTGGACAAAAAGGAAAAGGCTACCTATCTGATTGACATAGCGGTATCCAACACTGGCAACCTGCAGAAAACCCATGGGGAAAAATCAGGAAGTACACAAACCGAAGACAGGAGATCAAAGAGATGTTGCATATGCAACAAGTTATGACCATCCCGATCGTTGTGTCAACCACAGGTATAGTGCCAAAGATCCTTCATAACAGCCTAGCAGCAATAGGTCTCCCAGCAAACACCTACAAGGAACTCCAGAAAGTCGCAATCCTGAACACCTGTAGGATTAGCATTAGCATTAGCATTAGTAGAGGCATTTGATGCAAGAAAGCAAGCTTATGCAGCATCAGCCACAAAAAAAATAAAATAAAATAAAATAAAATAAAATAAATAAATAAAAAAAAATAAAAATAACCACTTCCACTTCACCCCTCTGTTATGTCTGTTCGACATAACAACAACTGTCCTATGTACTTGGTAGCAATACCCATCACGAGGTGGAAACCCCAATCAGGGAGAAATAATGTATTAATAATAATAACTCGAACTGCTGGAAAGAGTACAGAGAAGGGCAACAAGACTAGTGAATGGAACAAAGGGTTGCTCTTACGAAGAAAGGCTAAAGTTTTGCAAATTACAGTGTCTGGAGACTAGGCACCAGCGAGGTGATCTGATAGAGATGTATAAGGCCTTGAATGGTTTGAGCATGCTCAATGCCAATGGGATTCTTTCTCTTGCTCAGAATAATCACCAGAGAGGGCATAAATTCAAATTGAGGAAAGACAGATGTAGGATAGATGTGCGGAAATTTTCCTTTAGCCAGCGGGTAGTTGGTTGGTGGAACAGACTTCCATCACTTGTTGTGGAAGTTGATAGCCTAAACAAATTTAAGGCTCAGCTGGACAGGTATTTCGAACAAACGGAGGGGTGAAATGGGAGTGGTGTTTTTTTTTTTGGCTGATGCTGAATAAGCTTGCTTTCTTGCATCATATGCCTCTATTAATGCTAATGCTAATAATAATAATTGCATGTTTGATTATAATTTGTATAATAATAATAACAATAAAGATGTCCATAGGGATCTGTAGTCATGGATAGTAAGCATCATGCTGCCTGCAAGGCTTTTCACAATATCAGAATAGATGACAGTTGCATGACCATATGCCTCATTTCCCATACCAAAACATCACATGGGTGTTCAATTGGATTGGGGTCAGATGAATTTGGAGGCCAATCAAGATTGGTGATACCTTCACTATGTTCCTAAAATGACTTCTGCACAGTGCAGGCCCAATAACACAGCACATTATCATCTTGGAATATCCCATTTCTGTCTAAAAAAAAAAATGCAATATGGCTGATCTCCCGAAAGCTGCCAGTAGATCTCACCAGTGAAACATTGATCCATATGCACCAGGGGTCCTAGTTCTTACCAGAAAAATATGCCCCAATTAAGAATCATCACCACCACCTGCCCGAATAGTAAGCATCAAGCATGGGTCCATGGACTAATGTTATTTGCACCACACACAAAGGCATCCATCGGTATGTTACACCAGATATTTGAATTCATTTCCAGTCCAGTGTCCAAGCAGTATTTAGTGACACCACAGAATTCACCATCAACAATGATCAGTGGCGATGAGAGGATACAATATATCTTGGGTCATCTGCTGTGGAATGCTGTGGTGTAAAACTTTGTGTGTGGTGCATATAACATTTGCACCACACACAAAGTAGGATATTGTTCTTGTATTCCCCATATTGTAGAATATTGTTCCTGTATTCCCCATATTGTATTGCGATGTCAACTGTCATATACTGATCTGCCATTGAGCCCGTACAATGCATTGTACAGTATACCCTTCGATCACCACAAACATCCACCTTGCATAATCCTTTACAGTTCTATAGGCAGGAGGGGCATATTTTGACCTGTTCAACACCATTCTTTGTACACCTTAACCACAGTGAGCTGTGAGCAACCAACAAGATGTGCCAAGCGATTGCATCTCTTGAGTCATCTGCTGTGGAACCCCATATATCTAGGTGTGCAGTGCATCGTTATTTGGGATATTGTTCTTGCATTCCCCATATTGTATTGTGATGTCAATGTCACACTGTAACCTGCTGTTGAGCTCATCACATTCTGCACCCTTTGCTCACCACAAACCCATCTTGTGTAGTACTTTACAGTTCTGCTGGCAGGAGGTGGTTTGACCCATTTGGCACCATTCTTTGTACATCTTAACCACAGTGGGCTGTGAGCAACTGACAAGACATGACATTGAGACATGCCAAGAGAGGGTGTCTCTTGGGTCATCTGCTGTGGAACTCCATATGTTTGAGGCAGTGCAGCATCATTTGGGATACTGTTCTTACATTCTCCATACTGTATTGCAATGTCAACTGTCACAGAGTGACCTTCATTGAGCTCCTACAATGCTCACCACGCACAATCCACTTTGCATAATTCTTTACAGTTCTGCCAGCAGGAGGTGTTTTTGATCTGTCTGACACCATTCTTTGTACACCTTCACCACAGTAGTCTCAACTGAAAACACATGCCATTTCTAAGATGGATACATTTATGCACAAGCTGCCACAATCATGTCCTTTTGAAACTCTAATAACTTTACTATGTCCCATAACTGCTACTTTATCACCTTGACTTGCACGACCAGATGCAAATTACCACTTCTCTCGCATACAAAGCTGTTTGTTTTTCCATACTGCAAGTTATAAGGCATAGTCCATTACAGATAGGGTGATCATAATTCAGTGGTCACTGAATGTGTATATATATATATATATAAAAAATTAGAAAAATGGTTATATCTTTGCTTGGTTTCCTTTCAATGTTGTTTTTTTTTCTTATTTCCCCCCCCATCTTATCTACATTCCTTATTTTAATTTTACCATTATTCTTTTGTGTGTGTCCTTGGCTTTCTGCACTTTCCAGTTCAGTCAGTTTACTGCCATGATTTATGTGATATTTCACCTCTGGCTTTCTTCATATTACATTATTTTATTTTATTTTATTTTGTTATTTAACTTTTGGATATTTTAGCCATATTGGGCTTCTAATATTTTTATAAAATTCATTACAATTATTTTTCCTTCAATTTGTATGCTGTCCTGTTCTCATCTGCCTTTATTTCTAATTATATATTCTAGCAATGTTTGCCTTTGCTGCTTTTGTGTGAAAGAGTATCTATTTAGTATTTTTAACATTATTATTTTCACTACAGTTTTCTTCATTTTCCAATTTGCATTTGTGTACACACATGCAAATACATATGCACAGGGATGATCCCAGATAGAGGCTAAAGGGCTACAGCCTCCTCTTATAATAAAAATAATGTGGATTTTTTACTGTTACATGATGATTAAAGCTTAATGATTCCCCCCAGAACAATGCTTTTCTATCCCTTCCCTCCAGAAAATCCTGCCCCCCACGCACACACACAGACACACAATATTGAAATGTGTTCCTGACCAAAATAATCAGCAACTTTAACGTTATCAGTTCAAAAAGAATTTAGTTAAAGATATGTGGATGATTTATTAGTCTGTAATTTCGTAATTTTAATTTAAATAGTATCTGCCACAATATATTGTGGCAGATACTATTTAAATCAGGATTAACTTTAAAAATAATTGATGTCAATGATCTTACCATCATTGACATCAATTATTTAGAGGGGAACTTAGAGGGGAACAGGTATCCTGTGTGTTATCAGACACTCAGCCTAAAACACTGATGGATCCAATATCTCTCTATTACAGAAGATTTAGGAGAAGTCCGGTTGGCCTGCCTCCCTAAAATCCACTCAGGCACACCTTCTCGATGGTAAGCCCTGTTACGTCACTTAGGTGGCAACGAACGTGTAGAGTGGTTCTCTTCGGGACGCCTGGTCAGCGTGAAGAGGAAAAGACCAAACCCTCCAGCAATATGAAAGCACGACGAAACAAATGGCCCTCAGTCCCCAGCAGCTTTCACTCTCCCTCTTACGGCAGCGAGAGGATTAGAGTGGAAGCAGAGGGTGCTAAGAATCTCTGGGTACGACCAGGCTGCCATGCACGGAAACTGAACTTGGCCTGTTATAACATAAGAACACTCATCGGTGAAGACAGGATATTAGAACTGGAAAAGGAATTAGAAAATGTGAATTGGAATATCATCGGTTTGGCTGAAACAAGAAGAAGAAATGAATCACTTATAAGTTTATCAAGTGGAAATCTGCTGTACACCAATGGAAACAGTGAAAGGAGTGAAGGTGGAGTTGGGTTTCTTGTCCATAAAGATCTTAAAAACAACATTTTGGAATTCAAAAGTACATCACCAAGGGTGTCAAGACTAATACTCAAGATTTCTAAGAGGTACAAGCTAAAGATTATAATGATTTATGCACCAACATCGAGCCATGATGATGAAGAGGTTGAAGAAATGTACACTGAAATTGAGAGTCTTCTAGATCAGCAGAAAACCCACTACACTATTATTATGGGGGACTTCAATGCTAAGGTTGGAAAAAGACAAAACAGCGCAGAAAGGGGAACTATAGGAAATTTTGGAATTGGTGAAAGAAATGAAAGAGGTGAAAGACTTGTGGAATTTGCAGAATCTCAAGGACTGTCAGTAATGAACACGTTTTTCAAGAAAAGGGTGAACAGAAAGTGGACATGGAAGAGTCCAAATGGATTAACTACTAATGAAATCGACTTCATCCTCACTAACAGAAGATATATTGTGAATGATGTTACCGTCCTGAATAAGGTAAATGTTGGAAGTGATCACAGAATGGTAAGATGTACACTTGATATAGATGTAGGAAAGGAAAGGAAAAAACTGACTCGAGTAAATAATACAAAGGTCTTTGAGATAACAGAAGAGGAGAAAAAGCAGTACGTACTGGAACTTAATAACAAGTATGAGCTTCTGCAGACTGCTGAGGACCAAGATATCGACGAGGAATATTACAACTTTTTGAAAGTGATAAAGCCCAAGAAACCTATAGGGAAAAAGAAATCCAAAGAAGAAAAAATTAGTCAAGAACCACTTGTCATGATGAACCGAAGATGACAAATGAAAAGCAAGAAAAACACTGACAGGGAGAAAATTGAGTATACTGAGTTATGCAAAGCCATTAGAAAGAGACTCAGAGAGGACATAAGAAGATTTAACACAAGAAAAGTAGAACAAGCATTAAGGGAAAACAAAGGATTTAAATCAGCAGCCATGAGCAGTAATACAGAAAGACAAATGATACTGAAACTGAAGAATAGCGATGGTGTACTTATAAACAGCAGAGAAGGCATAATTCAAATAGCAGAAGACTACTATAGAGAATTATACAAGGAGCAGGGGAATGATGCCAGCAGTGGGGAAGATGGATTGCAAAGTAGCAGCACATACGACATACCCAATATTCTTCTTGATGAGGTAGAACATGCATTGAAGAAAATGAAGAATCAGAAAGCCCCAGGGGAAGATGAAGTTACTGTAGAGTTGTTAAAATTGGGAGGAAGAGACATAACACAAAAACTGGCAAGGCTCTTCACAAAGTGCATTAGAAAAGGTGTGACGCCTAAGCAGTGGAATAATACAATCATAGTTTTGCTGCATAAGAAAGGAGATAAATCAGAAATTGGAAATTATAGACCAATTAGCTTGTTATCCCACATCTTCAAGTTGTTCACAAGGGTCATTACTAACAGATTAGAAAGAATACTTGATGAGAATCAACTGAAAGAGCAAGCTGGCTTTAGGACAGGATTCTCAACTATGGATCACCTTCACGTAATATCAGAGCTAATGGAGAAAGCAAATGAATATAAAACACCATTATGCCTGGCATTTGTGGATTATGAAAAGGCATTTGACTCCATACAGCATAAGGCAATGTTTCGGGCACTGGAAAGACAAGGCATTGATACCCCATATATTATGATTTTGAAGAAAATATACGAGAGTGCTACCTCCTTTATTAGACTAGACAAAGATAGTAGGAAATTTAAAATTGAGAAAGGAGTTCGACAAGGAGACACAATATCTCCGAAGCTGTTTACTGCTGCCCTTGAGGAAGCTTTCAGAAGATTAGACTGGTCGCAGAAAGGAGTCAATGTGAACGGAGAGTACCTAAACCATTTACGATTTGCAGATGACATTGTGGTCATAAGCCATGATCCCAAAGAATTAGAGGAAAATCTTAATCAGTTATGCACAGTTAGTAAGGATTTTGGACTAAAGATGAATATGGCTAAAACAAAAGTAATGATGAATTGTTGAGGATAAACATAAAAAAGGCACCTGGGGTGGATGGGATCTATCCAGTTATATTAAAGGAGGCAGCAAAGGAAGTATGCAAACCCCTAGCCATAATTATGAGAGCTTCTTTGGACTCAGGGGAGGTGCCCATAGACTGGAGATGTGCAAATGTAACCCCAATTCACAAAGGAGGATCAAAGGCTGACACAAGTAATTATAGACCTGTTAGTTTAACTTCTGTTCCAGGTAAATTAATGGAGGCACTGGTTAAAGAAGCACTGCAGGATCATCTAGACAAGAATTCAGTCATAGCTCAGACGCAGCATGGTTTTGTTAAGGGCAGGTCTTGCCTGACCAATTTGATTGGATACTATGATGTAGTCACAAAAGAACTGGATGCAGGGAATAACTTTGATATTATATATTTGGATCTTAGAAAGGCTTTTGATACTGTTGCACATGGAAGACTGCTGCACAAATTGGAGCAGTGTGGCATTGGAGGCAAATTGCTGCTATGGATAAGGGGATGGTTGAGTGGCAGAAGACAGAGAGTGGTAATCAATGGACACTGCTCAACGTGGACTAATGTTATTAGTGGAGTTCCTCAAGGTTCAGTGTTGGGTCCGTTGTTGTTTTCGGTGTTTATGAATGATATTGATGATGGGATATCAAGTTTAATGTCCAAGTTTGCAGATGATACAAAGGTTGGCAGGGTCGTTAAGGACAATACTGACGCTATGCTGCTGCAACAGGATCTGGAAAGGTTGAACAGATGGGCTGAGAGGTGGCAAATGAGGTTTAACATCGACAAATGTAAAGTGCTGCATATGGGAAACAGTAACCCCAGAGCAACGTATCAACTCTGCGGTACTACACTGACGGTGGTGGAGAATGAAAAGGACCTGGGGGTAATTGTGCAGGCAGATATGAAGTTCTCTGAGCAGTGCAGACGAGCTGCAAGAGTAGCTCATGGTGTCTTGTCAATGATATACAGGAATTTTTCTAGCAGGGATAAGGAGGTGATTATTCCCTTGTATAAGGCAATGGTAAGGCCACATCTTGAGTACTGTATACAGGTCTGGAGGCCTCATTTCAAGAAGGATGTAGAGCTGCTGGAACGGGTACAGAGAAGGGTAACAAGATTAGTAAATGGAACAAAGGGTTGCTCTTACGAAGAAAGGCTTAAGTTTTGCAAATTACAGAGTTTGGAGACTAGGCACCGGCGAGGTGATCTGATAGAGGTGTATAAGGCTTTGAATGGTTTGAGCATGCTCAATGCCAGTGGGATTCTTCATCTTTCTCAGAATAATCACCTCAGAGGGCATAAATTCAAATTGAGGAAGGACGGATGTCGGATAGATGTGCGGAAATTTGCCTTTGGCCAGCGGGTGGTTGGTTGGTGGAACCGACTTCCATCACTTGTTGTTGAAGTTGATAGCCTAAACAAATTTAAAGCTCAACTGGACAGGTATTTCGAACGAACGGAGGGGTGAAATGGGAGTGGTTTTTTTTTTTTTTTTTTTTTTTTTTGGCTGATGCTGAATAAGCTTGCTTTCTTGCATCATATGCCTCTGCTAATGCTAATGCTAATGCTAATGCTAATGAACAAGTATGCCACAGAAAGGGAAATAATGATTGAAGGAGCAGTAATTGAAAAGGTGGAGTCATATACTTATCTGGGACAAGTTAATAGCTGTAATAATGATAAATGGCTGGAAGTCAAGAGAAGAATAAATTTTGGATGGATAGCATTCAGGAAATATAGTCACATACTGAAGAGCAATATCCCAGTTTGTCTGAAACGTAAAATAATGAACCAATGTATACTCCCCACCATGACTTATGGAAGTGAAACTTGGGCACTCACCAAAAGAATGGAAGAGAAGCTGAGAACTACACAGCGAAGAATGGAACGAATCATATTGGGAATCAGACTGTTAGATAAGAAGAGAAACACATGGATTAGGCAACAAACTGAAGTAAAGGACATTCTTATCAAAACTAAAGAACTAAAATGGTCTTGGGCAGGACACATAGCTTGAAGACATGATGACAGATGGACTAAGAAAATAACAGAATGGTATCCAAGAGGAGCTAGAAGAAAACCTGGAAGACAAAGGCGGAGATGGATAGATGAAATTCATGAGTTTGTGGGTAGTAAATGGATGTCCAGTGCTCAAAACAGAAGGAGCTGGAAAGTTGCTGGAGAGGCCTTCATCCTGCAGTGGATTGAAAATGGCTGATGATGATGATGATCTTACCATCAATTTCCATAATTTACTCATTATAATTAAAGCTAAAAATATTAACAACATGGTAGAGAGTAGACATACATGATAAAAAAGATACCTTTAAATTACACTTAGCACATCTAACTCACTGAATTCTTGAATTCTAATATTTCTGTTGGAATTCATAAAAACATTCTAATTACATAAGGATCAAAATAACTTTAACAGTACTAGTATGGGCTTCTTGTATAATTTAGTACTAGTACTAAATGATACAAGTAGACTTGTCTACATTTTCTACATCAAAGTTATACCATTCATATCTAG
The DNA here is from genome assembly GCF_048544385.1 of Mastigoproctus giganteus. Classification (NCBI taxonomy): domain Eukaryota; kingdom Metazoa; phylum Arthropoda; class Arachnida; order Uropygi; family Thelyphonidae; genus Mastigoproctus; species Mastigoproctus giganteus. The sequence continues at coordinate 17,600,913 of NC_143586.1, read as the reverse complement.
TGGACTAATGTGTTTCATTGCAGTTTTTAAATTCTATACAGTGGGATTAACTGATGATGTTACCAATAGTGAATTCTAAATAGGAAGCCTTCAGGGACTTAATCTTGGAGGCTAATAGGCTTTTCATACCAACTAAGAAATACTGTTTAAGGTTTAAGCCTAAATGGATGTCAGATGAATTAATGAGGCTAGTGGCAGAGAATAAAAATGCATGGGATGCATGTAAATTATCAGGCAACACAGAAGCCTATGGCAGATATAAGCTAGTCTGTAATCAAGTCACAAAGGAGGTTAGGCAGGTGAAGGCAGATCACAAGAAATCTTTGGAAAAGGATGCAAAAAAAAAACAGCAAAGAGTTCTTTACTTATGTGTACTTTAGAAGGAAAGGGATGAATCAGATTGGTCCACTTAACATAGATGGTTTAACTAGAGATGATCATGCTCAGGTAACAAAGAACTCTTTGCTACTTTTTTTTGCATTCCTAGCCAAAGGCTTTTCATAATCTGCCTTCACCTGCCTAACCCCCTTTGTGACTTGACTGCAGAATAATTTGTACTTACTGGATTTCTATGTTTGTTGCAGTTTTTTCTGCAGCTAAATAAAGGCTGTCTTTGTCATTGTCAATACCCTTTCACTTTTCTTTTAATATTGGCACAATGCTATTCTTATGGCCTACCACAACAGTAAGCATTATCTGCATAGAATGTTATACAGTTCAATCAGTGTCTTATGGCATTCAAATCCTGATAATATTACATTTACTATATTCCATCTAGTAGAATCATTTTTCAAGGTAGGTACTGAAAGCATACCTGCAATTTTCTATAATTTATCAGAAAAATATTATGACTATGGGATAAATCTTTGCATATGTATAATTGCTGCCATCAGTTAAAATAGAAAATGAAACATTGCACAACTCCAGCAGTTATGTCAAATACCATTTTATTCAAAATATCTGTTGCTTTTGTTTTGCTTGACCATATTTTTTGTGACTTTCAATTTAGAAACATTCCCTCAATAAGGAACTGGTGTGATATATTTATAGCTTTGGGAAAATTGTGTTCTATGAAAACAAAAGATATGATCTGCTTTATCACATCTTGTTTTCATTTCCAACCAAAACTATATCTTTTTGATATTTTACATTGTGAACATGTTTTCATGTAGCAAAGAAGCTGATATTTTTTACTGTTTTACTTGAAATGGTCAGTGACATAAGCTACTTTGCTACAGGATATATTAAATTCAAATCAGCATCCTTTTTCTTGGATTGAAAATACAGAGAAGCATACCAGTTAATGCATCCCTCAATTCTTGAAAGTATTGCTTCTTTCTTTTGTTACCTGACTGTTGTTTATATTTGAAGTACTGTAGTGCAACTGTTTGCAAGCACAATGACAAGGTACTGCCCAATGACGTATGATTTAATGGACTTGTTCTGTGCTACATGAGTGGAGTTGTCCAAAAGCAGCTCTTAATTCCACATCAATAAATAAAACAACATACATTTATATTTAAAAAAAAAACTTGACTAAAGTCCAAAATAAAAATAAATTTTCTGGAAAATCTTAAATCTTTTAGAAACACCAGAAGAGGTGCCAGGTCTTGGATTTAATTTCTTTTGTCCTATATAATTAATATTCCCAAACCATTAAGTAATCTATTGAATAAATTTTATACTGTTTTATGAATAATGAAACAATTATAGCCTACCACAAAATAAAAACACAGAGGAAGAATAATAAGGCTCAACAATACTTGTATCTAATGCTGATGTTATAAACAGTACTTACTCGTAAAAGAGAGCCCGTACAACTGTTTCTCCAAAGGCATGACTTCTATAGAAAAGTGTGTATAAGTATGGCAAAAATTTATATTTCATATTAAGGGAAACTCTGGCAGCACTGGTTACAACAGGCCCAAGTATCACTGGATCTTGCTCCTGCATAAAAAGTGATTGTAGAAATATACAATATTAGAATTGCGGTAAGGTAAACTTCAGTTTACCTTATTGTAATTCTATAGTATTTCAAAACAAGGAAATTTTCACTTTGGATTATATGGAAAAAGAGAACAGGGGAAGTGAAAGCAAGCTATTAGTTGCATTCAGTTTCTATTCATATTTAACAAAAAAGCTATATAATTTACCATACTGAAATAGCAAAACAACTACCACTCAAGAAAATGTATAAATAATTTCTATGAACACAGTAAATTTTCAGTTAACCAATACAAAAAGAGGTAAGGAAGAAAATAAATAAATAATATATTTTTTCTTAAAGTTGTTTATGGACACTCTTGGATGTACATTAGGGTAAGAAATAATGCAAGGGGCATAATTTCTTATCCTAATGGTAAAATACCGAAGTGACCACAGGCTGCAGATTCTCACAAGCTACCCTCTTTTTTATTTTTTTCATATATATAAACATCTACCTGGTCATTTTAAAGAAAAAAAAAAAAAAACAGGAAACAATTCTCATTAAAACCTATTGAATTGCATGTTTTCATAAGGAACATTAATAATCAGTAGTTTTCTCTTGATAGAAATTGAAATTGATGAATGTCCAATTAATAATAATAATAACACAGCAGCACTCTGCTGGGCCATAAGGAAGATAGACAAGCAGCATACCTCCACTCAACCTAAGCAAGGAGTCCCTCCCCCCACCCAGACAGCACAAATGAAACTAGAAAGACGGGCAAAGAAGACACTCCATGGCAGACACTGCAATGACCTCCATCAAGACCGCATAGATAAAATTTCTTCCAAGGCATGGCTCACGAGTGGGATGCTCTTCCTCGAGACTGAAGGATTCATACTCGCCATCCAAGGCCAGGTAATCAACACCAGAAACTATAGAAAATACATCACCAAGGAGCCCGGAGTGTCAGAAAACACATGTCAACAGTGCCACCTGGCCTTAGTACTGATCCAACACATTACCACGGGATGCAAGGTGATCACCCAGACTGAGTACACTCGTAGGCACAACCAGGTAACCATGATAATACATTAGAAGCTAGCAAGGAAATGCCAGTTGATCAAAGAAAGTGTATTGTATTACAATACAAACCCCAGGCAGTACTGGAAACCCCAACTCACAAGCTATACTGGGATCATGCCATAATAACAGACAAGACAATCTCACAAACAGACCGGATATAACCCTTGTTAACAAGAATAAAAAAGCTACCTATGTGATTGATATAGTGGTGCCCAACACTGGCAACCTTCAGAAAATGCATGAGGAAAAAATCAGGAAGTACATGAACCTAAGACAGGAGATCAAAGAGATGTGACATAAGCAACAAGTAACGACCATCCCAATCATCAACCACCGGTATGGTGCCAAAGACCTTACATAACAGCCTATCAGCAATAGGTCTTCCAGAGAACACCTACAAGGAACTCTAGAAGATCACAATCCTGAACACCTGTAGGATAGTCAGAAAGTTCCTCGACCAACAGTAACACCAAACATAACAACCGCCCTACACAGGGCGGTTGTTATGTTTATTACTTGTTAGCAATACCCATCACGGGGTGAAATCTGCCAGTCAGGGAGAAATAATATAAGAGCAACAACAATAATAATAATAATGCTGGGAATCACTGTAGGCTAATCCAATTGCTTTGTTCATTATATTTTTCCATCTTTGTTCTATATTATGTTGCAACCTGACTTTTTCTTACTCAACAGAGATAAGCAGCAGAAATTTTCTTGGTATCTTTATGAATCTACAAACTGTATATTTTTGCTTTCAAGTACTAGCAATAGAAAAGGAAAGCTAAAACACACCCAAACAGTAAGAAATTGCAACCTACCTTACTTCTGTTACCAAACTGGCAAGAGTAAATATGCAAATTTATGTATGAATGTGAAGAAGAATAATCTTTATTGGTATAGAGGGTGTACGGAAATTCTTATTATTGCAAGTTGCCAAGATTATCTGCATTAAATGGGATGAAGGGAAATTTCCTACAGATTTGAATTGATCTCACAGGAAAATGTCATTAAATCTTGAAATACTTGGGCTGCAGTAAAGCAAGTTACAATATTAATTCTGTATTTAATTGAATTTACTCATTGCAAAACTACAGGGTGTCCAGCAGAGCCAGAACTAAGCAATCCTACACCTGGGGCAAAAGTGTTATAAGTACACCCCCATTATATGCAGATAGTCAATCTTTCAGTAGTGTAGGGTCATTGACACCCAGGGGAAACATGTCTTCCTGGCACCCCTGATTGTGATAGATCATTCCTTCAGTTTACACCCCTGAAGCTTGCCACCAGGGGGAAATTCACCCCCCTGCACCTCCCTTTGCTACACCTCTGCAAACTTTATGAATTTATAAAAATTACTATTGCAATGGTCTACGATTTGCATATATTTATTAATAAAATAATTTAAATAATACAATGAATATAACAAAACAAAAATATCAAAGAAAAGAAACTTTAAAATATTCATTTAAATCTACAGAGAATTTAATTCTACATAAATTACAAAGAAAGTACATATAACTATAAAGAAATTAGAAAACCAGATAGTTTATGTTTATACAGGGTGATTCACTACCAGTGCGACAAACTTGCAGGAGGTGTAGGGGGCACAAAGACAAATCGGAATCACATAGCATTACAGGGTCCGAAATGCCTTTGTCATGCGGTAGAGGATGTTGAATGGGAGGTCGCGTGAACAGCTGGAAGTCAGCATTTGCGAACTGTTTCTGTTGAAGAAACCAAGTAGCAAAAGTCCTCCGGAGTGGATAATCCGCAGGCTCCAATGATTGGACGCATTGCAGATGGTATGAACTCATTTGGTTTGTTGACAGTATCCTCCATACAGTGGATTGGGAAATACCCAATCATTGGCCTATCGCTCGAGTACTCGTACTCGGATTGCCTTCTGCAAGACGTAGGACATTCTCCTCATTGCCTGGTGTCCTTGTCGTTCGCTCTCGATTCATGGTACCTCTCGTGAAACAACCAGTCTCACGTAACCTTCTGTGCACATGTGCGAAAATCGTATGATGAGGAGCACACCTGTGCGGGAAACGTTCCTGGTACAAGCGCAGAGCGGCGTGCCCATTACAGTCCACAGCTCCATACGCGAGGTGCATGTCGGCCAGTTCAACGTTTGAATACTTGTCCATCCTACTGCCTCAGGAACCAGTTCGTAAATGCTGACTTCCAGCGGGATCACTGTTCACGCGACCTCCCGTTCAACTTCCTCTACCGCATGACAAAGGCATTTCGGACCCTGCAATGATATGTGATTCCGATTCGTCTTTGTGCCCCCTACACCTCCTGCAAGTTTGTCGCATTGGTAGTGAGTCACCCTGTATATCTAGTACAAAATCATAGAAACAAAATATTGCGAAATATAGTACTTTTAACATTATAACATAAACTAAAAATATGCAATGAAGGTGTATTATTTTAATTGAATGAATTTTTCTTGCTTTGAAGGACCTTTCACAAGAACTACTGTTACAGGCAGGGTAATAAAAATTCACAGCTCTATTTCTATATTTAGATAAGATTCTATTAGACAATACTCATGACCGAATTGGAGACGCTGTAAAGGGGTTACAGGTTATATCCTGATTTTTCAAATATTTGTTGAAATATCAACAGATATTTGAAAAATTTTGTTTATCCTCCAGTGGTTAGCACCAGAGAACAAACCAAAAAGCTCAGAGGCGTGACATCACAAAACTCGCCATACTTTATAGAAGTTTGTAACTGGATTTCTCTGTTATTTTCAAAATTTGTAAAACACTGTTCCTCCCTGATATTTTTTCCCTTAAGTGATTATAAATCCCGAATTTATAATTTTTTTCACTCTCACAAAAATTTCTGGAATCATAAGTAGCACGTACAAAGATAATGCAGTATTTCTTTTAATAAAATTTTTATTTTTATTTTGAACAAAGAACACAAGTTGACCAGAAGCTATTATCCATATCTGGAATATGCCTTAATCTTTTGACTGGCTATAGAAAGCAGTTGACTAGCAAGACTTCTCAGTATGTGGGATAGGTGGCTGCATACATCTTACGTTCCACTTACATTGTGGAACAGTAATCCCTTTAATCCTAATTTGTGCTTTCTAATTGCTTAAATTGCCTATAGGAACAGAGGTGGAAACAAAGCATACAAAGTTAAGTCTCTCATAATCCGTTCATTATATGGAAATTTTCTTAATTCTACAGAAACCTTTAAATGTAATTACCAAAAGGAATTCAAAAAATTTGCTACACACAAGTTCGTTAAACACAGGTCCGACTGTAATTCAATCAAAAATGAAGCCATTTTAAAATATATAACTGGTTGGATGCACCCTTAAAATGCTGCACCTGGGGCTGGCACTCTGCTCGCCCCACTCTAGTTCCAGCTCTGGTGTCCAGAAAAAATGTATACACACTTTATCAGCCCATAACTCAGTAAAATTTTTTTTTTCTTTTTCAGTTGCAAGTTGGTGGCAATAATGGAGAAGACCAGACTTACCTTTCAACAGCAGAAATTTGTATTGGAAGTCAGAAAATATCAACGAAGTACAGAGACAGTTTAGGATTGAATACCACACTGAACCACCAATGTGTCTCACAATTTCGCATATTCTTGATAAGTTTGAAGCGGATGGTACTTTGCAAAATGTATGCAGGCAATGATCAGGAAGACCTCACACAACCACAAGTCCCACCAGATCACAAGAGGTGCTGGAACTTTTCCGAAAAATACCAAGGAAATCTGTCCAACAAGCTGCTCTTGAAATGGCAATCCCCGAATCCAGTGTGCATAACATTTTAAAGTATGAAAAAATGGAAAAGGTACATTCCTAGTTTAGTGTAGGCAACGAACAAAGATGATACTGATTGTAGGGTTGAATTTTCCAAGTGGTTTTTAAGAAAATCTGCAGAGGATGCTCTGTTTGCCAATAAGATCATTTGGAGTGATGAGGCAGCATTCATGTTGAATGGTACAATTAATCACAACAACTGTTCATACTGGGCAACCGAGAATCCACACATTACTGAGAAAACATTTTAATTTACTGGGCATTACAGTGTAGTGTGGATTATCATTCTTGGGTTTGATTGGACCATTCTTTTTTGATGCAACTGTTACTGATACTGTTTACCTCAACTTGTTTCAGGAATCAATCGTCTCACACATTCGTGAGCTATTTGAGGATGATGATGAATTTTATTTTCAACACGATGGGGCACCTCCCCATTTTCATCACGATGTTAGAGTGTAGAGTGTATTTAGTGTCAAGCGACACCAGGAGTTTCCCCGATCTCCATGTTGCTTTCATTGTAGGTGTGCCAGTTCACTGGAAAGGCCAGAGATTTAAAAGTGTATGGATATTGTATACGTATAGTGTTATGTACCGTTGTTCTTCTGGCCATTTAGCCGCTGGACCGCTTATCTGGATGAAACTTTCCCAAACAGATGGATTGGATGAAGAGGCAGTGTTGAGTTCCCTCCGCATTTGTCAGATCTAATGCTATTGGATTTTTATTTATGGGGATATCTCAAAGTTAAAATTTAAGCCACAAAACCAGCAACAATCACTGAATTATGGCAAGCTATTGAAGCAGAATGTGCAGCAATATCAAGAGATATCTTAGGTGTTGTATGCAATCCAGTTTCTCGATAATGTCAACAATATCTGGATGAGAATGGAGGACAATTTGAACACTTTCACTAATGCATATTTTTTTCTCACATTTTTTCTTCATTATAAAATTATAAAATTAAATTTATGAAAATAAACATAGAATCAAAGTGTGTATACATTTTTTCTGGACAACTTGTACATAAATAAATTCTATCTGTATTTTTCAAGATCTACAATTTATTCAGAACCTTTCTCAATAGCAAAATAAATTTAATTACAATTGACTACAGGCATACCTCGAATAACGAATAGGATGCGTTCCACGAAATTACTTCGTTAAGCGAAACTTCGTTTTCAGAGGTAAAAATACTATGGCCAGAATAGGGATACGTTCCTACGTAAAGAAAATGAAAAGCTTTTTTTTTCGAACAAAGAAAAGTTTTATTAAATAAACAGTCAACTTACATACAAAGTGAAATCACATTTTAAAATATGAGTCTAAAGTTGATTGCTTATGCTTTTTTTCTCTTTCATTTAACAATTGCCTATACGGAGTTATTGCATTTAACACTGATCGCTTAACAATAAAACTTCTTCCTAAATCAGGATCATTTTCACTAAAAAAATTTAAAACGCTTTCAATGTCATTTAAGCACCTTTTTAAATCTTTGGTTGTTAACACTTTTTCGGCAGGAACTTCTTTAACTTCGTCTTCATTAACTTTGTCTTCGTTGCTAACAAGGTTTTCTAAATCTTCCACTGAAAAACCATCATCTTCTGCATTCAATAAATTTCTAACATCCTCTTCATCGACATTTTCGAAACCTATTGATTGAGCCATCTGGATAACTTCATTTCTAATTTCTTGGATGTTATTTTCTTCTTCTAGTACAACTTCTGGCCATATTTTGCGCCAAACTCCATTTAAGCATTTCTTAGTGACTTCTTTCCAAGAACTATCAATGTTTTCAATTGCGTTTTTAATGGTGTAGTTTTTCCAAAAAGTTTTAACTGTCATTTCCTCTTTATCCTCTAGTTCAGTTAAATTGCTTAATGTTCGACGCAGATAATAAGCTTTAAATGATGCTATTACTCCCTGATCCAATGGTTGAATCAGGGAAGTTGTGTTTGCTGGAAGAAACACAACTTTGACAGGAATGCATGTGTCCAACGTGTTAAGATCAGTAGGATGTCCCGGAGCATTGTCTAACAACAAAAGAGCTTTTTCTTCAAAGTTGTTTTTTTGACAATACCGTTTTACATCAGAACAAAAGTGGTTAACAAACCAATCAGTAAATAACTCCTTGGTAACCCACGCTTTTCTATTTGCTTTCCATATTACAGGTAAATTCATTTTTATGTTACCTTTTAACTCCCTCGGATTTTCTGAATGGTAAACTAATAACAATTTTAATTTATAATCGCCAGAGGCATTTGATCCAAAGAGTAACGTTAAACGGTCTTTGGCTGCTTTGAACCCAGCAGCTGATTTTTCTTCAATAGAAATGAAGCTTTTTGTTGGTAGCCGTTTCCAGAACAAACCGCTTTCGTCAACACTGAACACCAAATTTGGTGGAAAATTTTCACGTTCAATTATTTCCTTTAGTTTTCCTGGAAACTTATTTGCAGCTTCTCCTGTTAATTTTACACTATGAATCCTGGCCCGTTTTTTAAATTTCTCGAACCAACCACGAGAAGCCCCAAAGGTTTCCGTAATTTCTTCAGTTTGTTTAGATTTCAGGTGATTAAACTGGAATATTTTTTTTATGTTAAATGGGGCTTGAAATTGCGGACTTCGTTATATCGAAGCTTCGTTATCAGAGGTAACGTTAACCGAGGTATGCCTGTACTTACTAACACTTACCATATTTCCCCATGTGTAAGACGCACCCTTTTTCGAAAAATTTGGGGTCTAAAAACTGGGTGCATCTTATACAATGGTTGTAAAATTTTTTCTTGCATTTCCCGCTTTTTCGTGCTTGTTGTCTTTGCGCTCATTGTTTCGCACTTGTTACCGGTACATTAGGTTACATTTTGCCACATTCTGCCCAGAAATCGCTCAGAAAAGATTTTCGTACAGTGCTGAATTCAAGTTAAAAGTGATCCAGTTTGCAAAAGTGAATGGAAATTGTACTGCTGAATGTAAGTTTGGTCCTCCTCCAACTGAGAAAACAATTTGAGATTGGCTACGGGAAGAAGAAACCCTACTGAAAATGCCATGGCAGAAGAAGGCCATGAGAGGCAAGTCAGCAAAATGGCCTGATTTAGAGAGGGAATTGAAGATATCGATTGAAGAGCAAAGGGCAATTGGAATTCCTGTGTCCACAAAGATGGTTCAGCATGAGGAAAGAAGAATTACTGATGAAAAAGAATTTACTGATTTCAAAGGAGGACACAATTGTTGCTTCGGATTCATGAAACGGAATGGACTAAGCATGCGTACATGCACCGGACTTGCCCAAAAGATGCCTGAAAGCTATGAGCAGAAGGTCCTTGAATTTCATCATTTTGTCATTCAATGTCGGAAGACACATCAGTTTGAGTTGGGACAGATTGCAAATATGGACGAAGTCCCCCTTCAATTTGATGTCCCAAGTAACAGAACTGTTGATAAGAAGGGGGTGAAAACTAACTGTGAAGACAAGTGGACATGAAAAGAGCCATTGTTCTAGCTTGTTGTGCCGACGGAACCAAGCTGCCTCCTATGCTGATTTTCAAATGCAAAAAAATGCCAAAAGAAGACATTCTTCGAGGAGTGATTGTCCACATTCATGCCAAAGGTTGGAATGAAGATCTGGTTTGAGAAAGTTTGGAGCAGGAGACCAGGTGGGCTCTTATGCAAACCTGCCCTATTGGTGCTTGATCAGTTCAGGGCACACATAACAAAAAACACAAAGAAGATTGCTACAGAGCAAAAAAAAAAACTTGCCATCATACCTGGAGGCTTGACATCCCAGCTCCAACCACTTGATGTCAGCATTAACAAACCCTTCAAAGCTGCCATGAGAGACAAATGGAACCAATAAATGAAGCCTTCTGGGGACAATTTGACACCAGCAGGTGAAGAAACCAACTATAGGAGAAGTTTGTACCTGGGTGAAAAGATCCTGGGATAATATCAAGATTGAGATCATTGTCAAGTCATTTAAGAAGGGTGGCATTTCAAATGCCATAGATGGAACTGAGGACAAGGCAATATATGAAGACAGTGATTCATCATCAGACACAGATGAGGACAAGCTAATGGATGGGAGTTTTGACAGTGATGAGGAATTGTTTGAATTTTATGATGAATAAAACTTGATTTCAATAACTTTATGTAATACATTTTTTTTCAAATTTCGGGCCCCAAAATTAAGATGCGTCTTATACATGGGGAAATATGGTACATAATTTTGTGACAGAAATCAACCTAACTAATCATTACACATAATAACTTGTTGCCACTGGTTATTATATTTAATAACAATAAAAGGTCTGGTTTCAGTTTTAATATTTAAATCATGTGAAATATTCTCATGTACACACAGCTTTCCTATGTGGTTGAATCAATAATTACAGACAAAACCTATATTCTCAGATCATCCTGATAGTCATTATTATGCTACAAAACATGTAGGTGTTTTGTAGCATAATGATGTTAAATGTTACAATTAAATATAATTAAATAAATGTTGACTGTCTTTAAATATAGAATATTACTGTACATACAATATTAGAGATATAACAGAAACCTACTGTGGTATCAATGTCATTATGATTTCTAGAGAATGGATAGAAGGCTCCCAGGGCAAACCATCTTGCACATAATTCAATTGTTGTATTTCCATGAAATCCACAAATATCACTTCCAACCAGAGGAATTCCAAACATGTTAAAGTTGATTATTGCTTAAGAAAAAAGTAATTAAGTCAGAATTATTGTAGTCATATTACATTCAAACTAGCTATTATATACTGAGAGCAATACTTTAAAAATTTAATAAAATTAAAGAAATTATTACAAAACTGTGAAATTTATTTCAATTTTTGTGCAAATATTGAGACTGCTACTATATATGAATGCAGTTTCCATTTATTCAAAACTTAATTTATGTTAAAGTTAATATTAAAATACAGTATAACTGTAGGTATAAAAGAACTCAATAGTTTAATTTCTTTTATCATATTAAACAAATTATTATTTTTAATCAGCTCTGCAATCAAGTGATATAAATTTATTGAAGTCTGTTCAATAATTACTTTAAGGGATAGCTCAAACAGAAACTAGAAATACATAAATCCAACACTTACCAATACCATACATACAGTAAAAATAAGTAAATACAAATATAATTCAAATAAAAACTGCAAAACCAATTTTACACAAAAATGCATAATGTTCATTTTAAAATGATGAAAATTTGATAAAACTAAAAAAAAAAAAAAAAAAACCCTTCTCACATCGCCTGTCTAGCCCCTCCAATTATTTGTCTAGTTCCTTCTTGAAATTATTCAAACTATCCACCTCCATAGCAAGCAACAACAGATGGAAATTTGTTCCAACAATCAACTATGTTTTAGCTGAAGACAAACTTCCACATATTTAAACCTGCAACCAACCTTCCTCAATTTTAATTTATAGCCTCTCAGATGTGTGTCATATTATTCCAAATAGTGCCAGCATCATCTGCTGGCACTATTTGGAAACAGTCAATTTTCAAGATGGCAGCATTCTTGCAGTCATCCAAGGTAGACATGCAGTCTGTAATCCACTCTTTGAATACAAAAGGAATAAAACCTGCTGAAATTTAGTGTAGAACATTGCTCAGTATAGTGAAGCATACATGAATCAATGACAAATCTTTAAGTGGGTGAGTAAGTTTAAGAATAGTATTCAAAATGTTGAGGATTCTCCTCAACTAGAGCAAGCACATTGTGTTGTGACACCAGAAGTCATAACGAAGTGGAAGAACTCACATGAGGAAACTGTCATATTATCATTACTAGTGAAGAAATTGCCATGGCATTCAAGAATAGCATTGATTCAGTGCATACTATTATCAGTGAAGCATGGCACTCTTGAAAAAGTGTGTGCAATTCTTTCTTGAACAGTATGAGCATAATGGAGGCACCTTTCTAGAACACATAGTAAGCACTGATTAATCTTAGGTATACCATTACAGACCAGAAAGCAAACATGCAAGTTCAGAGTAGTGCCGTACAGGCTTACCTCACATAGTTGTAGGCAGATAGTCCCAGCACAGTCCCATGTTGTAGGCACCCATTCTATGATTAATCGGGATATAAAATTTGCCCTATTACCCCACCTTCCCTATTCACCAGACTTGGCTTCATGCAATTATCACCTTTTTTTTTTTTTTTTCTGAAGCCACTAAAAGATGCACTAAGAGAACATCACTTCTTGTCAGATGAAGTGGTCAAGGCAGTGATGCATGGATGGCTTCAACGTCAGTCAACAAACCACAAACCTTTCAAGGAATCCCAGCGTTAGAGCAATACTGGTTAAAATGTGTAAAACATAATGGTGGCTACAATGAAGACTGGCATGCATTGATTCCTTGTTTTTTTGTGAAATTCAACTTTTATTTAACTGTTGTCATTTTCATTTGAACAACCTTTGTGTGAAATGTTTTTTAAACAAACTCTAATGGTTTTAAAATTAGTGTCAAAATGATTTTTGCTATATCACAATAGATTTAAACTAAAACTAATTTTAAAATATTTTTTCCCTCTTCCATACTTTTAAGTATGGATATCTTCAGGGTTATGTGCCAAATTTTTGTACCTTTCTGTTATAGTATTTGCAACAGATATGTCCTGATTACCAGAATGACCACATAAAAAATATGAATGAATAAGTTTGAAACTGCAAAACACACAGCAGTGGTTGTCAATTGATACATGTACCCCTATACACCAAATTAATGAAAAAGAAACTGTTGCTTTAAAATTATTACTTTACTATATTTAATTTTATCTAATAGGTCTATATTACTAGTTTTTCATTATGTGGCATTTTTTTTTTACATATGTTATACAGCTGGAAAGATTGAAACCAGAAAAAAATATATATAGGGGAATACATGAGCTAAAATTTTCAGAAAGAAGGGATGCAATAAAAAAAAAAGTTGATACTATAGCATCTTTAGATGCAAAAAATGGATATATGCTTAATGAATTCAAACAACTAAAAATGCAATAACTAAATGCAAGAAAATATGAGACCACATACTAACTAGCAGTTCATGGCTTCAGAATTTATTTAGCATTAGCATTAGTAGAGGCATTTGATGCAAGAAAGCAAGCTTATGCAGCATCAGCCAAAAAAAAAAATTTTTAAAAAATAATAATAATAAATAAATAAATAAAAAATAACCACTTCCACTTCACCCCTCTGTTCGTTCGAAATACCTGTCCAGCTGAGCCTTAAACTTATTTAGGCTATCAACTTCCACTACAAGGGATGGAAGTCTGTTCCACCTACCAACCACCCGCTGGCTAAAGGCAAATTTCCTCACGTCTATCCTACATCTGTCTCTCCTCAATTTAAATTTATGCCCTCTCAGGTGATTTTTCTGAGCAAGAGGAAGAATCCCATCAGCACTGAGCATGCTCAAACCATTCAAGGCTTTATACACCTCAATCAGATCACCTCGCTGGTGCCTAGTCTCCAGACACTGTAATTTGCAAAACTTAAGCCTTTCTTCGTAAGAGCACCCCTTTGTTCCATTCACCAATCTTGTTGCCCTTCTCTGTACTCGTTCCAGCATCCCTACATCCTTCTTGAAATGAGGCCTCCAGACCTGTATACAGTACTCTAGGTGTGGCCTGACCATTGCCTTATACAAGGAAATAATCACCTCCTTATCCCTGCTAGAAAAATTCCTATATATCATCGACAATACACCATGAGCTACTCTTGCAGCCCATCTGCACTGCTCAGAAAACTTCATATCTGCCTACACAACCACCCCCAGATCCCTTTCATTCTCTACCACTGTCAGAGTTGATACGTTGCTCTGGGGTTGCTGTTTCCCATATGTAGTACTTTACATTTGTCAATGTTAAACTTCATTTGCCACCTCTCAGCCCATCTGCTCAACCTTTCCAGATCCTTTGCAGTAGCATAGTGTCAGTAGTGTCCTTGACAACCCTGCCAACCTTCGTATCGTCTGCAAACTTGGACATTAAGCTTGATATACCATCATCAATATCATTTATAAATACAGAAAACAATAATGGTAAAAATTCTGTTATATATGACAGAAAACAATAAATATTTATTCAGAATGAATAAATAAATGATGATGATGATGATGATGCAGGCTCACCAGTTGATACAAGGAGATCAAGGCCCACCTCACTGAGAAATACCATCAGAGACTGAGAAGATGCTAAAATCAAAGCTGAATGATGGGAACAGTCACAGCCATAAACACTTATGCAGTCCTAGTACTAAAGTATTCCTTCGAGGTCATAGATTGGACCAACACCAAGCTGGAGGAAATTATGAGATTGATCAGAATAATAATGACTGAGAGCTGCCAACACCACCCAAAATCAGCCATCAAGAGACTGACCACAGCCCATAAAGAAGGAGGAGGGGATTGACTGATCTCACTGAACAAGAAAATAAAAAGCGATTAAGAACTTGCAGGATTACTTTCAGGAAAATATTGCACCAATCTAACAAGCCATAAGAAAAATAGACAAATGGCACATAACACGCAACCTCAACAAGGAGACCACACTGACACAGAGAGAACAAACAAGGACACAAAGACAGAAAGAAGAAAACACTCCATGGTAGACACTACAATGACCTCCATCAAGATTATATGGATAAGATGGCGTCCAATGCTTGGCTCTCAAAAGGAAAGCTCTTCCCTGAGACAGAAGGATCCATGCTTGCCATCCAAGATAAGGTAATCAACACCAGGAACCACAGGAAATAATACATCACTCAGGACTCCAGAGTAACAAATGACATGTTGCTGATACCATGTGGTCCCAGAAATAATCCAGCACATCACTGCAGGATGCAAGGTGATCACCCAGACAGAGCACATTCACAGACACAATGAGATGGCTAGGACAATACATCAGAAGCTAGTACAAAAATACCAGCTGATTAAAGAAAGTTTACCATATTACAAGTATGATCCTCAGGACATACTACAGAACTCTACTCACTAACTATACTGGGACCATGCCATAATAATGGACAAGACAATCCCACACAAGAGACCAGACATAATCCTCATCAACAAGAAGGAAATGGCAACCTACCTGATTGACATAGCGGTGCCCAACACCAGCAAACTCCAGAAAATACACGAGGAAAAGATCAGTAAATACTCAGACCTAAGAGAGGAAGTCAAAGAAATGGGGCATATGGAACAAGTAATGACCACCCAATCACCATGTCAACCATGGGATAGTGCCAAAGAGCCTCCATAAGAACCTAGCAGCAATAGGCCTCCCAGAGAACATGTACATGAAACTCCAGAAAGCCACAATCCTGAACCCCTGTAAGACAGTAAGAGAGTTCCTCGACCAACAGTAATAATAACAATAATAATAGTAACCGGACACAACCAACCACCCCATGCACTTGATACCAGTACCCTCAAGGGGTGAAAAAAAAAGCCCATAAAGCTGAAAAAGTTTTAATAATAATAATACTAGATAGTAAGCAGTTCTCACCTCAAATACTAATGCTTATGAATTGCATATGTTATGTTAACGACTTACATGGTATTGTCCACCGCATGTCCTCCCAAGTGGAGTAAATATCACCATTCCAGTGTCCAGCATAATGTC
Source organism: Mastigoproctus giganteus (assembly GCF_048544385.1). Lineage (NCBI taxonomy): Eukaryota > Metazoa > Arthropoda > Arachnida > Uropygi > Thelyphonidae > Mastigoproctus > Mastigoproctus giganteus. The sequence goes on along the minus strand of NC_143586.1, from coordinate 17,584,448 downwards.
CTGCACCTGGAAATGTAGACCTTGAGATAATGAAAGGACGTTTCCCTCGAATTTCAGACAGTGCACTAGACCAATGAAAGAAATAATCAAGAAATGTTTGATCTTTTATTAAAATAAAATTTGCCTTCTCAAGAAATACAAATGTGAAATTAAAAATAAATCCTGTTTTTATCAACTGCTTTTTAAGTAGTGCAGTTCCAAACTGTTTGGTTAGTAGAGCTAATTCATCAACAAAACTGTATTTCCCAAATTTAAGTTTCATAAAGATAATATAGGTCCTACATCCTTTTAGCACAACTTCCATCAGAATTGGCTATTGTCTATCTTGCTGCTCTAAAAAGCAAATCTGCTGTGTGCTAATGGTAACAAAGTGATATTATTCTTGGATATGATCTAATTTTATGAAAAATTTGTATATCTTTTAATCCAATAATGAGAAATAATCACAAAAATTCTTTCAGAAGACAACTTCTGCAAGAATCATTTCATTAGGTCCAAAACATTTATTAGAGAGTATAATATAATTTTGTTCTGAATTTCTCTGATTGTTTTATGTAATAATATATTTTCTTTCTTCATACTGATGTCATTTGTTTGGCAATAAAAAGGATTAGAGGATTATTATTATTATTATTATTATTATTATTAGCCAAAATGCGCAAGGAAGCCTGAGGCTTATGCTGCACCAGCCAAAAAAATAATTCAAAAAATTCCTGAGTTACCCTGAGAGAAGAGAGAGAGAGAGAGAGAGGAATCACCAAGAAAGAGAAGAATGATGATATCCAGCTCAGGACCCTGGGTGTGCCAAGCCCATACTCACCAGATGTGAGCCCCTGGAGTTTGTCTTCTGCCAAACTCACTAATCCTCTAATCCTTTTTCAGTGGGGAAATTTATAGTGAATGGACAAGGACGCATTACTGTTTCATCCTGAGAATATAACATCCTAAACGGATCACAACAGATATTCACTTTGAAACTTTTTAAAGGAAAAATCTTGCTTAACCAACCTGATAAACTATTATTATATGATTACAGGAGTCAGATGCAAGAAACAATTTTTATATTATACAAGATCTAAACAAAAACACAAAAACTTCAAAAACTTTATTTATTATAAAAGAAGCCATAGAGGTAGAGAGCCAAATTACCAGGCCTGTGAAAGGTTTAGGAATTACTGAAATGCTGTGTCCTTTATGTTTTTCATTCATTGTGATCTTTTGGATCCCATTGAGATGAGACATCAGCAGATTAATTCTTTATATAGTTTCCATTTTATATTATTTTATTTTTTGCATCTTATTTTTCAAAATTCACACCATCTTAAAGCACTAGCTACAAAGGAGATGACAATGTCTCCACAAGCTTTGTGTACTTTTGGAAAACACTTACATGTGTTCATAAGTACCTTCCACATATTCTTTCTGATTTCAATGCATTGAGTATAAAATATGCACATAAACATGATGCTTTTTATAGATATGATCAAGAGATCATATCTATAAAAGATCATATCTGAAAAAATGTTTTTTTAAATTTTTCACAGAATAAAGCAAGTTATAAATTATTAAATTGGAGACTATCTAAGCCTTAGACTCTTATTTGTTATGTTGTTGTTATTTGGTTTTTAGGAGCATTAGCAACTAAGGCCATATTGCTCCAGGGATATGCGGTGGTCATTCCTGACCTTTCCACATCCTCTGTATTTGGTGGGCACGGGCTCGAATCCTGGTCTAATCAAGAAGCGTATGCTATGCACTGCCACTCCTGCCCACCTGGCTACAGAGGAGCCTTATACTCTTATGCATATTCTGTAAGAAGTCATAAATGCTAAAATAAATTTTAACTTCTTTATACCAAGTGGTACCTCACACAGAACCATTTATAAAAGGTCATGGATTCACTAACAGAGATCATCTGTTATCTGATGACAGACCAACAAGACATGAAACAGATTGTAATAATGGTGTCTCATATTTTAAACAAATAATGAAAAATACAAAAACTGTAACATCTTGCAAAAATGTTAATTTTTTTTGCCTAATATATGATGAGCATTAATACTATCTTCATAATAATAATGATATTAATTTTTATGAAAAGTATTCAGAGTGGGAATTTTTGCTTTTTTACAGAGATTTATGAAATGAAACCTAAACCTTTCTGTTTTTTGCTTTTTTTTTAATAACTTAAGAAAGCAAATTGAATCTGCAATATCAGGACTGCCAAATCAGGAGTCATCCATCAGGACTGCCAAATAGAAAAGAAAATTTATTCTCTTAAAGGTGTTTGAGCAGTGATGAATTGTAATATAAAGGATACAAGGTTAGCAGGGCTAATCAAAATTCTTTCTTTATCCTTTTATACTAAGTTTGGCTTGGGTCCTTAAAAATAACAATCCTCATGTATACAAAAGGAAAGCATTTATTCTCCATTTTTCAAGAGCTGTTTGATATCATTTGTCAATAGAGAGGGTGTACATACTGCTGTGTCATGCTTAAAATCATTATTAATAATATCCTGATTACATTTACTTAAATAGGACTGCTGATTTAAAACTAAATTGTACATGTCCCTTGTTATTTGCTTTGACTTTTCTATAATCTCATGAAAGTTCTAAAAAGAGTGATGAAGATAAATAAATATTAGAAATTTCTTGGTGGGATTAATCAGCGTTATGGCTCTGCATACAGATCCTCACCCAGACCTCTGCACAGACATTAAATTGGAGAAGAGAGAAATTCATGATGTGAACATGCATTGATATTTCTTTTACATTGTTTGAAATTAACTTTTGCACTTTTTATGGGTTTTTAGTAATACAGCAACATTCCTATATGATGATGTTGATCAATAAGTAAAAATTTGGCATGTTTGTTTCTTAAGGATTTTACAGCATAATTCTTAAAAAAATAATTTTACTCAATTAATTTTGAGGAGCTGAGATGTAAATCCATATGATTTTAACTTAAAAAACTTCTGAAGAAATGCAATAAGTGCAACAAGCTCTTTGATAACATAAAGTAAATTTTAAATAAAGATGGATACACATTAGTTATTCATACTTACATATAAGTAGCCATGGCTTCTGTGATTCCATATAAGTTATGAACATTGTAATGTTCTGAAATATGCTGCTTTGCAGTCATACAAAGAGTTCTGACACGAAGTGGATCTGTTTTTCCTGGAAGATATGCTGGATTTTCAAGAGAGGAATCAGGGCAACCATCTACAGTTCCATTGTAGTAGAAGTTTGATGGCTCATTCATATCCTAACAGAAAAAAAAATTGAGAAAAAAATATTACAATTTTAATAGCGATTCATCTTTCTTTGGGAACTACTAGATACAATGTAAGAAATCAAAATCTAAACCTTGTGAAATATCAGACATACACTTTTATTACAATATATGAAACAAGAAGAAAATAGAGATGTGAAAATATTTCTGTGAAATTATTAAATGCACTACAATTGTCTATATTCACTATACCAACAAACTAAAATGTTAAAAATGCAACACTCCAATATTCAAAATAACTGCTGTTTAAAATGCTGACAAAGTCAAATGCTAACAGTCTATAGTAGATTAAAAGCCAGCCAGTTGTAATGTCACTATGTGAAAAGGATATATTATCATTTAAATAAAATTTCTGATAGCTTTTTTCTCTTCTCATCCAAGAGAAAAAAAGTCAAGAAAAAAAAAGATAAAAACATGGATATATTACCAACAGAATATTATCATCATTATTATACAGGGTCCATAAATAAGAAAACACATTTGATTGTGATTAATAACACTATTTCAAATATATACTTTAATTAAATCTGGTACAAAAGAAAGGGCATATTTAAATTAAAAAACAAAAAAAAAAATTTTTACATACGTTCAATATAGCTACTATTTTAGTCTTTGGCAAAATTGTAGTCCTTTTGGCATAAAGCAACACATAGCAAGGTATAATTCTTCAAAATGTTCTCAAATTCCCTAAATATTAACTGCTAAAGCTTCAGCAGATACCTGTGTTTATTACTAAATACTTTACCTTTTAAGAATCCCCCCCCCCAAAGTAATCACAGGGTATTAAATCTGGGAAATGCAGTGGCCATTCAATGGAACCCTACTGTTTGATCCACTGACCTGGAAACTTTTTATCTGATGATCTGCAGACATTTTATGAAAAGTGAGTGGTACTATATCCCACATAAAAAAAAAAAAACAAAATGCCAAAAATAGATTCTGGACTGCATTAATGGTATTATTTTGTCTTTTAGCAGCCTCAGATAGCTTTCTCCTGTCATAGTTCCTTCAAAGAAAAAAAGGTCTGAGAACACCTCATGTCCAAATTCTTGTCCAGACTCTCAAAGTACATTTAAATCCATGTTAAACAATAACTGGAGGTTGTTAAGAATAATAAACACAGTTGTAGTGATTAACAGTTCCATTAGTTTAAATGTGGCTTCACTATTTCACAAAACATTGTCAATGAAATCTGGATTTGTAACTCTCATGGCCAAAATCCATTTGGCAAATTCCAATCTTCTATCTAGATTGTTCTCATTGAAACTTTGTAGTAATATGGGATGGTAAACCTTGTATTTAAGTTCCTTTATGATTCTATGTAAGCTCATTTTAGGTATTTTAAGTTCTAAACTTTTCTTTCTTTCTTTGAGAATTTTTCAGAATTTCTTTTGATATCCTCTTCTACAAGTTCCAAATCAGCAGATATCTTTGAGATAAAAGGTCTACCAAATTTTGGTAGATTGTGTACTGTTCTCTTTTCATCAAACTTCTTCGCAATTTGATTGCTTTATGTCTTTACTGTGACTTATGTACAAAAATTGGAGTGCAACTGCTACACAATTTTCATATTTTGTATGCTACTTTAAAATTTCAATCCTCTCCTGCACTGTACTTTTCTTTTGTTCAAATTATTCTGCAATAACAAACAAAAAAAAAGACTATAAACCATTCTTCAAATAGCTTATACATATTTACAGCAGCACTTATTCAAAGCAGTTTCTTGTGGACCCCCCCTGTATTATTATTATTACTAAATCATTTACACATTACATATTTGCTAGTTATGTACGTATTATGTAGAACCACGAGAGATCACATCTAAATCCTTGTATTAAGCTGCATCCACACAAATGCCTCATTTTTAGCATTTTTGCATATGCAGCAATCACAACTAGAAACTCACAACTCTGGCACACATCAAGGTCAAGCACTATTTTATTGAAAATAGTGCATAACCATTGCATGTTGCAATGAAGTAGCACAAGTACAACAGCAGTCAGTCAGACCATGCCAGATGGATCTGGTGTGACCACAAGGGATCAACGATTACCTAGTATGAAAGAAAAGATACATTACTAGGGATTAACAATTATGTATTGTGAAAGAAATGATACAGTATTTACAGTGAAAAACTCTTTATTCACTATTTACAATTTACTGTGAATTGTATTCACAACTTATTCACAACATAAATAAATTATATTCACATTTTTTCATTTTTTAAATATTTATTTCCATATTTCAATACAAGTTTTGATATTTATAATTATTTAAAAGCAACAATGTATAGCCCTTTTCACTTAGTATGAAATTTACTTTCACTTAGTATGAAATTTACTTTCATAATGCTGCACCACAACAAAGATGCAATCAGTTTGAACAATTTATGAGTTTCAGTTTATAATACTCTGATTAACCCATATTCTTCCTGCATGGCTGAACTGGGTGTGATTTATGCAGTCAAACTAACTAGCTGCCCATTCACAGCATCAACCTGATTTGAGCAAGTGCATGTGTGTGTGTGTGTAGGTGCCTCTGTAGCCAGGTGGGAAGGAGCAGCAGTGCGTAGCACATGCTTCTTAATTAGACCGGGGTTCGAGCCCATCACCACCAAATGCGGAGGATGCGGAAAGGTCAAGGAATGACCACCGCATATCCCGGAGCAATATGGCCTTATTTGCTAATGCTCCTAAAAATCAAACAACAACAAGCATGTGTGTAAACAAAGTTTCTCTCTTTTTTTTATTTTCAACATGTCATTTGATAATAAGGGGAAAAAAATCTAAATTTCACAGAGGACTATTAATAATTTGAAATGCTGAGGGTGCAAACTTGAAAGGGTATTCAGATGGATATATACTACAAGAAATGAGTTTAAAATAGTGAGTTGGCATCAAAAAAAGTGAAAAGTGAAATTCTTATTTTTGCAAATAACATCAGAAGACTTTAAAGAAAAATACAACTTTTTTTGGACATTCTAATTAAATTCCTTATTTTATTAGAATGTCCAAAATTGCAACTCCATCATCTTGTAATTCAAACAACTTTGTATTTTTGTTCAGTTTAAAATATTTCTTCATCAACTGTTCAAAATGCTGATAAAGGTCAAATGCCAGCAAGCAGTCTATAGCAGATTAAAATACAGTTAATCTGCTATAGACTATTTCTGTTTTAACTATTCTGCTTCTTTTCCTTCTGCCTCCATTTAAAAAATAAATACAGCACAGACTCCTTCACAAACAAGTGGATCAATCCACTGACATATTAAACAATAAATATGATGGAAATGAATGGTAGAAATAACTGGTAAAAATTAGCAGATAACGAGCCATAAACTGTCTAGCTCACACAGGAGTATGAGTTATTTTTGTAATTAATTTAATTTAATTTAATGCCAACTATCTTTTATTAAATTTATTTCCCTGTATGCAGTAGAGAAGTATCTTCTTTCATATTTATTATCATAGCTGACCATATAAGAACACCAATATAGGGAAAAAAACTGTAAATTTGTGGTAATGTGTAAACACAGACAGTCATGCATCTTCTAATTTGCTGAATATGCTTTTACTCAATACTGCATGCACTTCATACACAAAAGGAAGCATCATGTGGATGGACCTTATAGCTGCATGAGGCAATTTTCTTCTGAGCAGGGTCAAAGCATTATAGTTTTCCTCTACCCTTTGTTTTTCATTATTCCTAAGGTTTTTTGATAACTAGTGAGGTTACAAATTGTGATGTTGGGAAGGAAGGCCAATTCCAAACAATGAGCAGGAATAAATTGAGTGAGGAGAAAAAATTGGAGACCAGAGAAGATTAAGTTAATCTGGCATCCCTTTGCAGTACTTCAATAGTTTAATAATCATAAAAGTTGAACATTAAAGTTGCTGGACCATCTGATTTGAGATGAATCTGTGTAGAGATGGACCCCATAATTATTACTGTGTCACAAAAAAGGAGTTGCTCGCTCTCTCTCTCTCTCTCTCTCTCTCTCAGGCCAGTAGAGAAGGGGGGAGTACTAATAATGCCAGTTACAAGATGGTCTCATATTCTGGTGGCCTGACATGGATTTCAAAGCAGTATTAAGAGCAGTAAATGAAAAAAAGGGCCTGTGGTCTGGATTCCATGACTAAAAGAAAATAACAATACAGTATATGTCTAGTGATAAATTTTAATGACTAAAAAATGGAGCTTTCAGGGTAAATAGACCCTTTCTTCCACATTATAACATCAGATTCTAACAGAATATGGACGTTAGAGATAAAAATTTAACAGATACAAGAGTTGTGCATACATGGCCACGTGATTGAGCATTCATATACTAGATTGTCGTTCATTGTTGTTACACGGACATGTGTGGGTTTGCTGCCAGCGTTTGTTGAGCTTCAAGACAGTTGATTCCACGATAGGGTGTAGTCTCGTGCCCTTGCAGCGATTCAAGGTGCTTGAACTGCATGATATGTTTAACGATTCTAGCCAAAAGTGGTGGCGGAAATGCTGGGATTGGTCAATCACTTTGTAATTGCATTAAGGGTTAAGATCATAGTGGGTCGACCAGAAATATGCTTTGTAAAAAGGATAGGTGGAACAGGACCAGGGTATGTCTGCCAGGGGCAAAGGTTGATGACGTTGTAGAGTGGATATATTCTTTTAAGGGCACGAAAGGTGATATAGTTGTACACGTTGGCACTAATGATATTAAGAGTAGGAGACCGGCGGAATTACTTAACAAGTAAAGGTCACTGTTGAAAAAAAGCCGTGAATTAGGGTTGAATTTGAAAGTGTCTGCAATTCTGCCCAGACACGATAGGAGGGAGTATATGATGAGAGCCCTGTCGATCAATTCAGCCCTGGAAGGATTGTGCAAGGCTCAAGGGGTCGAATTTTTTGCAGCCTGGTCTGTACTTGTTAACAGGAGAGACTGCTTCTACAGGCATGGGATACACTTAAATAGAAAGGGTGCAAGAATGTTTGCTGATGCTATCGAGGCAGTGTTAGGTGGGTCGGAAAACTGCTAGATTGGGGGGATACAAGGACTAATAGATTAACAGTAGCCACTGGCAGAGGTGAAAGTGATTCTTGCACTGCTTCTATTGGAATGAGCCGCAGCCTGGAAAATAAGATGCAGGATATTTCAGAGACTGCTGGGAATCATTGGAGTACAAATAAACACATAGGTTGTGTTAGGGTAGCTAAGAAAAAGAACAGGTGCATGTATACTTGCGTGTACACCAATGCTAGGAGTTTAGTAAATAAATTTGATGAATTTGAGGTATTGCTCAAAACATCAAAGGCAGATATTGTGGGATTTCAGAGACGTGGTATCACACAGATATAAGGAATGCAGAACTGGATTTTGGGGAGTACAATGTCTACAGAAAGGATAGACAGGATAGGAAGGGAGGAGGGGTTATGCTATTAGTTAAGAAATACATAAAATCCAAAGAAGTGAAGCCAGTCGACATTGCTGGACAGTGCAGTGTCGAGTCAGTTTAGTGTGACATAAGCATTGGGAGATCAAAATTGAGGGTAGGAGTGTGCTATAGGCCTAATGACTCTGATGAGTATAATAAGAAACTGTACAGAGAAATAGCGTGGGCCAGTAAATCTGAGAGTCTTATAATGGGGGATTTTAATTTCCCAGATATTGACTGGAATTTGGGGGCTGGTCACTCACACACTAGCAAGGCTTTTGTGGATTTATTGGATGATTGTTTTCTACATCAGCATGTTCGGGAGGCAACTAGAGGGAGTAATACTCTTGACTTGATTATCAGTAGTGATTCTTCATGCATTAAGAATCTGCAGGTAAATGAACCACTAGGTGGCAGTGATCACAGTGTGCTGAAGTGGGATTTACTCAAAGAGGTAACTACCATTAGGGGTAAAGGGAAGGGTTATTGCTTTCGTAAAGGCGACTATGATGGACTGAGACAGTATTTAAATTCTATACAGTGGGACCAACTGATGATGTTACCAACAGCAAATTCAAAATGGGAAGAATTCAAAGAACTTATCTTGGAAGCTACTAGGCTTTACATACTAACTAAGAAATATTGTTCAAGGTTTAGGCCTAAGTGGATGTCAGATGAACTAATGAGACATATGGCAGAGAAGAAAAATGCATGGGATACATACAAATTAACACGTGACACAGAAGCCTATGATAGATACAAGTTGATCTGTAACCAAGTTACAAAGGAGGTTAGGCAGGTGAAGGCAGATTACGAGAAATCTTTGAAAGGGGTGCAAAGAAAAACAGCAAAGAGTTCTTTACTTATGTAAACTCTAGAAGGAAGGGGATGAATCAGATTGGTCCACTTGATATCGATGGGTCAACTGTTGATGATCCTGCTCAGGTAGCTAACAAACTGAATGAATATTTTGCATCGACATTCACACATGAGGAGTTATTCAGCGAGGGGAATGCCAGAGATGTATTCAACTCTGGCAGTAAGCTAGAGAATCTTGTAATAACTGAGAGTAAAGTGGAGGAGAAATTGTTGAAGATAAATACAAGAAAGGCACCTGGGGTGGATGGGATCTATCCAGTTATATTAAAGGAGGCAGCAAAGGAAGTAAGCAAACCCTTAGCCATAATTATGAGAGCTTCCTCGGACTCAGTGGAAGTACCCATGGATTGGAGATGTGCAAATGTGACTCCAATTCACAAAGGAGGATCAAAGGGTGACACAAATAATTATAGACCTGTTAGTTTAACTTCTGTTCCTGGAAAATTAATGGAGGCACTTGTTAAAGAAGCACTGCAGGATCATCTAGACAAGACTTCAGTCATAGCTAAGACACAGCATGGTTTTGTTAAGGGGAAGTCTTGCCTGACCAATTTGATTGGATACTATGATGCAGTCACAAAAGAACTGGATGCAGGGAATAACTTTGATATTATATACTTGGATCTTAGAAAGGCTTTTGATACAAGTTGCACATGGAAGACTGCTGCACAAATTGGAGCAGTGTGGCATTGGAGGCAAATTGCTGCTATGGATAAAGGGGTGGTTGAGGGGGAGAAGACAGAGAGTGGTAATCAATGGACACTGCTCATCATGGACTAATGTTATTAGTGGAGTCCCTCAGGGTATTGCATCCATTATTGTTTTCTGTATTTATAAATGATATTGATGATGGTATATCAAGCTTAATGTCCAAGTTTGCAGACGATACGAAGGTTGGCAGGGTTGTCAAGGACACTACTGACACTATGCTACTGCAACAGGATCTGGAAAGGTTGAGCAGATGGGCTGAGAGGTGGCAAATGAAGTTTAATATTGACAAATGTAAAGTACTACATATGGGAAACAGCAACCCCAGAGCAACATATCAACTCTGTGGTACTACACTGACAGTGGTAGAGAATGAAAGGGACCTGGGGGTGATTGTGCAGGCAGATATGATGTTTTCTGAGTAGTGCAGACGGGCTGCAAGAGTAGCTCATGGTGTATTGTCAATGATATATAGGAATTTTTCTTGCAGGGATAAGGAGGTGATTATTCCCTTGTATAAGGCAATGGTCAGACCACACCTAGAGTACTGTATACAGGTCTGGAGGCCTCATTTCAAGAAGGATGTAGAGATGCTGGAACGAGTACAGAGAAGGGCAACAAGATTAGTGAATGAAACAAAGGGGTGCTCTTACGAAGAAAGGCTTAAGTTTTGCAAATTACAGTGTCTGTAGACTAGGTACCAGCGAGGTGATCTGATAGAGGTGTATAAAGCCTTGAATGGTTTGAGCATGCTCAATGCTGATGGGATTCTTCCTCTTGCTCAGAGTAATCACCTGAGAGGGCATAAATTCAAAGTGAGAAAAGACAGATATAGGATAGACATGAGGAAATTTGCCTTTAGCCAGCCGGTGGTTGGTTGGTGGAATAGACTTCCATCCCTTGTCGTGGAAGCTTATAGCCTAAATAAGTTTAAGGCTCAGCTGGACAGGTATTTCGAACAAACAGAAGGGTGAAGTGGAAGTGGTTATTTTTTATTTATTTATTTTTTTTTTAAATTTATTTATTATTTTTTTATTTATTTATTTATTTATTTTTTTTTTTTTGGCTGATGCTGCATAAGCTTGCTTTCTTGCATCAAATTCCTCTACTAATGCTAATGCTAAAATGTTCCGTGATTGCGGAGTGGTCAGGGTCACCAAAGCGAATCAATCTGTCATGCTGTGCAAGGTGGTCTTGAAGGAGTCTCAAGCTCTCCCCTATATAGCAACTGCCACAATCTTTGCAAGTTATGATGTATACTACTCCGCTATGTAAAAGAGGAGCAACTGGAGTTTTCACATTAGAAATCAGAGAATGTAAGATCCTACCAAGTAGTTGTATGCATTTTATATGGTATTTCCGGAGGATTTTCGAAATCTGGTCCGAAGTGCCTGGATAGCAGGGAATATAGGCGGTAAGCATATTGTCATGTGGAGACAATGGCCTCACTCTTGCGTTTGTAGCAAGCACTTGTCTAATATATGGGTTGGGTAACCACAATTGACCAGGTCAGATTTTACTCTGGAAATCTCGGTGTGCCTAGCTTCCTCTTGAGTAGGATCATCAATATTCAAACCATCTATGTTAAGAGGACCAATCTGATTCAACCCCTTCCTTCTAGACTTTACATTATTATTAGTCATATGTGCAAAGAAGCCACAGGAAGCCACACCAACAAAAAAAATAATAAAATAAAATAAAATAATAACAATAATAATAATAAATAAATAAAAAATAATAATAATAATAAATTAGTAAAAAAAAATTGTTCTCTCTCAAGATGTTGTAGGAGCAAAAAACAGTTAATAATTTAAATGACATAAAGAAGTCAAAACTTTAGGTATTTCATATGGAATATGAATTGGAAAAAATAGTTTCAAAAGGTTATGTGTTCATACTAAAGTCCATTCTAATTTGAGTGTCATAAAACGACAGTGAGTGCTTGCTTACTATACTAGAAAATTTGCAAGCTACACAGATATAGAAAGTCAAGATATTCCTTAATTTACTGAATTTATAAAGCTCAAATTATTTTGGTACTAAAGTAGAATTCCACTGTTTGTCCCTTTCATGATCAATGATTATGATTTTTATTGTGCTCAATACATTATGATTTTTACCCAAACATGCATGTGATTTATAACCAATATTAAACTCACTTGAGTTTCTACCTTCCTTGTCCAATAATACTGGGTGTTACTTGGCTTTATGATAATTTACTACCTTCCTTAACTCCAGAAGAAAATATCCTATGGCAATCAAGTAAAAAAAAAAAACTTTGCATAACAGTGCAAGGTTTTTTACAGTGGTGCACTATAACCTAATGCACTGCAAAACCCCCAAAGACAAACAAACAAGGAGCATGGTATAAGGAGTTGCCACTGACCGAAAACTGCTTAATAGAATAGAAAAAGTAGAATATACCTAAACATTATTAACTGCCATAAATACACAGACACACACTGCAAATAGAAATCCGTGTATCAGTGCATGTTCGTGTGTATTTGTGAAGGCTCATTTACACTTGTGCAGAATCATTAATTGTACGGTTATCCTTCCCCATTCATGAATTCAACGTTCATGAGATCTGTGTATTTGCAAAATTTCTGGGGAAAAAATATTCTGTACAATACATGTGCTGTACATACATGTACAGTACCAATGTTCATGTACAATACATACCAATCCTGTACATACATGTGCTGCTTCACTGGTGCGAATGCACCTAACTCTGCTTAGCAGTGCCAGTGTAAATATATCCACTTTCCCATTCCCGTAGTAGTAGTAGTAGTAGTAGGTGCTGTAATGCATTACCCTTAAAAATGCCAAAAGAAAGAACAGAATCTAGTGAAGAGATGGTAAAATGTAATGCACTTAAATAAAAAAATAAAAGAACAGTCAGTCCTCATATAGCACGATAGTTGTGTTCCTAAAAACCCTCGTGCAATGCAAAATCATGCAATATAAACAACAGGCCCTATGGGAAAAATAGGGTTAGGTGCCGACCACCCAAGATTGAACACACATTTGTAATCAAAACATTACCAAACACAATAAATTATCATAATAAAATACTTACATATTTTATTACGACTATTACGTAATAAAATATTGCTAATGCCTTTTGCTTCTATCGTAAGCAAACTTGTTTTTTGTTTGATTTTCTATCCAAATAGATGACAGCCGTTCCATCTCTTCCAATTCTTTGTGTCTTAATCTAATGGATTTTAATTACACTTTGAGTTGTTCCTGCTATAAAAGTTGTTTTTATTTTCTCTGCATTCTTTGTAATTCTCAGCATTGCCTCATTTAGGCCTGTAGCACATGCAATATCACATGGTCTTTCATTTCGCTCAAAGCATTTCACAATTTTTTTTCCATTGACAGAGGCAGACTAGCCATAAGCCTTACCAGGGAAACCACGGTGGGTCAGAGGCCGGTGTGATTTTGGCCATAAACGCTAGTATGAGGCCACTACAAATTTTTCTGGGTAAGAATTTTTGACCCAGTCTGCCTCCGTTTATCAATATTGCTTTTCTTTTTCTCCCTGAATCTGTAATGTCTTCACCAGGACGCTTCCTTTTCACACCTTTTAAGTATTTTACTCATAAAATATTTAAGTATTTTATTCATAAACTGAAAACAGAAAAGAAGGAATCAGTTCCAATGAATCTAACACCTAAAGTCATTAATTAATTTAGACCTTAAATAAATGAATAAGATGTAGCATACTTACTATCCAGGCTCCATCATAAGGTACAAGAATATAGAAGTCTTTCATCTGTTTAGTCCAGTATTTTGTACCATTTGGATGTGTAAAATCAGGAAATACAGTATTTTCTGTGTTCCACACCTATATCAACAGCAAAAGAACAAAACAATCATAAAAATATTCATAATCAGCATTTAAAAATTAAAGAAACAAATATGGTTAGGGAAGGACGTTATGTGGCTTCTATCCATTTAAATTATAATATATCTAAATTACCACTCTTATACCATGTGGAGTTTTAATATATTTTATTTAGGTGTTACCTAAACTAATATACAATGAGTAACGTTTCAAGTACCTTGCCGATACCCATCATCAGACCTTGCTGCTGATCGATACCTCCTGCTGGACACTCAGACCTAAATTTTAGGTCTTTAGGTAAGATTTAGGAGGCGAGTCAGCAGCAAGGTCTGATGATGGGTATCAGCAAGATACCTGAAATATTACTCATTGTATATTAGCTTAGGTAACACCTAAATAAAATATATTAAAACTCCACATGGTATAAGAGTAGTAATTTAGATATATTATAATTTAAATAAAGAAACGAATAACACAGTGTATTTCAGGAAATGGTATAGAAAGGATATATTTCAAAAAAATATATATATAGTTCTGAGTTTAAGCGAGATTCAAATTTTAATTAAATTTTTCCAAAAAAAAAAAAAAAAAAGTCTGTTCAGTTTATTCATAATTTATAAATAAAACTTGTTGAATCTCCGAATAGAATATCTGAATGAAGTGCTGTTTTCATATAGCATTAATTGATCAGTTATTGATATAAAGTTACTAATTATCAGTACTTCATTATTAGAAGGCATGTTTACCTCTGAAAGATCATCTCTATAGAATACTTTATGGCCCATCTAGTTCATTTGGACTAGAATTTTCTCCTCGGAACACAGATCAACATTATTGCAGCGCATGCATGCACACACACAGTCCTCAGTAAGACAACTGAAACACATGTCAACACTGACATGGCCATGAAGCGGTTCCCAAGCGACTAATCACTTCCACTAATGCCAGACACAGTCTAGCTTGGTATAAGGCCTGCTGTTCTTGTCTGAGGATGTTTTTCATGGTATGGCCTGGAATCACTGGTTGTTTTGGACAAAACCATGAATGTAGGATTGAGGTCTAGCTAGATGTCCTGGACAATACTGCATTACCTACATTTTGGCTGCATGTCTGGAAAGGCTCATACTTGCATCAGTAGGAACACTGCTCCATGTCATACTGCTTGCATTAGACAGGCTGGTTTGAGAATCTGAGCATCAAAAAAATTGGACTGGCAGGACAAGAATCCTGATCTCAATTATCCTACAGAGAACTTCTAAGATGAACTGGATAATTTTTGAGGAGAGACTACCCAAAAAACAGAGCAGAACTGGTCACAACTTTGAAGGGGCCAAATGGTGTAAAATATCAAAAAACATTTACAAAAAACTCATGGATAATGTTTCAGGGAGACAAGACGCTGTCACAAAAGCTAAAAGTTTCAGCACACGTTATTAGTTTTCCTTTAAATAAAGGTTATTTGTAAATAACTAAGTGTAGGTATTAATAGTAGGAGGATGAAACTCCTACAAGAAAATGTTATACCCAATTAGTTATTTAAATAAACTCAACAAATCCATAACCATTGCATGGATTCGTTAAGGAAAGATCTTGTCTGACCAATCTGATTGGTTACTATGATGTAGGAACAAAGGAACTGAATACAAAAAATAATTTTGACAGTGACAAAAGCAGCACACTGCTCTTCTTGGATTAATGTTATTAGTGAAGTATCTCAGGATTTGGTGCTGGGGTCTTTATTTTTTTAAATTTATTAATGATATTGAAAAATATCAAGTTTAACAACAAGGTTGCAGATTATTTGAAGGTTGATGGTTAATGAAAAAAATCAGATTATATGAAGGCAGGGTGATTAACAACAGAAATCAGGGTATGATGCTGCAATAAGACCTAAAATAATTTTCCAGATAGGCTGAGAAGTGGCAACTGAAGTTTAACATTGAAAAATGCTAGATACTGTATATAAGAAACAATAATCCCAAAATAACATACTAATTATTAGCAATTAGTAGTACCACAAAGGTATCATGATATCAAGAAAGAGAAAGAAAAAGATGACCTGGAGGGAGGGGTAGTTTACAGTCTGCTATGGTTTTCTGTGAATGAAGTGCAGACAGGCTGCTAGAACAGCTCATGGAACTGAATTTACAGGAATTTTGCTAGCAGAGAGACAAGGAGGTGATTGTCCCATTGTATGAGGCAATGGTTAGGCTGCATCTTGAGTACTGCATACAGATCAGGAAGCCTTATTTTAGGAAAGATATGTATCTGTTGGAATGGATGTACAGAGAGGAGTAACAAGATTATTCAAGGACAGAGATGAGCACTCTTACCATAAAAGACCAGCTCTGTAACCTGCAATGGCCAGAAACTATGGACCTACAAGGAGACCCCATTGAAGTGGTTTGATTTGGTTTTGGTTTTTATGGCGCATGGGTGACTAAGGCATGTCCAACTCATTGAAGTGTTTAAGGCTTTAAATATATTGAGTAAATTAAATTCCAGTGGCATCCTAACTCTTGCTCTAATAACAGACATAACTGGACAATATTTAAATTGAAAAAGGATGGTTGTTGGATAGATGTGCAAAAATCAGCTTTCATTCAGATGATAATTCATTATTGGAACAAACTACCACTTCATGTTGTGGAGGTGGGAAGTTTGAATAAGTCTAAAGAAAAATAAGGCAAATTATTAGAAGGGATAGACAGATTTTTTGTGATGCTATATAAGCTTGCTTCCTGGCAATGTTTACAGGAAGTAATACCAATACTACTAACACTAATAATAATTAAATAACAATCAAATTAAATGAAGAAATTACAGACCAAGTCTAACCTAGAAGATTGATGTAACTACTGATGTATCTCACAAGTTAAGCTCATATGTTATGATGTGGAATTAAGTGTAAATTATTTTGTAATTCTGACTTAACTCTTGTGTTCCTTTCACATAACATTTAAATATAATCATATTTGGAAAACTAATTTGTCATCCAACAGCACTACTCAGAGAACAAGGTTTCTGTGCCAAATTTTATTATTTTTTATTCATTTTAAATTAATTAGCATTCTTAAAATGATGTAAACATGTGCAGGAACAGAAATAAAGTATCATGAATTTATTACAGTGTCAGCTCTGAGAGAAAAAAGGAAATTAAAGAAACTACCAGTACTTCTTAAACAAGCAAAAATCATTTTATTTGATGAAGGAAACAAATAATAATAATAATAATAATACAACAATCATAGCATGCACAAACATGACACAAACTGTGAAATTTGAATATACTGACGAGTGGATATCATATACAACTGTTATATTTGTTTTATTCATTTATTTTTTTTTTCCAAATGAAATTGACTTATGTTCATTTCAGAAGTAGAGTAACAAATTTTCAGACTAAACCAAAGATGAGAAACAACTTTCTTTTCTCATTGAAAAAAAAAAAAAATCATAAGGGGAAAATTTTTATTTATAAATCATAAAATTTAAATGGAAATACGTAGAAGATAAAAATATATTTTATAAGTACTGAAATCCATTAGTAAAAGGTCCAGAAATGATAGAAGATTCCTAGAAGATAAAAAAAAATTAAAAAAAACCCAGAAACTTTTTCATAATTAAAAAAAAGACAGTTGGGCACCTCTCAGATCCTATACAAACATTTCTATTGTGTTGAGGAGCACAGCCAATTTTAACACCATATTCAAAAGTTTCAGCCCCAATAGGTTAAAAAAAAGTCTAAGACCTAAAAATAAACAAGACAGATCCAGATTTTTTTTAGTTGAAATACCCTATGTGTGTGTGTGCATGTATATACAAACATACTCATTTTTTTTTAAATATTGATATAGCATATATAAGCATAAATATGTAGGTATAGGTAATTTTGAAATAAAATATAAGAGAAATATTATTTATACAAATTACAAAATATTTCTCTTATATTTTGCAAGTCATTTTAAAAATTTCACACTCTTAACAGTTTCATAAACTTGAAAATGGATGTGACTAATACCGCTCATATTTATATTTTATAGTTTTTTTTTTTTTCAGGTAGAACTAATAAAAGTTTTGTTTTATTGTATTGAAAATAACAGATATAAAAACATTTAAATTGTCTAACTTTTCACTAAAAATATATTTTATAAGTACTGAAATCCATTAGTAAAAGGTCCAGAAATGATATACTCCTAGAAGATAAAAAAAATAATAAAAAAAAAACCTAGAAACTTTTCATAATTAAAAAAAAGACAGTTGGGTACCTCTCAGATCCTATACAAACATTTCTATTGTGTAGAGGAGCACAACTAGTGCTAAATTAATGCTTTTTGAGAAAACCTTGGAAAAAGTCCTCTCCTCAGCATGGCAAAAGTGTAGAGAAATAAAATACACAGTGCAGGATGCAATAAAAGTAAACCATATACTTATTTGTAGAAATAAGGACATGGACCAAAGGAAAGCAGATATCTCAACTAATGATACTGTCAACAGAATATTAGTTAAACAAATACTGGTTACCTAAGATGGTCCAAAGTAACAAAATTTCAGTGCCAACTTACTTTACCAATAAATAATTCTCCTGTATTATTTTTTATAAAGATATCCATTGCAATACCATCATCAAAAGGAGAATAAGTACCGGGTGGTTCACCATAACTGATTCCAGGGTCCTGAAAATAAACAAAATTAAAGAAGAGAATTTTTTTGTATTAAATATGAATTTTTTATATCTTTGCACAGATTAACAAATGTATTAAACAGATTAACAAATGTATTATTGTTAAGCCAAAGCATATTGTAAAATAATTTCAGGTTTTTATAAGATTAATCATAATTTAAACAGATTTTTTCATAAATAACAGTGAAATTTAGAAACATTTGTCAGAAATTTTATCCATCTACTTTTAACAAATAAATTAATTTCTAATATACTATGATATACAAGTTGTAATGAAAGTCCAGTTCAATGAAATTTAATATAACGTATCCAAACTGGCAACTTCTGTGTAGTTGTTACTTTGGTTACTTAAGGATCTTTTAGTTTCATTCATGAGTGAAGTTACTGAATGAAATGATGAAATGACCTCCTCTTTGATGCTGATCTTTATTTCATCAAATATTGCTGGCATGTTAATATAGCCTTTTCTCAGTTAATTCCTAAGTAAAATATTCAAGGAGGTCAAGGCAGTCATTCCATGTGGCCATTCAACTGGTCCTTATAATCTTGCCCTGGTATGGAACAATCAGGATTTTACGATATTAGAGAAATACTAATACAAATATGAAGTATATTTTTTTTTCAAAAAATTTACATTGAAAATCCAGGTATGCATCTTATGCAAGGTTCAGCATAACTTAAAAAACTATGATGACACAATTAACACATTAACAGGGGACTGTGATACATTAACAGTATCACAGTTCCCTGCTTCAGTTCTCATTCAATTCTCATGCTTTGGTTCTCATTCAATTCTCATGCTTTGGTTCTCATTCAATTCTCATGCTTTGGTTCTCATTCAGTTTTCATTATAGTTATAATGAAATCTTAATTACTCTCATGTTTCAGGAGAATCAGCATTCATATGAACTTATCACACAGATTAGAGATTAGAAAAGTAGATCAAATGAATGCAGTAATATCAGATGACATGACTGTATTCTTTAATCATAAAAAAAAAAGTAAAACAGTATGTTATCATGATTTCTGTGCCACATTCTTCTAAGTTTATACTGGATATGCGAATTTTTCTGTGAATAATTCATAATGTGACGATTATCTCATGCACTGATATTGAAATAACGCTTCATCGATAAAAATTAAGTTTATCAATAGGGTGATCGGATTTCAAAGTTTTTCTAGGATTTTTAGTATTAGTATTAGTAGTGGATACAAATGATGCAAGGCAGCAAACTTATATACTGTGTAGCATTAGCAAAAAAAACACCTCATTTGTCTAAGCATTCTTTAAGTTTATTTGAAGTATCCAGTCCCAAGAACAACAAGTGGAAATTTGTTCTAACAATCAACTATTCTCTGGCTGAAACCAAATTTTTGCTCATCCTAACCTGCAACTACCCATTTGCAATTTTAGTTTATGACCCCTTATACATGTTGTCTGAGAAAGAGTAAAAATGCCACTAGCATATAGTTTACACAATCCATTCAAAACCTCAGTATGTCAATCAGGTGTCCTTGCAGGTGCTTAGTTTCCAGGTTTGCAGAATTGAAGCCTTTGATGGAAATAACACCTTTTTGTGTCCTTGACTAATCTTGTTGCTCTTTTCTGTACCCCTTCCAACAGGTCCACATCTTCCTTAAAATGTGGCTTTCAGACCTGTATACAGTATTCAAGATGCACCCTAACCAATGCTTTGTACAATGGAATTATATACATCCTAGTAAAATTTCTGTATATCACTGACAGAACCCCGTCAGCTGTTGTAGAAGCTGGTCTGCACTGCTTAAAGAACTTCTTCATGTCAGTCTGTACCATTATCACTAGATCTTTTTTGTTCTCTGCCACCTTGAGTATGGTACCACATAATCAGCATGTTATTCTAGAACCACTGCTTTTCTGTCTTTGGCCACTCTGCAAACCTTTATATCATCTGTAACCTTAGAAAATAAGCTTGATATACCTTTATCAATATTGTTAATAAATATTGAAAACAATAAGGGCCCCAGCACTGAAACCTGAGGGATGCCATTAATAACATTAGTTCAAAAAGAAGTGCCCATTTATAAACATTCTCTGTCTTTTGTCACTGAGCAATTCCTTTATCCATAGCAGTAAATTGTGCTTTCCTAATACCACACTGCTGCAATTTGTACAATAATCTTTCATGTGGAATAGTGTCAAAGGCTTTACTGAACTCTAGTATATGATGTCAAAATTATTTTTTGCATCCACTTTTGTTACTGCATTATAGTAGCTAATCACATTGCCCAGACAAGATCTCCATTTTAAAAATTCATATTGTGACTGCATTTCTGTGCAGATGGTCCTGCATTACCTCTTTAACCAGTAACTCCACTATTTTCCCTCGAACAGAAGTCAAGCTAACAGCATCTGTAATTACTCACTTCACCCTTCAATTGCGAATTGGGATAGATTTGCTCATCTACAGTCCAAATGGAGACATCCCCTGAATCCAATGATGCTCTCATAATATGGCTAAAGGTTTGCTTACCTCTTTTGCTACCTCCCTTAATATAACTGGATAGATCCCATCCAATCCATGTGCCATTTTTATGTTTGGCTTCAACAATTTCTCTTCCAAATTTCTCTCAGTTATCATAGAATCATTTAGCTCCCAGTTATAACTTGATATACTTCTGGTATGCCCATTCCTAAAAATGTGTTCTGTAATGAATATAAATGCAACATATTTATTGTTTGTCAGCAATCTGATAAGATCATCAAATAACATACCAACTGTGTCGTACTGCATTCAGGATGATAGTGGAAAATGAAAGAGACCTGGAGATAATTGTATAGTCAGATATGAAGTTCTCTGAGCAGTGCAGACAGGTTGCCAGGACAGCTCATGTTGTTTTGTCAATGATATACAGGAACTTTGCTAGCAAGGATAAGGAGGTGATTATCCGATTGTATAAGGCAATGGTCAGTCTGTATCTTGAATATTGTATACAGGTCTGGAGGCCTCGTTTTAGGAAGGATGTAGATCTGCTGGAATGGATGCAGAGAAAGGCAATGAGAGTGGTGAAGGAAAAGTAACAAGAAAGGTTTCACTTCTGCAAACTGCAGTGTCTTGAGACAAAGCACCTGCAAGGTGATCTAATTGAGGTGTTTAAGGGTTTGAATAGATTGAGTAAGCTTAATGCTCATGGCATTCTTCCTCTTGTTTGGACTACATGCATGAGGGGGGATAAATTCAAATTGAGGAAGGATGGTTGCAGGATAGATGTGTGAAAGTTTGCCTTTAGTCAGTGAGTGGTTGATTGTTGGCAGTAGCGGATTAAGGTTGGTTGAGGCCCCAGGCGCAGAAGAAAATATTGGGCCCCTTAAAAAAAAAAAAAAAAAAAAAGAGAGAGAGATAGGGAAAATAAAAATACATGTTAACCGTTTTTTTAAATAAATAAAAAATATTATGTACTATTAATGTTTTATTTCCAATAAAATTTGAATATAATATAATCACTAATAGTTGAACATATTAGTTCAACTAATTTGTTGGGGTTTTGCGTGGGCCCTTCAGAAGTCGGGGCCCAGGGCGTGCGCCCGCTGTTAAATCCACCTCTGATTGTTGGAACAAGCTTCCAACTGTTGTGGTGGAAGTGAGTAGTAAATAAGTTCAAGGAAGAACTACACAAATTATTGAAGGGGATGGACAGGTGATGTGGGAGGATGTTTTTTTTTTTTGCTGATGCTTTATAAGCTTGCTTTCTTGCATCATATGCCACTGCTGCTGCTACTGCTACTACTACTATTAATAATAATAATTATACCATTGATATTCAGTGGGCCAATGTAGTCATCTCTTTCCTCCTAGTTACTAGGAGAAAAAAGCAAAGAATTCTCGTAATTTGACTTCACTTTGCCCCTGTGTCCCAAAATTTTATTTTGAATTGTAATGTAAATGTAACTGTTGTTTGGTTTTTAGGAGCAATAGCAACTAAGGCCATATTGCTCCGGCGATATGTGGTGGTCATTCCCTGACCTTTCCGCATCCTCCATATTTGGTGGTGATGGGCTTGAACCCCGGTCTAATCAAGAAGCATGTGCTATGTACTGCTGCTCCTGCCCACCTGGCTACGGAGGCGCCTTTTATTTTGAGATGCATGAATGTCCCATTTTTTTTTTTTTTTTTTTAAATATTAGTTAGTTAGTTATTTGGTTTTTAGGAGCATTAGCAACTAAGGCCATATTGCTCCATGATATGCGGTGGTCATTCCCTGACCTTTCCGCATCCTCCGTATTTGGTGGTGACGGGCTTGAACCCCGGTCTAATCAAGAAGCGTGTGCTACGCACTGCTGCTCCTTCCCACCTGGCTACGGAGGCGCCTTTTTTAAATATAACAGTTTATCAAGCATTTCTATTAATTATCTTCATTTACAGAAGGAATGCCAGGACATTCGCATTTCTGTTACTAGAAAAACCACTTATGCTAGTAGTTTCCCCAAGAGCTGATTCTAAGAAAATAAGGATGATAGGTGGGCATATATTTCCATTCCCTCTCTTCCATCTAATAACACTGGTCAACAGCTAAAATGTTTCGGTAATAAAGTTAGTCAAATTTGACTAATATTAATGTGGTAAATATGAATATGATAATTAAAATGGATTATTAGCTCTAGTTTTGATAGTACTATACATGTTACTTTCAGTACATTTTTGCTTGATTTTGGGGAAATTTGGCCTTGAGGCATAGTTTGTGGGTAATACTGTAGCCATCGGTGGGTAATACTGAGTCACACTATTTCCTGTCTAGACGTATTAGTCAATGTGAGCCAGGCATCTGTCCAGGCTACACTTGTTGTTTTTGACTTAGCAAAAACTTAAAATTTAGCATACCACATAAGCGTGTAAATAGTGCAAATAATTTTTGTTATGTTTGTGATGAAGTGACATTTGCATCATAAAAGCATGCCATTACTCCGATAATAAAAATGCATAAACTGTTATTTTGGCTGCGAGATTGGGACCAAGAAAAAAGCAGGGTGCCTTATATTTGCTGCAATACTTGTGCTTCTAATCTCCAGAGTTGGTTAAATCACAAAGGCCAATCAATGACTTTCATCATACCTATGATATGGAGAGAACCTTCAGATCATACAACAGACTGTTATTTTTGTATGGTACCACCTCTTCAGCAGGGAATTTCCAAGAAGAAAAAGTAGACCTTAAGTTACTCGAATACACCATCTGCTATTTGACCAATAACCCAAGGAAAAGGACTTCCTATTCAGGAGCCATCAGATGAATATGTTTTGGAATATGATGAAGAGTCAGTGGCTCTTCATCATAGAGTCGATGGCAGAGATAAAGCACCAGAACCCTCTGCATAACAGATCCTGATTTTATTTCAAATCCCCTCTGCAAAACCATACAAAATTATGAAAAATGAACTAATTGATATTATCAGAGATCTTGATTTATCAAAAAATAAGCCACAACCTTTAGGCTCAATACTGCAACAGTAGAATCTCCTTCAACATAATGTTAAAGTTATTGCCACCTTGTTAGGAACACAGTAGGGAAACACTAAATTTTGCTGTTTTCTTTTCAAATGGGAGAGTAA
This sequence comes from Mastigoproctus giganteus, assembly GCF_048544385.1. NCBI lineage: Eukaryota > Metazoa > Arthropoda > Arachnida > Uropygi > Thelyphonidae > Mastigoproctus > Mastigoproctus giganteus. The sequence goes on along the minus strand of NC_143586.1, from coordinate 17,560,021 downwards.
TCTTCTCATTACACAAGAAAAGACTGGCCTCCAAGGCAATCACTCAATACAGGGATAAAAAATATCCATTACAGTCCACTAGTTGAGCCAAGAAAAATCCTGTTACCGTCCCACACATAAAATTGGAACTTATGAAACAATTTGTTAATGGATCAAGATGGACCAGCTTTAAAATACTTCAAGGAAAAATTTCCAAGACTTAATGAGGCCAAAATAAAGGAAGACATATTCATTAGTCCACAGATATGGGACCTTCTCAAGGAAGAACACTTTGAGAAAGCAGCCTGGGATGCTTTCAAACTTGTAGCAACAAACTTTCCAGGAAACAACAAAGCAGCTATAAACAGCTTGTGAGAAACCTTCTGTCAACATACCATAAATTAGGCTGCAACATGCCATTAAAAATACACTTTCTTCAATCCAATTTAGATTTTTTTCTGGACAACTGTGGTGAATTAAGTGGAGTATGGCAAGAGATTCCATTGTCATGCTTATGGCTTCTTCATTACCGAGATGTCCTCTCGGTGATAGAGAAGTGACACAAAGACAAATGGAACTGCATAATGCTGACTACTGCTGGTCTGTGACAGGAGATGTCCCAGATATGAGGTACAAATGACAAGCAAAGAAGAAGCACAAAATGTGAGTCAAGTGATTTTATGTATTTTGCTGATCAATGTGATTAAATATATTTTTTTCAATAACTAAAAATATATCAAATTCTTATTATTTTGTAAAGTTTTTTATAATATAACATGTTTTTCATTATAAGATATATTAAAACAGTACGGTGGATGTTCTTTATTTATGCTGTTTTAGGCCTACACAGCATATTTTATAGCCTATAAGACATAGCAGGTATTTTCAAAAATTCTGATCACTCGGCTACAGCAGCATACCAGTCTGGATGCACCATTTTAGGAAGGATGTGAATCTGTTGGAACAGGTGCAGAGAAGAGCATCAAGATTAGTAAGGGGACACAAAAGGGTAGTAGTATTCTTACTAAGACTTCAGTTCTGTAAACTACTTTTTCTGGAAACCAGGCACTTGCAAAGAGACACTGTTGATATGTTTAAGGATTTAAATGGATTGAGTAAATTAAATGCTGATGGCATCCTTATTCTTTCTTAGACAATGCATGTAAAGAGCATAAACTTAAAATTTAAAAAGGATTGCTGTAGGATCGATGTACAAATAAGTGATTTTAGCCAGAGAGTAATTTATTGCTGGAACAAACTTCTATCTGGTGTTCTGGAAGTGGATGGTCTGAATAAATTTAAAGATGGATTAAATAAATTATTATAGTGGATGAAAATAATATGGGGAGGTGTGTTTTTTTTTTGTTGTTTTTTTTTCCTTGCATTATATGCCACTACTAATTATAATACTAATACATTTGAATTATGGGGAACTTTCAAAGCATATATCATCAACACCACAATGTATTTCATTCCATTTAGCAAGTACCATTATGGGAAATGCCATTATGGATGAAAAGAGATTTAATGAAGTTGATAGAGCAGAGGAGGGCAGCATGGAAAAATTCTGAGATAATGGGAGATTTCAGATTTGTATAATAATTATAATTTGACCTATAATAAAACAATAGATGCGGATTAGATGACAAAAATCAAAGTATTGGAAATCACTAGGAACAAGTAATTTTATTCTTATATAAATATGAAGAGGAAAGCGTAAACTAAAGAAAATTTTTGCATACAATCACAGATAATGTACTTGATGTGGTGAATTGATTCTTTGTATTGATCTGCACTGTAGAAAGTTCCTTTTGGACTGAATGTCCCTGAAAGCTCCTTTTATGCTATGTGAGCACAACAGGTTAGGTGATATTGATATTACTGAGGAGAGTCTAACAAACACTACTGAGCTTAAAAGTAGATAAGGTTCCAAATACAGATAATATTTACCCAATTATGCTGAACAATGCTGCAAAGGAATACATTAAATCACTTAAACTAACCATGAGTTCATATCTGGACTCAGAAGTAATCCCTTGAATTGCAACATCTCACTACTCCACACAAAGCAGAGTCAAGGATAGGATGGCAACTACAAACTGATCAATTTGACCTCAGTAGTGAAGGTCTGTGGTCAAAGGTGCATTACAGAATCATCTTGAGAGGTATAATATCCTAAATGGATTACAGTGTTGTAAAGGGAAAATCAAGCTCAAATAATCTGATAAATTGTTATGACATAGTCGCATAGGAGTTAAATGCAAGAAATAATACTGACATTATGTTGAACTGTTGAACAAAAGCCGAGAATTAGGGTTGAATTTGAAAGTGTCTGCAATTCTGCCCAGACACGATAGGAGGGAGTATATGATGAGAGCCTTGTCGATCAATTCGGCCCTGGAAAGATTGTGCAAGGCTCAAGGGGTAGAATTTTTTTCAGCCTGGACTGTACTTGTTAACAGGAGAGATTGCTTCTACAGGGATGGGATACACTTAAATAGAAAGGGTGCAAGAATATTTGCTGATGCTATTGAGGCAGTGTTAGGTGGGTCGGAAAACTGCTAGCTTGGGGGGAGACAAAGACCAATAGATTGACAGTAGCCACTGGCAGAGGTGAAAGAGATTCTTGCACTGCGAAAAACAAGATGCAGGATATTTCAGAGACTGCTGGGAGCCATTGCGGTACAAGTAAACACATGGGTTGTGTTAGGGTAGCTAAGAATAGAAACAGGTGCAGGTATACTTGCGTGTACACCAATGCTAGGAGTTTAGTAAATAAATTTGATGAATTTGAGGTATTACTCAAAACATCGAAGGCAGATATTGTTGGGATATCAGAGACGTGGTGTCACACAGATATAAAGGATGCAGAACTGCAATTTGGGGAGTATAACGTCTACAGAAAGGATAGACAGGATAGGAAGGGGGGAGGGGTTATGCTATTAGTTAAGAAACACACAAAAACCAAGGAAGTGAAGCCAGTCGACATCGCTGGACAGTGCAGTGTGGAGTCAGTTTGGTGTGACATAAACATTGGGAGATCAAAATTGAGAATAGGAGTGTGCTATAGGCCTAATGACTCTGATGAGTATAATAAGGAACTGTACAGGGAAATAGAGTGGGCCAGTAAATCAGAGTGTCTTATAATGGGAGATTTTAATTTCCCAGATATTGACTGGAATTTGGGGGCTGGTTACTCACACACTAGCAGGGCTTTTGTGGATTTATTGGATGACTGTTTTCTACATCAGCATGTTCGGGAGGCAACTAGAGGGTTGTTGTTGTTGTTATTTGGTTTTTAGGAGCATTAGCAACTAAGGCCATATTGCTCCGGGATATGCGGTGGTCATTCCCTGAATGACCTTTCCGCATCCTCCGTATTTGGTGGTGACGGGCTCGAACCCCGGTCTAACAACTAGAGGGAGTAATACTCTTGATTTGATTATCAGCAGTGATTCTTCATGCATTAAGAATCTGCAGTTAAATGAACCACTAGGTGGCAGCGATCACAGTGTGCTGAAGTGGGATTTACTCAAAGAGGTAACTACCATTAGGGGTAAAGGTAAGGGTTATTGCTTCCGTAAAGGCGACTACGATGGACTGAGACAGTATTTAAATTCTATACGGTGGGACCAACTGATGATGTTACTAACAGCAAATTCAAAATGGGAAGCATTCAAAGAACTTATCTTGGAAGCTACTAGGCTTTACATACCAACTAAGAAATATTGTTCAAGGTTTAGGCCAAAATCGATGTCAGATGAACTAATGAGGCATATGGCAGAGAAGAAAAATGCATGGGATACATACAAATTAACACGTGACACAGAAGCCTATGATAGATACAAGTTGATCTGTAACCAAGTTACAAAGGAGGTTAGGCAGGCGAAGGCAGATTACGAGAAATCCTTGGCAAGGGATGCAAAGAAAAACAGCAAAGAGTTCTTTACTTATGTAAACTCTAGAAGGAAGGGGATGAATCAGATTGGTCCACTTGATATTGATGGGTCAACTGTTGATGATCCTGCTCAGGTAGCTAACAAACTAAATGAATATTTTGCATCGACATTCACACATGAGGAGTTATTCAGTGAGGGGAATACCAGAGGTGTATTCAACTCTAGCAGTAAGCTACAGAATCTTGAAATAACTGGGAGTAAAGTGGAGGAGAAACTGTTGAAGATAAACACAAGAAAGGCACCCGGGGTGGATGGGATCTATCCAGTTATATTAAAGGAGGCAGCAAAGGAAGTAAGCAAACCCTTAGCCATAATTATGAGAGCTTCCTTGGACTCAGGGGAGGTACCCATAGACTGGAAATGTGCAAATGTGACCCCAATTCACAAAGGAGGATCAAAGGCTGACACACGTAATTATAGACCTGTGAGCTTAACTTCTGTTCCAGGAAAATTAATGGAGGCACTGGTTAAAGAAGCACTGCAGGATCATTTAGACAAGACTTCAGTTATAGCTCAGACACAGCATGGTTTTGTTAAGGGGAAGTCTTGCCTGACCAACTTGATTGGATACTATGATGCAGTCACAAAAGAACTGGATGCAGGGAATAACTTTGATATTATATACTTGGATCTTAGAAAGGCGTTTGATACTGTTGCACATGGAAGACTGCTACACAAATTGGAGCAGTGTGACATTGGAGGCAAATTGCTGCTATGGATAAAGGGGTGGTTGAGGGGGAGAAGACAGAGAGTGGTAATCAATGGACACTGCTCATCGTGGACTGAAGTTATTAGTGGAGTCCCTCAGGGCTCAGTGTTGGGTCCATTATTGTTTTCTGTATTTATAAATGATATTGATGATGGTATATCGGGCTTAATGTCCAAGTTTGCAGACGATACAAAGGTTGGCAGGGTTGTCAAGGACACTACTGACACTATGCTGCTGCAACAGGATCTGGAAAGGTTGAGCAGATGGGCTGAGAGGTGGCAAATGAAGTTCAACATTGACAAATGTAAAGTACTACACATGGGAAACAGCAACCCCAGAGCAACGTATCAACTCTGTGGTACTACACTGACAGTGGTAGAGAATGAAAGGGACTTGGGGGTGGTTGTGCAGGCAGATATGAAGTTCTCTGAGCAGTGGAGACGGGCTGCAAGAGTAGCTCATGGAGTATTGTCCATGATATACAGGAATTTTTCCAGCAGGGATAAGGAGGTGATTATTCCATTGTATAAGGCGATGGTCAGGCCACACCTAGAGTACTGTATACAGGTCTGGAGGCCTCATTTCAAGAAGGATGTAGAGCTGCTGGAACGAGTACAGAGAAGGGCAACAAGATTAGTGAATGGAACAAAGGGGTGCTCTTACGAAGAAAGGCTTAAGTTTTGCAAATTACAGTGTCTGGAGACTAGGCACCAGCGAGGTGATCTGATAGAGGTGTATAAAGCCTTGAATGGTTTAAGCATGCTCAATGCTGATGGGATTCTTCCTCTAGCTCAGAAAAATCACCTGAGAGGGCATAAATTCAAATTGAGGAAAGACAGATGTAGGATAGACGTGCGGAAATTTGCCTTTAGCCAGCGGGTGGTTGGTTGGTGGAACAGACTTCCATCCCTTGTGGTGGAGGTTGATAGCCTAAATAAGTTTAAGGCTCAGTTGGACAGGTATTTTGAACGAACAGAGGGGTAAAGTGGAAGTGGGTTTTTTTTTTTTTTTTTTTTTGCTGATGCTGCATAAGCTTGCTTTCTTGCATCAAATGCCTCTACTAATGCTAATGCTATTTTAGCAATGCATCTGACATGGTCTTATATGGGAGGTTGCTGTACAAGCTAAACTGTAATGGGATTATGGACAAGATTCTGAGGTGGACTGAGGAATGGCTGAAGACAGGAGAAAAACATTGTTATGAATAGCCATTCTTCTGAGTGGGCAAGGTTATAAGGAGTCCCTCAAGGTTTGGTGCTGGGGCTGTTCCTGTTTCTAATTTTCTTGAATAATATTAACGGAAAAAGAGTGATGCTAAAATTTGTAGATGATATGAGGGTTACAAGGATAGGTAACAATGCCAGCCATTCTGAGCTTCTTCAGAATGATTTGGACAGGCTTCAAGGATATTGGAGAATGGCAGGTACAAAGAATGTATCACTCCTTTTATTGAAAATATAAGATTGTTTAAATTTTGTTTTACATGAAAAATATTAGTGGTATAAAAATTACACAATCCCTTGATACAAAACAGAACTAAAAAAAAAATACCTACAGTTATGGGAACATAATGCATTTCTGCTTCATGAATTTCATTAACAAATTCTGGAAGACCTGCAAAATTTTTCTTGTCATAAGTGAAGTCATTACGATGTTCCATATAATCAATATCATTCCACTGAGCATCCTACAAAAACAAATTAGAATAAATAATAATACTAATGAACAGATTTGTAAGGGAAAGCTGTATTTATTTCACATTATCACTAGTTACAATGTTAAGTAGCATCGTAATTAGTAATATATTTATAGTAAATTACAGTGCAACTGAACATTAATTTATAATATATGAGAGTTGATCACAGCACAAATCAAATGAAAATTAAATTTCAATTGCTAAAATTTAAATTATACACTTTTATGTGGGTAAATTTAAGGATAAGTGCTTATGCTTCTATTGCAAAAATCACTGTTACCCCATACATACAGAACAGCTGTATGTATAGGGTAACAGTGATGTGAAGAAGCAGATACAAGGTGGCATTTACAGTGATGAGTGCACCCAAGCTAGCATAATACAGTGCTATTCAGTTTCTTAGAGCAGAGACCATTTCATGAGATTAATTAAATGCAAAAATTATGTAATAATGTACAAAAATAAAAAGATATTTATACCAAGTAAAAGAACTGTTGAAATTTACAACAAATAATGCCATAGAGGCACTGACTGCTAGCTGCATACCAACACAAAAATCCAAATTCAGACTATCCAATGAAAAAATATTGAAAATTCAGACTATCCAATGAAAAAATATTGAAAATTCAGACTATCCAATGAAAGAATAAATAAAAATTAAAAAACAGAGAACAGAAAAGCAAGGGATTGCACTCATCCAAGAAAGCAGAGTAACATGATATCTTGTGACTGGTTTCGTCACAACTGCTACCTGAAGTCACACACAGAAATGCCACCACTGTGCCAACCTAATGGGCAAATATAGACACTCACTAAAAAGAAAAATAACAGAAAACAAAGTTTAGGGGAACACAGTGATCACTTCATCCAGGAGACTTCAGTCCTGTGGACCAATAACTCCTTGATGAAGTGATGGTTCATAGGTTATTTATGGAATTTTGAGTAAGTTGATTAGTTGGTTTGTTTGTTTGTTTGTTATTTAGTGATGCATTAGTAACAATTTTAGGTAATAATTATGTCTATATGAAGCATCCCATTCCAAAACTCATCTTATCTTGGAGCAGATAAGATGAGTTTTGAAATGTCTTATTCAATTTTTTGATTCAATTCAATTTTGAAATGTCGATGAGTTTTGAATGTCTTATTCAATTTTTTGAATTTTATTTGAATTTGAAATCACAGCAGACTTAAACTTGCTCATTCATACAGTAAACTGTTTGAAATATAGGTCAGATTCAAAAACTTGCTATATCTAACACTGCTTCTATTTCAAAACTCCCTATATCCATCTAGCCAATTGTGCACTCTTCCCTCACATGTTCCATATAGTGTCTTTGTGTTTCCCTTTAATACTTATTTTAACAGCTGACTTGTTTGCATCAGCCTGCATATGTGAATTTATTGTTTTCTATGAGTTTTTGTAAAAAATAGTTATTCTGAATAGTGAAAGTGATGCATGTTATTTTGTCTGAATAGTCTGTAATGGATGCCTGATCTAGGCTCATGCTGGCTCCAACAAAAATGTTAGTAGTGGGGGGGAGGGAGTATTCAAAATACAGAAGATGGCAATTTTTGTGTATCTCATGAAGACAGTGAGAATTGGTGGATTGATGGTTTCTGTTTCAGACCTTTTCTGGAACACTATTGTGACTTCATGCCGTTCATTTTTTTTTTGCGAATTTCACTGGACACAATGAAAATACTTTTTGATCTGCATGTACAACTTTTTCTGTGTGTTTTCATAAAAATAATCATTCTGAGTAGTGAAAGTATTAGTATTAGTAAAGCAAAAGAAACAACTTTTTCTGAATAACAAAAATAATAATAAATAAATACTAATCTGATTCTTTTAGGTTAGACTCGCTGCCTCCAATACACTGGGAGGCGACTTATTCCAATGTTTGACAACCCACTGCCCATATGTGAATTTCCTGACATCCAATCTTCACTTACTCCCTGAGATTTTATATTTCTGTTTTCTGGTTCATGTCTCACCTATGATAGAGAACCGATCTTCCTCATTCTTTTACAAAATCCCTTCAGTGCCTTATACACCTTGATTAGGTTTCCCCTTAGGTATCTAATTGTCAAGCTTCATAGTTCACACCAGATTGAATCATAAAACCTAAGTCTTTTTCATCTGAACTACTTTTAGCCCCAGTTTATATGTGATTCCAACATTTCTGTTCTACAAATGGATAACCTTACTTGTTGAAGCATTAAACTTTAGTTGTCGTCTTTCTGACCATGTAAGCAACTGATCAAAGTCTTTTTGAAGCAACTTGGCCTGGCTTCAATTGTGAACCACCTTTCACACCTTCAAATCATCAGGAAACTTTGATAGCTTACCTTGGATAACCTCATCAATATCATTTATGAAAATCAGGATATAACAGTAGTATAACAGTATACACTTTGATCGGCTGTGCCAAGGCACAGCAAGCAGCAATTGGCAAGCGCAGTTCCTCCTACCATTACTAATGACTGGCAGGACTAGTCCTCTGTGTAATTTATCACTTATTTGCATTGGAATATGTTTATCAGGCTGTTAATTACCACTCATTTGCATTATAATGTGTTAGATAGGCTATCAGTTACCACTCTTTTGGTGCTTTAGGTGAGTGTGTTTATTCCATTTTTTGCTTGAATCCTTCCTGAACAGTGGCATAACTAACTGGCCCCTTTTTTTTTTTTAAACTAAACTTTCATTTTTGGCTAGTCAAAAAAGAACAGTTAGTTATGCCGCTTTTCATAAATGTACCGATTCATCTTTTTTTTCTTTTTTTTTCAAATCTGATAGTCTTACAACTTGCATTACAAAGGTAGAAATTGAATGTGGCTTGCTAGTGATAAAAACTGTTGACCTCTGATGTACATCAATAATTCTTAAACTGCAGTCAACAGACCCCTTGGGGGCCACAGAGGTCACAGATCTATGAATAATGCCAAAATTTCTTATAAATATTTAAAAACAAAAAATTTAAATTACCTAAATTACAGATATAATTTTATTAGGCTTGAAGTCAACAAAAAAATTTTATAGCTAAAATGGGGTCCTTAGTTCACAAGTTTGAGAACCACCAAGTTAAGTGACCGCTAATACTTTAGAACCTTGTTAACTCAGTTCCATTTAATCTGAGGTCATCACTAAATAAAATCACAAAATACACTTTTTTATTTTTTATTTTTTCTTTCCTTATAATCCAAGTTGGCTATATCCCTATTTACTTTGCATTATCAAGACTCTACTGTACTATATAAATATCTGGAAACAAATTATCACAGGCTACAATGGTTCTACACTATACCGACCTACATATACCTCATCTTCGAGGTACATTTAACTACTACCATATATTATTATTATAAATATCTGGAAATATATAGTTCTGTAAATTTGTTCTTACAAAAAAAATTCCAGCTTTCCTGGTTCTTTCCCACACTTCTCTTGTCTTGTTTACTGTGTCATAACCAAAGCGGCAAAGATGAAAGCCTAGTCCCCAATATGGAGGCATTGCTGGAAGTCCAATCAAGTGTATATACTGTTGGGTCACTTCACCAGGAGAGGGCCCCAAAAATATAAAGAAATCTAGAATTCCACCTATTGGACGGAAGGTAATAGATGGGGTGGGCTGAAGAATAATATCTGAAATTCAACAAAAGAAATGCAGAATTTGAATATGCCCTGGCATGAATTTAATTTTAATAAAAAAAAATCATATTTATTTGGTTATAAATTGAGATATCACTACTAGGTTGATAAAGTAAAATTAAATTGCACTTATAAAAATTTAAAATTGTTTTACATTCTTAAAGCATAGTATTGTCCTATTTTATCTTTGTATACAACACAACTGCAGAATTCCTTTTTTTTAATGTTTGTTTTTGTCCTTAGTTTTCTCTCTGTTTATATATTATTTTCAAAGTTGATAATAAGCAAGTTTATAAAATGAACCAGAGTGGCATGCAAAACTATTTTAGATAACCAAGAAATAAGAATGAAACATTCTTTAAAAATTGTTTGCCATTACTGCAATATCCTCTTCTTTTCTCATTAAACATATTGCTTGTTGGGTCTAGGATAGTCAAGAAATCCAACATATCCACTGTCAGATAGAACAGATCCACTGTCTTTCCACCTTCTTCTTGGTCTTCCTCTACTTTGGATGCCTATGGGACATTTAATATTTTTGTCCAATTATCCATCATATTAGCATTTAGTAAATGATGCAAGAAAGCAAGCTTATATAACATCAGCCAAAAAAAAAAAAAAAAATCTTCTAATTTCACCCATCCGCTCACTCCAAATTTTTGTCTAGTTCTGTTTCGAATCTATTTAAGCTATCAACTTCTACAACAACAGATGGAAGTTTGTTCCAGCAATCAACGACCCGCTGGCTAAAGGCAAACTTCTGCACATCTATCCTACAACTGTCTTTCCTCAATTTGAATTTATGCCCTCTCGGGTGATTATTCTGAGCAAGAGGAAGAATCCCATCAACATTGAGCATGCTCAAACCATTCAAACCATTCATTTATATACCTCGATCAGATCATCTCGCAGGTGATGATCTGATTGAGGTATATAAGGTCATCTCGCAGGTGCCTAGTCTCCAGACACTGTAATTTGCAAAACTTAAGCCTTTCTTTGTAAGAGCAACCTTTTGTTCCATTCACTAATCTTGTTGCCCTTCTATTTACATGTTTTTCCCATTCTTTTTTGGTATTATATATATATCCATTCATTAATAGCCTGTATTTTACATTGTTTCCTGATTTCTTCATTTTTAACTTTTCTCTTAATTTTTCTGTTTCATTTATACATTTTATTTTTACCATTGTACCCTTCATCTCTCGGCCATGTATGATCACTGCAATATGTTATTAATGAAATGTGAAGTTCAACAGCTAACAACTGGAATATTAGCTATAGGTATAACTAATACTTGGCAGTCTAATTATTATAATACAGTATATCATTACTTTTATTACTTACCCATAGCATTGCTATTCAGAAGAAATACTCCATGACTGTTTCCATCTTCTTCCAATGCAAGATAAAATGGATGACTACCATACAAATTCATATTTTCCTACATATAAGATAATCATATTAAATATATATGGAAAGAAATTTAGAATAAATTACTCTGTAGTCAATAACTATCAGACATGTACAATGGTGCAAAGGTTACATATTATAAGGATTTCAAATTTATGCTACACCTTATCCACATCATAGCACTTAGAGCCAAGAGACTGAGTTTGAGATTGGTGTTATTTTTGGTTGTCATATAGCTGGTGTGTCAATTCATGATAATGCTAATGGTCTATGCCATTCAAAATTGGCCATCAGTGAGATTATCATGAAATGGAAGGTGATAGTACCTCCACTACCATCCACCAATGTGCTGAAGAGCACTTCTGTGCTCTTCAGCACATTGGTGAAGGGTAATTGGAAAGGGTAATCAGAAGGGCTGCATGACAATCTCATAAAAAATCCATGAAAAACATGGCTTTTACTTCAAGTGAATAAGCAGATATATTCAATTATCTGTGAATAATTTATTCAGATAATGAGCAACAAGCTGTTATATAATATATCAAAGAAGCCAAGTATTTTTCTGTGTTCATTTTACTCCAGATTTAAGCCATGTTGATCAGCTGACTATGGTACTTTGTTACATTTCCCAATAATCTCAAGTGACAGTCTGAAAGATTTTTACTTTTAGACAGTTACATAGGGAAAGCATTAGTAAACACTTTATTGTATTTTTTAAAAAGAATCTGATACTGATATATCAAATGCTTGAGGGTACCCAATGACAATACAGCAAACATGTCAGTATAATTGCATTCAAACAAAAATACAAGAATTAAATCCATTACCAATTTATATACCATGCATAACTCATTCCTTAAACTCGTTGCATTGTTGTGCTGTTGAATACTGTATGGAAACTGTAAACTTTTTTGACAATATTGTAAATGCTCTTTACAGGGCTCCTACACATCAATGGTTGATAAAAGGGATTTCTTTGAGCAGAAAGTTTAGTTTAAGGTTTCTAAAAAGAAACCTTAAAAAGAGTCCATCTAATCTCATCACTGCATCTATCTCAAAAAATGCTGCAAAAGCTCTGTTGAAAGCTGTGACAAAATTAATGAAGTACTAAAATCTCTAGAAAATGATGACAATCAAAAAGCCAAAACATGTTGAGAGAAGCCAAGACTCTTTTACAAAACTTATCTTTCTTTGAAACAGTGTTATTGATTGTTTGTTTGTTTGTTATTTGGTTTTTAGGAGCATTAGCAACTAAGGCCATATTGCTCCGGGATATGTGGTGGTCATTCCCTGACCTTTCCGCATCCTCCGTATTTGGTGGTGATGGGCTCGAACCCTGGTCTAATCAAGAAGTGTGTGCTATGCACTGCTGCTCCTTCCCACCTGGCTACGGAGGCGCCATAGTGTTATTGATTGAAATATGGAAGATTTACTAGAGAACATCAAGATCAATCTGTAACTTCAGAAAATTAACCTGTAACTTTTAAATAGCTGTAGAACTGTTAATGTCTCTGCAAAGCTGCTGAATTTTCAACAATAGATTTTCAAAAAATTGAAAACCAGGCAATCAAAAAGGTTCAAAACATTAAATACAGAAATACTGATAAACACTGAAAAACATGCAAAACTTTTGCTAGTGTTAATCCTTGTGATGATGTGACAATGGATCTTTCTGAGAAGTTCAATATGGAGAGATATTTCAGCCTATAATCGATAAACTGGTTGCTGAATTGGAAGATTGTAGAAATACCTATAATAGGGTTTATGCATTTTTGGTGTTCTGACAGAGTTTTGTAAAATGCCTACAAATAAAATTTAGCAAGCAGCAGCAGCAGATGCACCAACAGATGCAACAACACGAAGCTGAGCAACTTAAGAGTCCTTTTCTGCATAACTAGAGCAACATTATAAAATACAAACCATATGGGTAGCAGTAATCCCAGTGTACATACCAACTGTGTAGTACTACATTCAGGGTAGTGGAAAATGAAAAGGACTATGGTTATTGTGCAGTCAGATATAAAGTTCTCTGAGCAGTGCAGACAGGCTGCCAGAGAATTTCTTGGGGTTTTGTCAATGATATTCAGGAATTTTGCTAGCAAATTTAAGGAGGTAAATATCCCATTGTACAAGGCAAAGGTCAGGCCACATCTTAGTCTGAAGACCTCATTTTAGGATGGATGTAGAGCTACTGGAATGAATAGAGAGAAGGGCAATGAGATCGATGAGGGGAACAAAGGGGTGCTCTTACCAAGAAAGGCTTCAGTTCTGCAAACTGTAGCATCTGGAGACCAGGCACCTGCGAGGTGATCTGATTGAGGTGTTGAAGGCTTTGAATATACAGTAAACCCCCCGCTATTCGCGGTATCTGTATTCGCAGTTTCGCGTATTCGCGATCGCTGATTTAATATAAAATGAAACCTAAAAAAAATGTGAATTTTAAAGCGCCGTGAATATTTTCCGCCATAAAAAAACATGGGCGTGGCTAAAATTATCTTTCCCGATCAAAACAGTGCTCAGTGGGTGGGGGGAGAGGAGTGACAAAATCGCGAGCGTGGATGTTTCTCGCTAATCCTTGTTCAATATGTGTTATGCGCTTGTCATGGAAGGTTTCTTCGTTTGCTTTTAATTTATATGCTTATAAATTGAATAAATTTATAAACTGATACGCGTACAAAAGTGATAAATCTACCGTTTTGCAGTGTAAAACAGACTTTTTCGAGTGTTAACGGAAGAAAGTGACTTTATTGTGGACAAGTTCTTTCTAACCAGTACAAAAAAATATGGCTACGAATAACAAGGGAAATGTGAAAAGACCAAAGAAGGTGATGACATTGGCCAATAAAATTGAGTTATTAGATAAAATTTCTAATGGTGAAAGTGTCTCCTCAGTGGCAAAACATAAAATCAATGAATCAACGGTACGATCAATCAAAAAATCGGAAGAAAAAATCTGCCGTAGCGTCCGTGAAAACGCGCTAATTGCTTCAAAAATTTGCTCTGTAACTCGTGATGTTAAATTAGAAAAAATGGAAAAAGCTTTAAATCTGTGGATAGAAGACCGAACTCAAAATAAAATTCCGTTAAGTTCACTCATCATTCGTGAAAAGGCAAAACTCCTTTATCAACACTTTAGCGAAACTGGTGAAAGCACTGGCGGGATAAGTTTTTTAGCTAGCAAAGACGCTGGTTTGAAAGATTTGTTTGAAATTTCTAATAAATATTACTTTTAATATTAAATTGTTTCTTATTTTCATTTCGATGCCATATGCTTGCATTTCACTATGTACTGTCTATGTGCATAGTCATATTATGAAGGTACATATAATACATACATAGACAAAATTTTAGACTAGTTTTTCTTATATATTTCATACTTTGGAACGGAACCCCTTTATTACTATGGGAGCCATAACTCAGTATTCGCGACATTTCTCAGGAATGTAACCCCCGCTAATAGCGGGGGTTTACTGTATATATATAATAAATATATATATATATATATATATATATACACAAAGAAATGTAAAGCCATTTCAAGTTTCATTATTATTTATTATTTCTTTTTCCATACAATTTTTACATAAAAAAGAAATTAATAGATTAAATGTAGTTTTAATGAGTACTGTTAGCTTTAAACAGTCAGTGCATGCTTCACATGTATTATTATGTAAGACTTGTGAACATGGTACCACTTGTGAAGAGACGCGCGTGTGTGTGTGTGTGTGTGTGTGTGTAGAGAGAGAGAGAGAGAGAGAGAGAGAGAGAGAGAGAGAAAGAGAGAGAGAGAGAGAGAAAGAGAGAGAGAGAGAGAGAGAGAGAGAGAGAGAGAGAGAGAGAGAGAGAGAGAAAAGACAAAAAAAAAAAAAAGAGTATACTGGAGAAGAATAAGAAATATTATACAGTTTAATCAAACTGAAGAGCTAAGTTTATAGAACATAAAACTAAAGAGTTTTATTAAGTGTTCAATATAGTTGTAATCTTAGTAATTAATTGATAAGGAGTTAACTATATTTACACTTCTGTTAACCACAGAAAAAGAAAAAAAATTATATAATTTAAGGAGGAAAAAATCAAACACAGCTGAAATGTAATACACTGTGTACATTAACTAACTTGTCTTTTTCATCCCTTTCATGATCTTATGCATCTTGATCAGGTGCATAATACCCATTCCCCTCTCTTTTCCTCCCACCCACCCAAGTCTTTAGTTGCCAAGTTTTGCAGTCTGCACCTTCCATTCTTCATATGGATATCAAATAGTGCCTCTCACCAATCGGGTCACCCCTCTTTGAATTCTCGCAAGAAACTCTACATCTTTTTTCATGTGCAGCCTACACACTGGAATACAATATTCCAGATGTGGTCTCACCATCATATTATGCATGGAAGGATAATGAATGTTCCTTCCTAGCCACTTGTTTACACTTCATATCTGAGAATAACTGTCATCCACTGAATACTTTTTAAAGTTCAGTCTTTGATCACTAATCCTACACACCGTGATGGCAGCATGGAAAACAGTTGCATAAATTAATCCAAATATACCAAATAAGGCAAAGGCATTAAATCTAAATAAAAAACAGGAACATAATATATAACCATAAGTGCGCAGTGTACAAACAGCCAAGTTCTTTCTTTCTGTAATTACAATATTATTGGTCTCCATCTTTACAAATACAGCTCTGAAAGTTAAGAGTTTTGCATTGACAATGATATGAAGACTACAGTAATATGGTAGCTTAAATAGCAGTCATCTTAATTCTATACCTGGAACAAGGAATTGATTGTGCAATGTTAGGATAAATGTCTAAACACATATAGTTATTTTGTATAATATATATTGGACAATTAGCAAAGTTTCAACTTTTTGATAAAAGAAGACATCTTTAACAAGTTAAATAAAGAAAAAATTAACTCACAACTGGAGCATATGGATCTCGATTAAAGAAAGTAAGTCGCGTCCACTGAGTACTTTTTAAAAGGCCAGTCTTATGCTCACCAAGACCATACACATAGTGTGATGGCAGCAAGGAACTCAGTTGCATATACTGATCTGAATACACTAAATAAGCCAGACTGGTGTTAAATCTAAATGAAGAAAGGAATACAATATACAGTTTCTCTCTCTTTCTCTCTAAATTTATAGGTGCATATCATATAAACAAACATAATAAAATTAAACTCTTTGCTTTTACTTAACACAATTCAAGCAATAATCAATCCACACAATCCATCCAATCAAGTAATCAATCCACATTCTCAGAAAATATTGGTGTAGTCACTCTTGCAAACACACCACTGGCAAAGTGAGGGGGATGCCCCATCCTGCATAAAGTGTGAAGATTCAATGTTATATCTAATAACAGACATACTCTGTCCCTTAAACTATAAAAGTACTTGCAGCATTCATTGTGCCTCAAAAGTTAAAAGGTCCAACAACTTTTGTGGATATCAGGCCACACCAAATTGTTACCTTTGCATAACCCTGAGCCAAAACTTACTAGAGTATAGGCTACACTAGTAGCCTATACTCTAGTAGGTTTTGAACATGTATACCATAAATAAAGCTTTGAATATTAAAACTGTTTATTTAGCTCAGATTTCATATTATTTCATTATGCATTACTTAATTCCGAGTTTATGATGTAAGTGAATATATCATGACAATGAAAGTTTACATTTATCTATAGCGACTTGGTTAGCAGAAATGAGTTTTTTCCCCTTTATAAAAAAAAAAGTACCTTACGTAACAGCAACCCTTTGTTCCACTCAATCTCGTTGCCCTTCTCTGTACTTGTTCCAGCAGTTCTAGATCCTTCCTAAAATGAGGCCTCCAGACTTGTATGCAGTGCTCAAGGTGTGGCTGCCTGACCATTTCCGCCTTATACTAGGGGTTGGCAACCTTTTTTGAGTGAAGAGCCATTTTTTATCTAATTTTAAAAAGAGAGAATCTGAAGAGCTGCACCTCAGCTCAAGCTGGGGGGAAGGGATTTTTTAAGAAATGGAAAAAAGTGGGAAGGTGTTTTATTAAAAATATATATATTTTGAAATATTATTTATTAATACCGAAAAAACATAACAAACATCCAATTAGGTACGAATTAATGTGACTTTTGCTGGTGAGCTTGAGCGAGTCTCTCAACATCAGGTGAGTATGCCGAAATTTTCATCTTTAAAGATGCTGAGAGACTGGCATTGTTCAGACGGTTTCTTGATTTATTTTTAATGTAGTTCATGTTTGAAAATATTTGCCTGCAGAAATATGTCGAACAAAAAACTGAGAGAAGTCCAAAAGCAAATATTTTCAAATTTATATACTTGTCCGGTAAGGGCGCCTCCGTAGCCAGGTGGGCAGGAGCAGTATTGCATAGCACACGCTTCTTGATTAGACCGGGGGTTCGAGCCCGTACCCACCAAATATGGAGGATGCAGCAGGTCAGGGAATGACCACCGCATATTCCCAGCCCGGATAAAGGGCGAGGGTTGGCGTCAGGAAGGGCATCCGGCTGTAAAAATTGCTTGCCAAAACAATAAAAACGCTGACCCCATATATAATGGGAAAAGGCAAGGATAAAAAAAAAATATATATATATATACTTGTCCGGTAAGCTACTCCACGCATTGAACACAATTTGGTCTTGCTTTTTCAACTCATCCATCGCCATCCATTTGTGTAGAATTGCAATTTCAGTTTTAAGGCATTTTAGTCTTTCACTCCACATGTCCTTGATTTTTAAGTCCTCTAACTCCATTTTAAATTGTGCTTCGTGTAGGTTAAAAGTTAAAGAGCTGCAGTTACATGTTCAAAGAGCTGTATGTGGCTCGCAAGTCACAGGTTGCCGACCCCTGCCTTATACAAAGGGATAATCACCTCCTCGTCCCTGCTAGCAAATATCCTGTATATCATAGACAAAACTCCATGTGCTGTAATGGCAGCCTGTCTTCACTGCTCAGGGAATTGCATATCTGACTGCACAATTACTCTGTCCTCCCAGGTGTTTTTCAATTTACACTACCCTGAGTGTATTACTACATTACTCCATTTTTCAGTCCAGCTGCCAATTTTTCTAGATCTTTCTTCAGTACCGTACTGGCATTACCGTAATTTATCGATCACACAGAACTGTTAACGACAAGTGAACTTGCTAAATCTGCAAATACAATAGTGCAGACATATATTTTGAAACTAGGTTATTTGGAATCATGGCACATAAAATAAAAACCTTCAGTTCAAGAGCTGTACACTTTTTAGAATAGTAATTATGCAGTCTTTACATTTGTGGTTCTCATACACGTTTTCTTAAATCTAAGAATGCAATCGCTACTTCTTGCAGATATTTTAAGCAGAAGTTGAAATAACATACACGTATAAATTATAAATCCAGTTTAATGTAAAAATACAAATATATACTAACAGGCAGTAGCTTTCGAGACTGGCGTGTCTCTTCATCAACTGAAATTCAAATACAAAATACAACGGATAAGTGCATTTTTGTATTTGAATTTCAGTTGATGAAGAGATATGCCAATCTCGAAAGCTACTGCCTGTTAGTATATATTTGTATTTTTACATTAAACTGGATTTATAATTTATACGTGTATGTTATTTCAACCATGGACCCCAGTACACCAGGCCCATTCGTTACTAAGCAGACATTTTCATAAGCAAAGATAACCCATTCAATGTATAATATTTAAGCACCGTGAAATTATATTAATATATTGACAGTTTGTTTAGATGAGGATTGCAAAATATTTTATTCCAGAAACTTGGGTTTTTCATTCTACAAAACAGCCAAACAGACCATCGCAGTCAATCCTAGAATTCAGGAGGCCAAGGTACAATAATTAAAGTTTAATCTACCCAGCCCTCCTTACCAAGATTGCAGAAGAGGGGGATTTTTTGGGATTGGTGCCCTTTAATGATGAGTTTATGCAATCTTGAAATTTCCAACAAAATTTAAAATTAGTGTTGTACAGAATCTAATACCAAAAGAAAAACTTTCGTTAAGTGATTAATTCATAACAGCATTAATACTTACATTGCTATTCCTGTATCTCTTCTAAGAATTTGGAAATTTCCCTCAGAGTCTAATGTCACATTATATAGAGGCTGAGCTGCATCTTTTATACTGTCAAGCGTAATATTCACATTTGGCACAGGAACTTCATATCTCCAACTGTCACGATCTGTTATCTTTAAACATAGTAATAATTAATAAAAGAATATGAATGCTTTGCAAACATCAGAACCAGAATTAATTTTAACACATGCAAGGAAACAAAATATTTTTAATCTGCTGTAAGTATGGAAAAAATTTATCTCGAACAGGAACATATTTCAATAACTGGGCACACTTGGAAAAGTGGCCCCTGATTCTGTGTCAAATAGCATATAGGAGCCACTGCTACACTGAAGTCTTGACACAATTAAAAAATCAAGGTGAAAATGTGACAAGAATTTACAAATTTTGTTAACATGAGAAAACAGTAAGAAAATAATTCTAAAAAATGTGGCTTTTGTTAATACTGATTTTTTTTTTTTTTTGTATGAGATGCTAATGAGGAACCCTATCCCAAGGCCTTTAACTTAATGATTACTGGATATGCCAATATTATTATTATTATTATTAGCCATATGTACAAGAAAGCCTGAGGCTTATGCTGCACCAGCCAAAAAAAAATTCCCAAGTTACCCTGAGAGAAAGAAGTAGAAAGGAATCACCAAGAAAGAGAAGAATGATGATATCCAGCTCAGGACCCTGGGTTTGCCAAGCCCATACTCACCAAATGTAAGCCCCCAGGGTTATATATGTTAGGACATCCCTGACAGTTACAGTAGGCATAAAAGCTAACTTTTTTTTTTTTTTTTCATTTTTTATTTATTTATTTATTTTGTAATAGAGCCTAGTTTCTTTGGTGTACCACTATGCCAAAGTTTAATTTTGAAATTTATTAACATACTTTATTTAAAAATGCCTATTCCACTGTATTTATTTATAGTTATTTGTAGCCCATTACATACAAATACACTGGGTGAGTCACTAACTCTCATACATATACAATTTACAAAAATATTGTACAAATTGCAAGCCTATATCACTAGTTTTCATCCATTACAGGCAGCTATTGAGCACAGCATACAAACTTCCTTTTTTGGAGGAGTTGCCTAAGCTAACAAAAGGCACTCTCACTAAAAGTGTGACAAAAAAAGATATGCAATCAAAAAATTATTGTTACATACTGCTGTGATTATCACAGCTCTGATATGGACTTTCTTTTTTCCAATATCAGGAAAATAATCTTATTTTCTCACTTAGAAAGAGAGATAAGAACAGTAAGCAACTTATTTTTAACAGGTTACTGTGGCACTTCTCTGCTGCAACGGAATCAATATCTGACCATTGAAAATCTGAACAGAGATGATAACTTTGAAATTTATTCTTTCCTTTTATCAGTTGCATTATATAACTGATAAAAGGAATTATCAGTAAACAATTCCCACTTTTGTTTACCTTAAAAGAGTTTAACTTAAAAGAATTTTCGCACTTGGGTAGTTAAGTAATTATAGAATAAAAGTATATGTCTGCATTTATCAAATTTAAACAGTATCCAATTTAGACAATACTGTATAGGCTCAGAATTAAGAATTTTAAAGTTCCCAATTTTCAACTATAAATCAAATAAACAAATAAATTAATTAATTAATAAAATAATGATTGGGGACCATTATACACTAACGTTCCCGTGATTTTTCTTTGACACATCCGCTAGAGCAGGCATTGGCAACTTTTTTAGGATAAACTTCAGAACAGGGTGCACACTCCACATTATCGACGTTTTTTTTTTTTAATTGTGTGGATCGTTTTAAGGTGGGTTTTTTTTAATAGACTTTCATTTTTGGCTAGTGAAAAAAAGGTTACGTTAGTTTAAGCCACTAATTCGGGAGGATTTAAACAATTAATGATGTCCGTAATAGGTAAAACTTTAGAACAAGGCAAAAGAAGTGTGGGTTTCTTAAGGATGCTACAATCCGGAAAAGATCTTTCAAATCCCCGGAATTATCACCCACCTTGGGAAAACTCTTGAAATGGTGATTCATCATCATCATCAGCAGCAGCCATTTTAAATCCACTGCAGGATGAAGGCCTCTCCAGCAACTTTCCAGTTCCTTCTGTTTTGAGCACTGGCCATCCATTTACTACCCGTAAACTCATGAATTTCATCTATCCATCTCCACCTTTGTCTTCCAGGTTTTCTTCTAGCTCCTCTTGGGTACCATTCTGTTATTTTCTTAGTCCATCCGTCATCACTCAGGAGTCCGAAATTTGCTAAACGCCAATCAGTTTGGCATTCGCAAGTAAGTACAGACCATCCTGTGAAATTATTATATTCAAAGTAGAATCTATATCCGTAATGTATTCATTACAAAAGAACACATGATTATGATGAGTTTCTTTTTAATAGAAAAAGCATTTGATATTGTATGGCCTTATGGAATCCTTCGGGACTTTCATAATTTCCAACAGAATAATTTCTCAGAATAACTGGTCAAAATACAATGGCTATCATCTATCAGAACAAAAGGCAAGAGCAACACATTTCTGTAGAAAACTTGATCCAAATCTGGACCACCGATATAATTACAGCACTACATCATCTTGTTTACGAGTAGCATGCCCTTCATTGGACTAATGCTAGATGAAATCTTAACTTGCTAGCACACATAAAGTAACTATGAACCAACTATCTGGAAAAAAATTAATATTCTTGGAAAAATATCTGCAAAAAACTGGGTCGCTGATTGTCACATCTGGACTATGTTCTCCAGTCCATGACTCTACCAAGAAGCCAAGAAGTGCACGAATACCCCTTAAACCTATCCCGCACAACGCTCACAGAAGTGTTTTTGAATCCTTTAGAAGATCTTCAGATCAAAGACTACATATAGAAGTTAATGAGTCACCACTGTATCTCAGAAAGAAAATGTTACTAGAAAACTTGCATTCAAAGTTTGGGGCTTGCCTACTCATCCTATTTGGCCACACATTTTCGAACCAGAATGCTATATAGAAATGCTGTTATTGTAATAAGGTTTTTAGAAACATCAGCGACTAAACTGCGTGTGTTCTGTAGTCGATTTTCTGTCTGTTTGCTGGACGAAATCCCGAGTAGATGTAGAGGTCAATTGCGAAATCCCGAAATCAGATGTAGAGGTCAATTGCTGATGATGAACAACTATGTGGTTGTATATGTGTGCTTCTACTTACATTTAGCAATGTGAAATGATGGGTGTCTAATAACGTTTAGATTAATCGTCCTCGACTGTCTATTTTTGAATATTCCATAAAGGATGGTGTCCATTAAAGTTCCCTAATAAGAAAATTGGGAGTGGCAGCTGTCTCAGAAAAGAAGCCCTTTGTGGAAAAAGAAGTATTCAGCGAAAGATAAATTGAAACGAAAGTTAGAGTAGTTTCACGAAAGCACGACTGCAATTATTTCCAGTGAGGGCATCGTTACCGTCCTTCTTACACCGGATGGAAAAGGCTCGGGTTCGAATCCTGTCAATGACGCGAGGAACTTTTATGGGTTTTTTCACTCCGTAGGTCTCAAGCGTGATAGCAATAAAAACGAGGTTCCACCAGGAAACTCGGGTTTTTCGTCCAGCAAAACAGGCAAATCGACCTTTTTTTTTATGGGAACCATCCTCCTCACAGGTAGAAAAGGCCCAGATTCGAATCACGGCAATGACATGAGGAACTTTTCACGGATTTTTTTCACTGAGTTAGTCGGTCTTAGGCTAGGACAGTAAGGTTTCCCCTCCTTCCAGGGGAGGAAAAAAGGTAAACTGCAGCCATTATCAACCCACTGCAGGATGGAAGCATCCTCAACAATTCACGTTGAGGGAAATGGACCATAATCTGCCCCTCTGGTCCAGTGCGTGTTGACAGATCGACTGTATTTAGCAGTCAGGAGCTTGAACCCCGGTCTACTCAAAGAGCGAGTGCTACTGCAACTCCCGCTCCTGACCACTCGGATACGGGGGGGCTTTACGCCAAGATAAATTATGTTCAGCTGCTTTCCAGAATTCAAAGCTTCCTGTATATGAAACAACGTTTGAAGGAGATTGGTGGTAGTAGATCTCCCAGGGATAACGCTGTGAAGGTGGCAAGGTCTGTGATGAAAACAGTGCTCAATACGTTGCACTAGGATTGTATTTTCAAAAACCTTAAGGAGCAAAGAGCCCACTGAGATCTGGAAAAAATTCTTCGCAGTTTAAGGCCTCGAATTATTTAGAACGGATTTGACGCAGTAATAACGCGGGTTTTATTTCTGCCCAGTAAAACAGGCAAACCGACGAGAAAACACACACAATTTACAGAAATAATGCCCACAGCTAAATGAAGTAATTCTGGGGTAGCTGTAATATCACAGTTTTTAGATGAACAATTTGAAATTATTAGTTGGCAATACTTCCATGAGCAGCTCGTGAATCATCTCTGCCTTTTCTATATAACGTATTTTTTAACAAGCTTTTTATCACAGGGGTTTACTTGGAGAGTAACGCAGGTTTCTTGTAGATAGATGAGACGTGTATTTGTTGATTAAATAGTAAACATCATTGGTATTTATTCCTATTATTGCTTCGGATGACTACAGTTTAATTGAATTAAGCCTGATGCTAATTTAATGGATAGAAAGTTGAATCTGGTTGCTTTTTGCTGGTATTCTGCTTACAATTCTCAGTTTTAGCCATTCCTTTGGAAATCAAAGTCGAATTAATGTTAATTTCTATATGTATCTCAAGGAACGGTTCTTCTGCTCAAATTGGTTATTTTGATCCAAGTATTATCCTTTGGAGCCAATAGCTATTGTCGAATCGGTTGTTTTTTGATTTTGACAAATAGCAACTCTCTTGTGGAACTGATAAGACAATGTTATTAGCTTGCTCTGCGACTGCTTGATTCACGGGTTGTTTTCGTATTGAGAGAACTAATCAGAGATTCAGATGTCGAGTGAGACGGAAAGTGTTTGTGTTGCAAAAATCTGCTTCTTCTGAAGGAATATGGCATAAGATGATTTGAAAGTGAGGGATGTGACATAATTTTTAGCTTCGTGATAAGCTAGTTTGTTTTCTTTCTAAGCCAGAAAAAGGCTCATAAAAATTCATCATGTCATCGACGGGACTCGAACTCAGGTCTTTTCCACCCGGTATAGGACAGACGGCGATTCTACCAACTGAAAAATGCCTGATTTCCATTGCAATTTGGGATTTCATTATCTCTGGTGGGCATTCTGCTTGATTCTGCTCATTGGATCCACATTTGGAGCAAATTGCAACTGCATCAAATGCTTTTTTTGGGAGTGATGGTATTTTTAACTTTTGTACCATTCTAGAGGATTAGCAATATAAGGACGTTCTCGTCAATTTAAATTGTCAGCTGTTACTGAACTTGATCCGTAGGAAGCTTTCAAAGACCACGACTTTCCTTTATATGGAAAGTTTTCGGCCTTGTCACGTAATAAGCCAGTTAAGCAATAGCACGCCTATCTGGCCTAACGATAAAAATGGGTTGCTAAATGATAAAGATAACACTTTGTGTAGATATTGTATGCATCTTCTCAATGATAATACTTTTAACTTGCTGATCATTTAAGTCTTGAAAAAGCTCTTCTTTTGGGACATTCATGAGGTCTCAATCGACAATGACACCTTCGGGAATATTTAAAGTCGCATTTAATCTTAATGCAGTAGTCTTGTTTTCTGATAATTGCACCTGTACTCCCGCTCTTTCAACACAAGAGTGGTTGCAATTATCAGATAACAAATCTACTGCAAGGTGAATCGAAGCAATATCTAAAGGAATACAAAACAGTATTTTTTTTATTATTATTGAAATAATTCGTATAAACGGAAGATGCTTTCCTCCAAGGCGCCATTTGTCCATAATTAATGTATTTATTTATTCATTTATTATGATTTTTTTTGTCATTTGTGCCCAGTACCATAACGATAAGGGCCCAGAGGATTCTGGACCCTCTTCTTCAACGCAGACATTCCCAACTGGTGTACCGTATAAAATTCAGGAAATGCCCAAAAATTTTAACATATCTGTCTCTACAAGTCTTGTTGACGTATGGCACCAACCATCATGGACCAGTATAGATATAACTCAATATTTCTGGTTTCGTAATGAACATATGCTATGCAACATATGAAAGATCTCTGTGTACGCTGTGTGGTGCTGCCATCTATGGACGATATATGGAGGTACTCCGGCTTGATGGCCCCATATTTTCTGAGATATTGAACAGCTTTCCGTATTGAACAGCTGTGTCGTGCCGTTCAGTCACATCCTTGTAATATTACAATTTAAAATTTTCATGATTTTAAAATTAAAATTTTTTAAATATTTCTGGCCCTCGTGCACAGTTGGTTGGATCGCCATCAACCCTAACGCAGGTCATCTGATATGTTCGGGGAACTCCACAGCCATGCAGGACCTCATTCCTCTCGTCCTTACAAAAAAGAAGCTTCCTCTTGGAATCGAACTAGTTCTCGAAAATAATCAGACCTTTGCCTCAAGTTATTGAGGCAAAGTTAGATATAACTCATTATCAGCACTCTGCTTTGCCTCAATAACTTGAGACAAAGCAGAGTGCAGATAATGACCCTTCACTTCAATTGTACTGAATGTTCCTGGGCTTTTGATATGGCAGTGTGGTTAAAATTTGTGGTCTCATTAGTATTTTTGTTTTTAACTGACTCAGTGCTCAATGCGTCTAGACGTTGGGACCGTCTAGACGAATTCCTCAACAATCCAGATTACGTGGTCATCCTTGCAGACCATCTGCATCCCTTCATAGTCACCGTGCACCCATAGGGCAATGGACTTGTCCAGCAGAAGAATGCACCTCCCCCACAGAGCCGTGGTGACTAGAACGTGGTTCGAAAAGCATTCCTCAGATTTTACCACCATGGAATGGTCTCCCCGTTCACCGGACATGAACCCTGTGGAGCATCTTTGGGATGCTGTGGAAAGGTCCGTTCAAGCTTTAGATCCTCCACCGGAATGCGATGAAATTTGGGACAGTGGTGCAGCAAGCATGGAAATACCAATGAAACGCTTTCGTGAACTGGTGGACTCAATGCCTCGCTGTGTGACACGGCGAGGCATTTATACCTACCTAGTAACGGATAGGCCTACCTTTCTCCCTTATCCAGGCAAAAGGTAGGCCTGTCCGTTACTAGGTAGGTGTCCCATGATTTCTGTCCACTCGATGTATAAGGCAATAGTTAGGCCACTTCTTGAGCGCTGCATACAGGTCTGAAGTCCTCATTTTTAGGAACGATGTAGAGCTGCTGGAACAAGTACAGAGAAGAAGAGCTACGAGATTGGTGAGGTAACAAAGGGGCGCTCTTACCAAGAAAGGCTTCAGTTCTGCAAATTACAGCATCTGGAGACAAGGCACCTGAGAGGTGATCTGACTGAGGTGTTTAAAGCTTTAAATGGATTTTGCAAACTAAATGCTGATAGGATTCTTTCTCTTGCTCAGGCTACACATACGAGGGGGCACAAATTCAAATTGAGGAAGGACGGTTGCAGAATAGGTGTGCGGAAGTTGGCCTTTAGCCAGCGGGTGGTTGATTGGTGGAACAAACTTCCATCTGTTGTTGTGGAAGTTGATAACTTAAATTCAAGGAGGACAAAATATTGGAGAGAATGATATTATAGATGAAATGGGAAGTGTGGTTACTTTTATATTTTTGGCTGACGCTGTATAAGCTTGCTTTTTTTGATCATTTGCCACTGCTAATGCTAAACAATATGCAATATTATTGTATTGTAAATAATTTGTAATTTTGGTGTAATGTCAACCCCAGTAGCACATTTTTTTTTTTTTTTAAGTTGTGTTGCTGCCATCTGTGGATGACCAATGAAAGTAATGGCGGCTATCGTGGTCTTTTTTTTCTGAGATATGATTAATGATGTAATGTCATATTGCTTTCTCTCTCATTTTTTCCCTTGAAATAGTGGAATACATTTCATGCAGTCTGAGCGGTAGCACAGTGGTATTGTCAGCATCCTCCCCACACCGGATTGAAAAGGACCGGGTTCGAATCCCGTCGATGATGCGAGGAACTTTAATGGGCTTTATCACTCCGTGGCTGAGTTAGTCGGTCCCTTTCCCCCAAAAAGTGGCGTTTTTTCGTCCAGCAAAACAGGCAAATCGACCATAAAATAAAAGAAATTTACGGACATAATGCATATGATAATTTAATTTTTTTAAATACATTTCTTGGATTTAATTTAATGGCTACAGACTAGCAGAACAAAAATCCACCACTCACTTCTGTTAGTGACATACACTGGTGTGCAAAATTTAAGGACCAGTCACGTTTTCACCTGTAGCTTCTCATAGGAATGGCCTGGATATGGGAAAAGCATACCAAAGTAACCTCGTGAGGTTTCCTTCATCACGAGGTACATTTCTGTACCTTGTGAGGTACAGAAATGATGAAGAAAACAACACCGACACAACAACGGAAACAAAACGGTACAGAGGGACTTTATTCAAAAATGGCAACATAGCACTGGCTGCCATGATACAGATGCATCACTGCCAAAGATGGAACAAAGGGAAGAGGTGGTCCCCAGTAGGATATATGGTAACCCCTAATGTCGATGCAGGTTTTGCATCGCCTGTCAGAACAATCGCCTGTTAGAACAATGTCGTTGATAAGTTCTTGCGGTAACATCGTCCATTCCTCTGTCAGCGCCATCTTCAGTGGTGAAGATTTTCTGGTGGGTGTGAACGTGCCGCTGGGCGTCTCCCCAGAGCGTCCCATATGTGTTCGATGGGATTTAGATCAATGGAACGGGCAGGCCAATCCATACGAACAATGTCCTCACTCTCCAAAAACATATCAACAGCTGCAGTGCGATGGGGTGTGGTATTATCACACTCCATCGCCCTCCATAAACACGAACTCGGGGCCAATGGCACCTCGGAACAGACGCACATGGGGAACGATTACCTCAGTACAGTAGCGTGCACCGGTTACAGTACTGCCTTACACTACCTGGAGTTGTGTACGTCCATCTAAGATAACGCCTCCCCAGACGAGAACACCTCGACCGCCATATCGATCCCTTCCAGTGATGTTTACGGGGTGATACCGTGTGCCAACCTCTCGCCAGATTAGTTGACGTCCAGAATCGGTGCTGAGACTGAATCTACTCTCATTAGTAAAATCTTAAGTAAAGATTTTGTGGTTGTAATCTTTAGAAATAGTGGTGGTCCTTAAGTTTTGCACACCAGTGTACATCCCAACCCATACTACAATTAAACAATACTTGTACATTCTTAATTTAAAAACAGAAAAAAAAAATAGAAAAAATAATTAATTATAAACATTAATTACTTAAAAAGCACTGCGCAAACATTAAAGTATCCGCGTATTCTGTTAGACCGACTGTGCTGCCCTCGTGGGCAGCACAGTCGGTCTGATCGCCGTCCTCCCCACATCGGGTGGAAAAGACCTGAGCTTGACTCCTGCCAATGATTCGAGGAATTTTTATAGGCCTTTTTCACAAAATGGCTGAGTTAGTTGGACTCAGGCGAAGGTAGCATGGTTTTCCTCCAGAAACTCAGGTTTTTCGTACAGCGAACAGAAAACTGATCTCAGAACACACTCAATTTAGAGACAATACACACAGAGTAACATGACCTTAGTCACCGATGCTCCTAAAACCCAACAACAACCTTACAACCATAAATAAATATTCTTATATAAAAACAATTACAAATGGGATATTACCGTTACATAGTTGTTATCAAATGGACATATTAATAAAGATTATTTTTGACTTATTTTAATTGATTATATCAGAAATCGTATTTTTGCTGCCGATTAGTCTTCATTTCTTAGATCTTCTACTGAATCGTTATGGTTCAGTAAAAGGTCCAAGAAATATTCATATCCCTCCATCCAAGACAAGATATGAAAAAAAGCCCATTTAGTGAATGAGTACAGAAAACACAAATTGTTCCGCGCACATTCGTATTTGAATAAAAGAATATGCTGATGGGATTCTTCCTCTTGCTCAGATTACACACCTAAGGGGGCTTAAATTCAAATTGAGGAAAAACAGTGGTAGAATAGATGTGAGGAAGTTTGTCTTTAGCCAGAGTTTGGTGACCCTTGAATAGTGACCATGGATCAAAATATCTTCGCTTACCTCAATTTGGAAAATTCTTTATGTAAACTTACAGATCCTCCCCTCTTTGGTGAAGTGGAACAGAGTTCAACAATGAGTAATATGAAACATATATTTTTAAAATTCTTAGTTTTAACTTACCCTAATTCTTAATCTGTAGTTATCAATAAAGGTGACATCGAAACTTAAAATTTTCACATCTTTTAGAAATCCTGATGGAGTAACACGCTGGAGGAACGCTTTCAGTCCTTGAGATGTTTGGTTCATTGATGTTATTTCATATCCCTGATAATTTGATGGATAATAACAAGAAGGAATGCCTGGAGATGTGTTCAGTTCGCTATTTCCAGTAGAATTTGGTGCTTGCCAACAACAGCCACGATCGATACATTGCTGTTCAGAGGTTGGTGTATCAGGATAACAGTCCAGTTTCATAAGATCGGCCACGTTTATGCATATTTTGTCCTTACTCTGACCGGGCGTACGGGTCGATAGCAAAACAACAGAAAGTATCAATGTTACTGTTAATACACCTATCAAGAAGGCAAGGACGATGTTCTTTTTATTTTTTCGAAAACTATTATTAAGTCCTGCAAGAGAAGTTCGACTGTCACTGTTTTCGGCGAAAGGTCCATCATCCATCTCTTTCGGAAATATCAATTTAACTTAATTGCTCCAATAGAAATAAACGTGAGGAACATTGAATAAGCAGATATAAAATACTTGGTAGTGAATGATTTCTTGGTTATATCAGTCCATGTGATAAACGCCCTCACAATGCACGCTTATCACATGGCTTAGATAAACAACCAGTGATTACCTATGCATCTTAAATCTTGCCGATGACAGCGCTTTCCAGTTCTTAGAGGAAAGTATTGGTAGAACAAGTATGGAATCTTTATAGAATTATTTTCTGCAAGCAGTATTCCTGGAATGTTGATGCTTGTAAGAACTTTCTGATCAATTGCAGTCTTTATAATTTTTAAAGGAAGACAAAATATACATTTTTGTCTTTAGGAAATAGGTGAAGGAAAACCCCACTGATCAGTTCAACAGGACGCACTTTTTCTCCAGGAAAAAAATGCCTAAACCTGCCCTACTTCTTATGGTACGAAGGTACCACATGCTAGCTCTTTTAGTGGATGCCCGCTTCAGATCGCACCTAACGGATGCAACAGAAAGAACTGATACTGAATTAATTATTGAGTTAGCTATGATTCCAACAGGCCTTAGCCAAATGCAGCCATTGAGCATCTCAATTAAGAAACTTTTTAAAGCATCAATACTTTGGGAGTACCGTTGGATGGACCAAAATACAATTTTACACCAAAGGACAAATTTAGCAACCTACAATTTCACAGGTTTGGAATGAGTAAAATATTCGCATGGATTAATGAAACATCACAGACTTGGCAAAATGATAGAGTTGTCAAGACTCTCTTGAAATGCGGAATCAGCAATGACTAGTTTTTAGAATTCTATAACAAGCAAAAATTTGTTCTACCTTGCCATTTTGTTCAGTAAACACTTTTGAATTCGTGTTTCATAATTTCACGATCTTCAGATCAGCTGGTTGATGGGGAAAGACAATGCCGGAAACATCATTTATCGCAGTGTACACTGAATCGATAAAAATCATGAGATACCTATCTAGTAACGGGTAGGCCCACATATCGCCCGGATAAATGCAGTCACACAGCGAGGCATTGAGTTCACTAGTTCAGGAAAGCGTTCCACGGGTATTTCCATCAATGCTTTCTGCACCGCTGTGCATAATTTCGTAGCATACCTGAGTGGGGGATCCAAAGCTCGAACGAACCTTTCTACGGCATCTCAAAAATGCTCCACAGAGTTCATGTAAGATGAACGGGGAGGCCATTACATGATGGTAAAATCTGCGGAATGCTCTTCGAACCATTTTCTAGTAACCACGGATCTGTGGGGAGGTGCATTGTCCTGCTGGAAGAGTCCATTGCCCTATGGGTGCATACTGACCATAAAAGGATGCAGATGGTCTGCAAGGGTAGACACGTAACCTGGACCATTCAGAGATGCATGTAGACGTACCAGAGGTCCCAACGTGTACCATTTGAACACGCCCCAGACCATTACCGACCATCCAACCGCCTGAACAGTTCCTTGTTGACATGACGGGTGCAT
Organism: Mastigoproctus giganteus; assembly: GCF_048544385.1. NCBI lineage: Eukaryota > Metazoa > Arthropoda > Arachnida > Uropygi > Thelyphonidae > Mastigoproctus > Mastigoproctus giganteus. The sequence continues at coordinate 17,528,229 of NC_143586.1, read as the reverse complement.
AGCTTCGTGCGGTTTCCGCCAGATACTCAATCTCCCGTTCACTCGAAATAACTGGAAACGTGACTCATCGGACCAGGAGACCGGTCTCGAATCATTCAAGGTCCAGTGCCGATGATCTTTCGCCCAGTTGAGGTGCAGAGTCCTGTGTCTTGATGTTAGCAATGGGACTCTGGTAGGTCGGCAGCTTCCATAACCTATTGTGGCTAATGATCGCCTGATGGTCTTGGTGGAGACGTTTCTGGCACCTCCCTTGTTGAAGTCGGTCTGCGGTGATTTATGCCACTGTCGCTCTCCGGTTGGCTGAAAAAATGTGAGACAGACGTCGACGGCCACGTTCATCCAACACCTTTCTTCGCCCACAGCACTGTCCACGATGAGATGTCATTCCGGAAATGGTGTATTCCCTATACACTCTTGATATTGTCTAACGGGGACAGTGCAATTTCTGTATCGCCTCCGCGATAGAGTGACACATGCGTAGGGCACCCACTACCATCCCTCTTTCAAAGTCGGTTTACTCACAACGTTTATCCATACTGATATCGAATTACTACGTGAATTCAGTGATGCAGTGTACTTATATACCTGCCAAGTGGTGGGTTCGTCCACTAGCGAGAGAGCTGGCAGCATCGCGTTGCCCAGGAACTAGGTATCCCATAAATTCTGTCCTTTCAGTGTAAGACTCTCAATGAGGATTGGTACACTGACATCTTGGACAATTAATTGGTGCCACACTCCTAGAGTTATCTAGCTTAATAACGGATGTAGGTAGCTGGAGTGCTCTAATATTTTCAAAGGCCTTAAAAATAAGGTTGTGTGAATCCAGAAATAAATGTGATTAGATTATACTGGGTCTCCCACTATTGCTTTTCAGTAAATCCGACCTTGGCACATATCGATATCCATTTCGAAGGGAAACTGATAGAAATAGATAAAATAAACAACTACTTCAAGATTGCACATCTGTAAAAACAAACAGTTTATAAACGTTTAAATGCGTCAGCCCTACAGAGATCAAAGATTTCGATAGCAGAAGAAAACGCGGGTCCTTTTATTTATCTATTTTCGAAATTGGAAGAATTGTGTCTCTAGTTAAAGTCATAATGCATGCTATTCAGTTAATAAAATCGTTAAGTCATAGTTGCTGTAATAAGGCTTCCATGACAAGATGAAATTAAAAATAAAATTATTCCGTGGAGTGCACACATCTGAATTGTAGTCGTCTATTTATTTTAATTGTTCTATTAAACATTTTGTGGGGGGGGGGGGTTAACCTTCCATCGCTACTAAAATTTATTCGCAATATTTCGATTATGTTTTTACAATGATAATTATGATTTTAACTAGTTTTGTTTTTAAACAGAAAATTCTGAATTTTTTAAAATTTATTTTAATTTAATTATTATTATTGTTCTTATATTATTTCTCCCTAATTGGGAGGTTTCACCCCGTGAGAGGTATCGAAGAAGAACTCTTTATTGTATACAGAAGGCACATTGCTGTATACAACTCCCTTCACAGCAAAAAGCCAAGGATTTACTTTAAAAAAATTACACAACATAACAAAGATGGAAAAAAAAACAGCATTATGACTCCAAAAGGTTTTAACACTGCAGTGATGGAGAGGTCCTCGGGAGCAGGTTCTAATGATCTCTGACGTGGTCCTGAGAAGGAAGTCGATCGAGTACGTTCTGCCTATATTTCGTATCGACTGCGAACTTGTCGCCATCCAAGAAGTGTATGTCTTGCAGCATTTGCACGGGTAAGAAGCGACCAGATAACTTTTAACCGGTTTGGAATGGCCTGAAGGATTGGATTGACCCTAAGGCTTGTGATCGGGATCCTCCATCTGCAGTTAGCCCAGAAATCTGGTACTGAAATAATGCAAACCATCATTTTGATAGCAAAGACGAGTCTTCTCTCGTGAATGACGGCAAGAAGAAGTCTGACGCTGAGCTGCCACCATCTGGGTGGTCCTTGGTGTAGGGGGAAGCGAAATTTCCATATGGCCCAATTCAATAGCCAGAATTCCCCCGCGAAAATCCGTCTAAGATGCGTCGTAGCAGTTGAAGTCTAGACTTCGACGCCATAGAGTATGATCAAATATACCCATGTCTTAATGTATCCGCACCCAGCAGCCTGGTCATAGATGTGCTTAAGTTGTTGTTTAATCACCCACCGGAGTCGACAGAACTTTATTTACAGGTGGTCTATGTGCGGTAGAAAGGAGAGCTTTTGATCAAAAATAACGCCCAGATCTGTATGTTGTTGGACGGCAGAAATCGCGGATCCTCTTAAAATGAGGTGCACTGTTGTTGGGTCGGTTTGAGCGAGAAAGTCAACTATTTCGACTTCTCAGGATTGATGTGAAGACCGAAGCTGGAGAGGAAGGCCTCAAGGTTTGGGATTTCCTGAAGGAATAAGGCATTGATGTATTCAGCAGTGTCTCCAGGGCTGATGGGAGTAAACAGTTTTATATCATCAATATACGTAATGGTGATTTCCGAACAGTGCTCAAATGCCTCAGGAATCTTGGTAGTGACTAGATTTGTAGTGGTGGATCTGCAGTAGCTGTTGCAGCATAATTTGGGTGGTCATTATGTCTGGTGTTAGTGTTGGTCAAAGAACTCTGATTGGGATGGTTACTTGTTGCATATGCCACATCTCTTTGATCTCCTGTCTTAGGTTTGTGTACTTTCTGATTTTTTTCCCTATGGGTTTTCTGCAGGTTGCCAGTGTTGGGTACCGCTATGTCAATCAGATAGGTAGCCTTTTCCTTCTTGTCCACAAGGGTCTGTTGTGTGGAATTCTCCTGTCCGTTATTATGGCACAGTCTCAGTACAGCTTGTGAGTTGAGGTCTGTAGTACTGCCTGGGGTTCGTACTTGTAGTATGGTACACTTTCTTTGGTCAACTGGTATTTCCTCACTAGTTTCTGATGTGTTATCCTGGCTACCTGGTCATGTCTATGAGCGTACTCAGTCTGGGTGATCACCTTGCATCCCACGGTGATATGTTGGATCGTTTCTGAGGCCAGTTGGCATCGTCGACATGTGTCATCGGATACTCCGGGCTCCTTGGCAATGTATTTTCTATATTTCCTGGTATTGATTACCTGGTCTTGGATGACGAGCATGAATCCTTCAGCCTCGGGAAAAAGCGTCCCGCTTGTGAGCCATGCATTGGAAGCAATTTTATCTGTGTGGTTTTGATGGAGATCAATAGTGTCTGCCATGGAGTGTCTTCTCTGCCCATCTTTCTAGCTTTGTGCCTCCTGGTTGGGAGGGTTGGTTTATTATTATTATTATTTATTTTTATTTTATTATTAATTTTTTGCTGGTACCTCAGTTTGGGCAGCTGTGGGTACAGGATTTGCAGGCACCCACTAGTATAGCACTACCTCCAGTGGGTACGGTTTTTGTCCATCCTAGAACAGACAAAGATTGTAGGGCACACCTCCTGGTGATTAGAGATACACTTACTCAACTAAAATAGTAGTTGAGTGCATGTGACATATGGGTTACCATGGTCTTGCAAGACCTTGACGTCTTCAAGGTGCAAATCGCCCCAGGCATTATCTAGCTTAATATAAAGCCTGCTGTTTTAGAACTGTAGACCAATGGAAAGCTGTGCTTTGGAGTGGAGTCACAGTACATGATCTGGTCTATTTTTCATGGTTTTGTCCTGGGACCATTAGTTTTGGACAAAACCATGAATGCAGCACATCAGGGAAGGCCCATACCTGTTTCAGCAGGACAATGGTCCACTTGCTGCTCATGATGTGACAGACTGGTTTGAAGAAGAGTGTTAAAAAGTTGGACAAGCTATGCTATAGAGAACCTCTAGGATGAATTGAATCATTGAGTGCATGTGAGACTTGCCAAAAAAAAGCTGAGTTGAACTGGTTATTGCTTTGAAGGCCAAATGGCAGAAAACCTGTCAGATACCATGCTCCTGTTTGCAATAATAGTGGCAGCCACCACTGCCAGGTTAATTGTTGGTGCCCACCAATCTCTTGTAAATTTGCAAATGTGCCCATAAATGTACAACAGTCAAACGAGTTTACATTATTTTGATAATGAATACAATTATTAACAATATTTACCATACATGGACTTGAACCATGCTCCACCCTCACACCTGAATCGGCTACACTGTGCCTGATTGAGAACCACTGATTTAGGGTGATACCATGACCAATGTTCATGGACACAGTAGCAGAAAGTGCTGTGGAGTGATAAATCTTGTCATGTATTTTGCTCTAATGGACGTGGAGATTATCCGAGCAGCACTTCCTGTTTGATATCATCTTTGCTGTGATGTTCAGTGGAGATGATCTAATGGTACGGGGCTGTTTCAGCTGGTTAGGAGTTTAACCATGACTTAGATGTTTTGGACAATTACAAACAGTACAGCAATACTACACTACAGAAAGCAGTCTCTGTTGGCATCAGCATGACCATCACCATGTCATACATGATTTGGTTGTTGACGTACCATTGAAAAGTTGGCCTGGTTGACTCAGTGCCAAGAACTTCAACCCCACTGAATACCCAAGGTAAAAACTGGAACACTGGATTAGGCTACAGCCAAGAGCAGCCCTCTTCTAAACCAGCTCTGGCAGCATGCTTTTCAACAGGAATGGAAGTAAATTCTGGCTGACACCTCCCAGAAGTAGTTAGTAGAAATCATACCCAAGAATGCCAAGTGTCAAACAGGCCAAAGGTGCAACTACTATGTATTGGGTTGTGAATTAGAATCCCTTTTTGCAACCACCTTATTTTTTTGATAAAGTACATAATTCAGCTGAGATAGTTTTAATTAAATTTCTGTAACATTATCAGAGTTTTAAAGTCACAAATAGGTAGGCATACTTAAAACCACAAAAAAATGAATAATATGATATTAATGTAATTCCTGGAAATTACAAATTGGAATGCAAAAATTTCAAAGGTTTTACTGAATGAAACATCTATTAATACATTAATAGATGTTTCTGGGAGTAATTGTACAGTAAGGTATGAAGTTCTGTGAGCAGTGCAGATAGGCCGCCAGAACATCTCATGGGGTTTGTCAATGATATACAGAAATTTTGGCAGAGGGAAAATTCTCATATTTCATTGACAGAGGAATTTTTCCAGCATAGAAGAGGTGATTATCCTGTTCTATACGACAATGGTTAGGCCACATCTTGAGTGCTACATCCAGCCATGGAAACCTCATTTTAGGATATGAATCTGTTGAAACAGGTGCAGAGAAGAGCAACAAGATTATTCAGAGGAACCTTAACAGCAAAAGTTTCATTTTTGAAAAATTACAGCATCTTGAGACTAGGCACCTGCAAGGAGATATGACTGAGGTGCTTAATGCTTTAAATGGGTTGAGTTAGTTTAATGCTGATGGAATCCTTCCTCTTGCTCACACCACCCATTGGAAGGGGGCACAAATTCAAACTGCAGGTTGGTTGCAGGTTACATATGTGGAAGTTTGTCTGCAGCCAGCATGTAGTTGTCAGAATAAGCTTCAATCTGGTGTTATAAAAGTGGGTAGTTTGAATAAATTCAAGGAAGTAGTACACAAACTATTAGAATGGATGAAATGGAAAGTCCATTTTTTTTTCATATTTATATTTCATATTATTTTTTTTGTGATGCTGTACAAGATTCCTTCCTTGAATTGTTTTCCACTACTATTAATATTATCATCATAAGAACATTCCATTTTGTTTACAACAATTGTATATAGTGAATTTGAAATCAAAATTTCACAAAATATAAAGAATAAAAATGCTACTTTTGTGGCTTTTTTTTTTCCCTTGTACTCTACCCAATATGTTAGATTTCTTTCTTTATTTAGAAGTTTTTGTTCTTTTGAACTTTGGATAACTGACTGCCGTCTCTTAATATTTCTTGAAACAAGATGCTGCATTAATAAAACTGCCTGTAGTTTACACATAACCAGTTATATTAAAGGCAGCGGCAAAGGAAGTAAGCAAAGCCTTAGCCATAATTATTATGAGAGCATTGTTGGACTCAGGGGAGGTCAATCACAGACTGGAGATGTGCAAATGTATCTCCAATTCACAAAGGGTGACACGAGTTGGCCTGGCTGACTCAGTGCCAAGAACTTCATTCAACCCCACTGAATACCCGAGGTAAAAACTGGAGCACCTATTAGTTTAACTTCTGTTCAGTGGAAAATAATGGAGTCACTGGTTAAAGACGCATTGCAGGATCATCTAGACAAGACTGCAGTAATAATTCAGACAATTTGAGTGGATACTATGACATGGTCACAAAGGAACTGGATGCAAAAATAATTTTGATATCATATGCTTGGATTTTAGGAAAGCTTTTGATACTGTTGCACATGGAAGACTACTGTAACAAATTGGAGCAGTATAGCATTAAGAGCAAGTTGCTACAATGGATAAAATGATGGTTGAGTGGAAGAAGACAGAGTGGTAATCAATGGACACTGCTCTTTGTGGACTAATGTTATTAATGGAGTTCCCTAGAGTTTGGTGTTGGGCCCATTGTTGTTTTGTATATTTATCAATGATATCGATGAAGGTATATCAGGCTTAAATGTCAAAGTTTACAGATGATACAAAGGTTGGCAGGTTTGTTAATGACAGTAATGTAATTAACAGTATGCTACTGCAACAGAATCTAGAAAAGTTGAGCAGATGGGCTCAGAAGTGCAACTGAAATTTAACATTGACAAATGCAAAGTACTGCCAGTACTTTGCATTAACTATGCAGTAACTAACCAGAGAAAAATGTACCAATTGTGTGGTGTTACACTCAGAGTAGTGGAGAATGAAAGAGATGTGGGGGTAATTGTGCTAGTGAGATATGAAGTTTTCTGAGTTTGCAGACAGGTGCCTGAGCAGGTCATGGTTTGGTTTTTTTTGTTTTAGTTAGTTGTTGGCGCATCGGCTTCTATGGCCATAACGCACCTCCCAAGGTTTTTGCAGTACGTTGATCCAAGCCCGAGGCGGGATTCGAACCCGCGACCTTTGGGTTGCCAGGCAGGCACTTTACCCACCCGGCTAGCCCGGTCGGCGCAGGTCATGGAGTCTTGTCAATGATATAAAGGAATTTTGCTAGCAGGGATAAGGAAGTGATTATCCTCTTGTATAAGAGGAAAATCACTTCCTTATCCCTGATTGGTCAGGCCACACCTTGAGTACTGTGTACAGGTCTGGAAGCCTCACATTAGGAAGGGTGTAGTTTGCTAGAACAAATATAGAGAAGAGCAACAAGACTGGTGAGGGGAACAAAGTGGTGCTCTTCCAAAGAAAGGCTCAAGTTCTGCAAATTGCAGAGTCTGGAGATTAGGCACCTGTGAGGTGATCTGACTGAGGTGTATAAGGTCTTGAACGGAAAGGTTTTCCTTGAAATGGAAAGTTAAACTTGCTTTCTTGAATCACTAATGCTAATCTCAGAAAACATCAATTTTTTTTAATGCTACAAACAGATTGTGTTACACTTTTCAGGAATGAAGCTATGTTGTTAAGCAAGGACCAGCAATACGGTATATTAGCATTAGCAAGGGCACATGATGCAAGAAAGCAAGCTTATATAGGATCAGCCAAAAAAAAACAAAAAAAAAAACACACTTCTCATTTCACCCATCCACGCACTCCAAATGTTTGTCTAGTTCTGCCTTGAATCTGTTTAAGCTATCAACTTCTATATCAGTGGTTCTCAGATAGTGTACTGTGATATTAGGTTGTTAGGTTAAATAGTGATTGCCACAGTTCAACTGCAATCACTATTTAGGTGCACCATGAATGTGTCCTTTAATTTCAATTGTGACCAGAGTGAAAAAAAAAGATTGACCACTGTGGTGTGTTTCATGATACCAAATAAAGTATTTTGTGAAATTAATTGAATAAAACTGCCATTATACACACTTAATATTATTTTTAATCGAAATACTAAAAATACATATCTTAATTTGTACAACATTATCACAGGGTATATCCAAAATAATATAAAATAAATAATACAATACAATTCCTGAAAATTACATTTTGGAATGCAGAGGTCTGAATGACAATGAAATAGCAGCCATCTATTACCTTAGGAACCCCTAAGGAACAAGTTTTGAGCACATAATCAACATTATAGTTTGTTAATGCTGATAAAATAATCAAATTATTGTTGCAATACAAAAAAAAAAAAAAGAATGCCTGAAATTTTACCAATAGTGAATATCACTGCTATTTTTTTTATTTCTGAAATAAGTTATTATTTAGAGAATGAGAGGTCGGAGGTGGGGGAGCTATTTTCGATATTAACTATTAAGCAGTTCATAAAAGCTGTTATCACTGAAACTTATTCAGAGCAAAATAATTCACTTACTACTGGATGGTTTGTTCATAATCATATGACTTACCTCAATTGCAGGCTTCTTGCTCCCATTGCAAGGTTAATTATTGTTTTGTGGAACATTAGACTGCCAAGCAAGCAGAACATCCATTAGCTGCAAATTAGATTTACTTTAACTTATTAGTGTTTAATACTTTAGTCAGTGCCCAAATCTAACTGTATACAACAATTACAGCTATTTCAATATAACATTTCATGTATACAACCCTTTCATTAAGTTAGGTTAGGGAGACTGCAAAAATGAAGAGTCCAAACGCATTTGGATTTTGTATGGATGAAAAAAAATTTTAGTTTTTCATACGATGCAAAAATTTTCATGCAGTTCATTTTTGACTGAGAGATGTCGGTTTTACAATATGCACTGGCATCTTAAGTAATACATCACGTATGAACACAAATATATCGTGTATGATGCACGATATATTTATGTTCATATGATACTATCTATATATCGTGTATGATGTCTGTATAATTGTGTTAATGAGCTGAAAATGCAGACTAACCCATAAAATTGATTTTCAGTAGTTTCCAATCATGATTAGAAGCAACCATATGAGAGACATAACAATGCAATTATCAACAAGTACCTTCTGTTTCTCAGCCTTCAACCTATGCACACTACTATGTACTATAATTTCTAATACCTTTGTTTTCATTTAAAAAAAAAAAAAATCCAGTAATTAGCATTAGCCATATAGTGAAAGGAAGCCACAGGCATTTGCTGCACTGGCAGGAAAAAAAAAAAGTAGAAAGAAAATACAAATTATGTGCTTCCCTCTTCACATAGGTAAACTATCCAACTGATCTTCAAATTTCTTAAAACTGTCAGCTTCAACTACCTGTGGAGGTAACTTGTTCCAGTAATCAACAAATCACTGGAATAATCAACCACTCGCTGTCTGTGAGTAATCAGTGTGAGTTTTATTAATTTCAGAAAAGTGGGAACTTTTGAAAGTTTTCTAAGTTGTTTAGAATCCTAATGTTTCCTTCAGCAAAATATTATCATCGTATAGATGTCTTTAAATTTAGTTTTATTGATATCCCCTTTTCACATATCAAAATAACACCCCCTACCCTCCTCTCTCTATTCTCTGGATTATATTTCAATTATTAACCCAGTGAATGAACAATAAAAAGTATTACAATGTTAAAGAGATATCCAACTTCATAATTTCATATCATATTAAATTATATTTAATATGATATTAAATGAACTTTATTGAGCATATTAATATTTATATTTCCTAAATACTATGCTAAATGTGAATGAACCTCAAATTTTTATTAATGTCAAGACATTTGGAACAATTCTTAATTTCATTAAAATTGGAAGATACTAAACTATCAACATGAATTCATTAGGAATGATACGAGAGAAATAGCATAAACTATCATATACTGGTAATTATTATATGTGAGTTTATCACTTGCCACTGTTTGGAAAAAGAGCGAAGTTTGGTTATATAACAGAACAACATTAAAGAACCATTTCTGAATACTCATTTACAAATATCTTTGGCTAAACAGTTATCCCAGAGTATAAAATGAAATAAATTTTATGCATTTTAAAAATACATATTTTATATAACTATATTTCATATTTATATTTCTACAAATATTTATTCTTATTGAAAATCAAAACTTTAGCTCTTTGTTGTTAATAACTGGTTCTGCTATCTGTGTATATCACAAATAGATAACACTTTGGTAATAGCAAAATGCTCAACTTTTTTGTTTCTAGAATATCAAATGCAGTATGATTTCTGGAATAAAATCTTGAATACTGTAATAAAAATAATACTTACTCTTCCAAAAAACAATCTCCAATAAAACTGTAGGGTTTTGTCTACAGTTCTAATAAAACAAGTACCACTTTGCTTCATAAAATTATTTGAATAATGATAAACAGTAAAACCTTATTTAATATGATACTGGTTATTACAATAAATTAATTCAACAAAATTCCCATTTATTTTCCTTCCTATAAATACAGGTGCTCTGCTGTTTGGTTTAATTAATAAAAGAGTATCTGTGTAATATACAATTTAAAGCATATTGTTATACTTGGGACAGAACTCTTGAATATTTTCATTGAGTCTATTAAAAAATAAATATTAAGAATTTATATTTCCTAAGATTTAATATAAAACAAGCTATGCTGGATACACACAAAATTAAATTCACTGAAATTTTAAGAATTATAAATAACAGCACAAAATCCTGAAAGGAGTTGGAGTTTCATGTGGTTGTCCAGAGTTTGTAACTCTGGGCAACCACATGACCAAAGCTGCTAGGAAAGGCATGGCTATTTCACCTGTCCAGCACAGAGTTAATGTTTTTGTGAATGAGTTGCACTATGTGGGACCTGAGGAGTGAGTTTTTTCAAAATTTTTTGAAAATTTGTAAAAGTGAAAATTATAATTTTTTTTCATAATATATTAATTTGGCCTTATTTTGGCTTATCTGCCCAATTTGAGGGGCCCAAATTCAAACTGAGGAAGCACAGTTGCAGAATATATGTACAGAGGTTTGCCTTTAGCCAGCAGGTGGTTGATTGTTGGAACAAACTTCCACCTGTTGTTGTGAAAGTTGATAGGCAAACTATTGGAGGGAATGAATAGGTGAAATGGGAGGTGGTATTTTTTTTGTTTTTTTTTTTTTGGTTGGTGCTGTATAATCTTGCTTTCTTGAATCATTTGCCACTGCTAATGCTAATATTAGGAGAAATTATTTTTAAAAATTACAAAAACAATTGAAAAAAAAAACCATAAAAGATTTTTTTTTTTTTTTAAATTGAAGAATTCATCAAAAATTTGTTACTTCTCTTTAGATGTAACATGGCTATTTATACATAATTTAATTCAATTTTGCCAACTTCTGGATTGAATTCCAAAGAATTTAGTTTTTTTAAGCCAAATTCAGACAATAATGACCAAAAAAGCCTACTACCTTCTATGATTTTAAAATCTGTTTGTCGTTCATTATAATGTCTGCCATTCATTATAAACTGCATCTATAATTACTTAGAAACTAATAAGAGATGGTGGTACTTATTCCATGATTTGTAATGTACTTTTAAATGCTATCTGAAATAAGTTTTAAAAATGCATGTCCAATATATACATGGGTACTCCTCAGGGACCCATGCAGGTAACACATATTGTATTTGCAGGTTAAAATTTAAGGTTTATAAGGGCTACGTAATAAAAACTCTGGTGGATGCAGAGTCTGGAGAAAATAGCAATTCTGCTACACTGTACTGGATGACAGCTAATACTTTTTCAGTAAAAGAAAATATAGAAAATTATGAAAAGTATTGGTAGAGCCCATCCATGCTGAAAGATATAGTGCATTTGTATTGATGGTTGTTTAAAATGACTATAAGAAGGGCATTTTATATGCAGGAATAGAAATAGAATAGAAAAAGAGTACATGACTAAATTTTAATAGAGACATAGAGAGGATTACATGTAACATATAATGGGGGAGCAGGTTTGTCCAAGATTGAGGGTTTTTGGATCCATTCGGTTCCCTTTTCCTAAGGCTGTAAATGGATGGTAGACTCAATCAATAATGTTATTAAATACTATTTAAAATTTAAAACATGGCTGAATTGATTAATCTATTTTATACTTAATATATGAGAGAGAGAGAGAGAGAGAGAGAGAGAGAGAGAGAGAGAGAGAGAGAGAGAGATGCTTAAAATATTTTTATATACAGTAAACCCCCGCTATTCGCGGTATCTGTATTCGCGGTCGCTGATTTAATATAAAATGAAACCTAAAAAAATGTGAATTTTAAAGCGCTGTGAACATTTTCCGCCATAAAAAAACATGGGCGTGGCTAAAATTATCGTTCTCGGTCAAAACAGCACTCAGCGGGTGGGGGGGAGAGGTGTGACAAAATCGCGATCGTAGATGTTTCTCGCTAATCCTTGTTCAGTATGTGTTATGCGCTTGTCGTGGAAGGTTTCGTCGTTTGCTTTTAATTTATATGCTTAAAAATTGAATAAATTTATAAATTGATATGTTTACAAAAGTGATAAATCTACCGTTTTGCAGTGTAAAACAGACTTTTTCGAGTGTGTTAATGGAAGAAAGTGACTTTGTTGTGGACAAGTTCTTTCTAACCCGTACAAAAATATGGCTACGAATAACAAGGGAAATGTGAAAATATGAAAGAAGGTAGTAGTAGTAGTAGTAGTAGTAGTAGTAGTGGCACATGATGCAAGAAAGCAAGTGTAGGAGCTTATGCAGCATCAGCCAAAAAAAAAAAAAAAAAAAATCATCACGCCATTCCCTCCAAATGCCTGTCCAGTTCCTCCTTAAATTTATTTAACCTATCAACTTCCACAACGACAGATGGAAGTTTGTTCCAGCAATTAACCACCCGCTGGCTAAAGGCAAATTTCCGCACATCTATTCTACATCTGTCCTTTCTTAATTTGAACTTATGTCCCCGTAGGTTCGTAATCTGAACAAGTGGAAGGATCCCATCAGAATTCAGCGTGCTCAACCCATTCAAGGCCTTATACACCTCAATCAGATCACCGCGCAGGTGCCTAGTCTCCAGCCACTGCAATTTGCAGAACTTAAGCCTCTCTTGGTAAGAGAATCCCTTCATTCCCCTCACCAATCGTGTTGCTCTTCTCTGTACACGCTCAAGCAAATCTACATCCTTCCTAAAATGAGGCCTCCAGACCTGTACGCAGTACTCAAGGCGTGGCCTGACCATTGCCTTATACAGAGGGACAATCACCTCCTTTTCCCTGCTAGCAAAATTCCTATATATCATTGACAAAACCCCATGACCTGCCCTAGCAGCCTGTCTGCATTGCTCAGAAAACTTCATATCTGACTGCACAATTACTCCCAGGTCTTTTTCATTTTCTACCACCTTAAGTGTAGTACCACACAGTTGGTACGTTTCTCTGGGGTTACTTCTACCCATATGCAGTACTTTGCATTTCTCAAGGTTGAACTTCAGTTGCCACTTCTTAGCCCATCTGCCCAAATTATCTAGATCCTGTTGCAGTAGCACACTGCCATTACTGTCATTAACAACCCTGCCAACCTTTGTGTCATCTGCAAACTTCGACATTAAGCCTGATATACCTTCATCAATATCATTGATAAATACACAAAACAACAGTGGACCCAACACCGAACCCTGTGGGACTCCACTAATAACATTAGTCCATGAAGAGCAGCACCCATTGATTACCACCCTCTGTCTTCTCCCACTTAACCATCCTTTTATCCATTGTAGCAACTTACCCTTAATACCATTCTGCTCCAATTTGTACAGTAGTCTTCCATGCGCAACAGTGTCAAAAGCTTTCCTGAAATCCAAGTATATGATATCAAAATTATTTTTCGCATCCAGTTCCTTTGTGACCACATCATAATAACCAATCAAATTTGTCAGACAAGACTTTCCCTTAACAAACCCATGCTGTGTTTGAATTATTGCTGCAGTCTTGTCTAGATGATCCTGCAATGCATCTTTAACCAGTGACCCCATTATTTTACCCGGAACAGAAGTTAAACTAACTGGTCTGTAATTACTCGTGTCACCCTTCGATCCACCTTTGTGAATTGGGGACACATTTGCACATCTCCAGTCCGTGGGAACCTCCCCTGAGTCCAAGGATGCTCTCATAATTATGGCTAAGGGTTTGCTTAGTTGCTTTGCCGCCTCCTTTAAAATAACTGGATAGATCCCATCCACCCCAGGTGCCTTTCTTATGTTTAACTTCAACAATTTCTCCTCCACTTTGCTCTCAGTTATTACAAAATCATTAAGCACACTGCTACAATTTGATAACCTTCTTCCACTTTCAAACTGTAATAATTCCTCACGTGTGAATGTAGATGCAAAATACTCATTCAGTTTGTTTGCTATCTGAGCAGGATCATCAACAGTCGAACCATCGATGTCAAGTGGACCAATCATATTCATCCCCTTCCTTTTAGAGTTTATATAAGTGATGACATTAGCAAATAAAATTGAGTTATTAGACAAAATTTCTAATGGTGAAAGTGTCTCCTCAGTGGCAAAACATTATAAAATCAATGAGTCAACGGTACGATCGATCAATCAAGAAATCGGAAGAAAAAATCCGCCATAGTGTCCGTGAAAACGCGCTAATTGCTTCAAAAATTTGCTCTGTAATTCGTGATGTTAAATTAGAAAAAATGGAAAAAGCTTTAAATCTGTGGATAGAAGACCGAACTCAAAATAAAATTCCGTTAAGTTCACTCGTCATTCGTGAAAAGGCAAAACTCCTTTATCCACACTTTAGCGAAACTGGTGATAGCACTGGCGGGATAAGTTTTTGCTAGCAAAGGCGCTGGTTTGAAATTTCTAATAAATATTACATTTAATATTAAATTGTTTCTTACTTTCATTTCGATGCCATATGTTTGCATTTCACTATGTACTGTCTATGTACATAGTCATATTATGAAGGTACATATAATACATACATAGACAAAATTTTAGACTAGTTTTTCTTATATACAGTATTTCTTCTTCTTCTTCTTGGTCCTTAGCTGGCAGCTGGGGGGAGGCGGTTGGCCACGCAACCAGTATGCTGCTGTAGGTGCCGCAGGGTTTCGGACTTGCTCTGTATTTCATACTTTGGAACGGAACCCCTTTATTACTATGGGAGCCATAACTCAGTATTCGCGACATTTCTCAGGAACGTAACCCCAGCGAATAGCGGGGGTTTACTGTATATATTTTTTTCAGGTTAAAAAAAATCATGTTCACTGAAAACAATAATTTCACAAAAATTATTTCAGCATATGAAGAAAAGCAGGTTTCAGAAACGGAACAATTGTGTGACAGGGAGTGTGAAATTATGAAAGAGGGGAATTACAAATAATTTCTTTCTTTTTGAAATTAAGAGTTTTTGATAAATTTTTGGCCAGATGTGGAAATAATATTTCATGATAGTGGAGATTTATGATTTATTCCTGAATTAGCAGCTGCTTAGAATAATGCTGAGAACAAATGGAAAGTGTAGTTATTTCAATACAGAAAAAGCAATATTTATTGCTTAAAAAAATTGTTTTTGTTTTTTTTCTGTTGGAAAAAGGACCATGTACCAAATATAATAAATAACAATTACACAAAATAACTTCTCAGTCACATGAAAAGTCAATATTCAATATTGCTGAACTTGCTAATATGAAATCCAAATTTTTTGGCAACTTTCAGTTTCATATAAATGAGGTTTTACTCATTACCAAATTATAAATAAATATGCATATGCAAAATACTATTGGCAGTTGAAACATTTTATACTCTGGTGAATAAGAAAGGAAAATTCACTACTTTGGTGGATTGCATCAATGCCACTCAGCAGTTACTGGTTCCAGCAGTGATGTATCACAGTATATTGACAGCATCTATAAAAAAGCAATAAAACAAAAATTAGCCAAATAAGCACCTTTAATTTAGAAAATGATTGAATATGACAATTAATGAGGTATGAACATGTGATGGCGCAAACACCACTGACTTTTGTGAAACTACAAAATGGTTGGGCTTTGAATGATGACTATGCTTTTATTCTTTGCCTAATCAAGTGGAGATTCATGATAATTCCAAAATGGACTACAATCAGTAAGATTACTTTTATGATAGTCAAATACAGCAGTAACTGTACACACAAATATTTATAGTCAAGTGTTGCAAACGTGCTACTGAACAGTAAGCCTTCCTTTAATTTGTGACATTCATGGTGTACCTCTATATTTCATTTTTCTCTTCCTGGTATTTAATAATTGTCATTAATAGGACAGGTGATCTTACTAATTATTGAAGATGGCAGAGTTTTGGCTCCTTATTCCTGACTAGATCAGGTCAGTTTGGGTGTGGTTTCAGTTTCTGAATGGAAATAATTTCATACAATAATAACAAAAATGAATATATTAACTCATAAAGTTACTATCTTCATTAATTTTTCCTAAGTAATATTGTTTGGAAATAGCAATATGTGGTGATTATCCATAGATTAATTATGTGGATTAATGGTGTATATGAAACACTCTTATATCACGTGAATAATTTAAATTAAGCTTAATACAGTAACTTTATATTAGCGCTTAATACAGTAACTTTGAATTATTCATGGTATGAGTGTTTCATTACAAAATTAATCTAAGTAATATTATTTTTAAAGGTGTATATTCACATGTACTGTCATCATAGTCAAGTTGTAAGGTGATATTTTGGAGTGTATACAGTTTCATTTGGCCTTTGTGAGGTACATTCCTGCCTTCCATGCTCTTGCTATTTTTTCTAACAGCACAGCCAGATTTTTAATCCAAGAAAGAATACAGCTGAATCTAGAAAAAGTCTTTCAACAGCAGCAGAAGATGGTAATGGTAAAATGTACTTAACAAATTTTTTTTTTGTTTTTTTTTATTTCTGGATTTTTTCATGGTTAGCTATTTCCTGACCTTCATTCACAATGAAATATAAACAAAATAGTCAATGAAGAAAGAAAACAATATTCTGTATTCTCTATATTACTATCAGCCATATAGTACAAGGCAGCCACTGGATTTTGCTGCACCAACAAATTTTTCATTTTTCTCTGGTTATATAAGGGGGTATATGACCCCCTTAACCAAAAATTTGAAATGAAAGAAACAGAATACAGGTGGTGTTCTAAAAAAAAAAACTCAAAAACCTGGTAGCCATGCCCCACTTACGATGTTACCTGGACCTGGTTGCTAAGCCCCCCTTATGATGATACTTAGATATGCCACTGACTGAAATTAACTTCAGTTAAACCATGAAGCACATGCCATGTAACATATGGTATTAGAAGATTAGATTATGAGTCAATATGTCATAATTTATTTGATGTTTGAATTTGAATAAAAATAACAAATAATGAATAATTTCTTCTCCAAAGAATTCATTCATTTCTTATTTAGTTATTCATTGAAATGAATAACTAAATAAGACTTCCATACTTAAAAATAAGTTACAAACATTTTCTAACGAAAATCAGAATTCATAAATCCATATAAAAACTCAATTAGCTACAAGAATGATATTATCAAAATACTTACATGAACTTGTTCTGAATAAGAGAAAACAACTGACTTCTTATTGACTGTTACTACAGTGGGCTTCATCTTAATTCCTGATACTGCCAACTGACCAAGTGCCATTGTGGTGTCATATCCTTTCCTTATGGGTTCTGATGTTATTGTATTCTGAAATATGTTCAATTTATCAGACAAACTAGATTATGCTAAACTAATTTTAACCCTACTATCACTAACATAAGATATTCGTGCTAAAGGATTGGATCAATAAAATTTATAAAACTTAGTCTGTTTCAGTTACCTTTTAATTTATTATATTAATAAATTATTAATTTTATTACAAGTGGGACAATGATTGTTTTTTTAAATGGAATTGTGCAATAAAAAAAAAAGGATGGTTACTTGATGCAAAAGTTCAGTAGTACTGACAATAACAACACAATGTTAAGCATAAGGAAACAACAAGCACTGCTCACAACCTACTGTGCAATAAGAAATAAAAAAATGCCTGGATCATGGAGAAGAGGCAGTCTGAAACAAAGTGTAAATGATATACCTTACGCTTTATGTTTTACTAATTACATAATGTTTTACTAATCTACATAATTACACCCATTTGATTTACTTACAGCAGTCACATATACATATGTACAGTATAGCAGCCATATATACATGTGTGTGTATTATTATTATTTTTTCTTTTTAAAGGTATAGTTAGACTGAAAACCCATAACAGCAATCCAATCATGGTAACATAAACTAGAACATTTTAATTTATTTTCTAATGACTAAACTTAAATCTATAACTAGAGCTAGGCAAACAACACAAAATAAACGCTGATTAGTTTCATTCTCTAGTTTTGTGAAATTCGTATTGTTTATGAAGGAGTAACCATGAAGCAGGTGTCACTGAATGTTGACCTCCCACATACTTGTATTGTAGATCATCAGATCCAAGTAAAATGGCGATTCTCTGCATTAATTAAAATGGTTTAGCACCTAGCCAGGTAATTTTATAAAATCTGTTTAACAGCTCATAGCTTGCTACATGTGCAACATATCATGTTGAAAACATGAAAGAACACATATAGTTGTCACAAATGCATGTCTAATTTTTAAGCTTTCATAATTATAATCTTTGTGAATTTTTGTATTTATATATTTTTATTGCAAATATTAATAAGTTGTTGAATATTGGAAAAAGATGCACCCCAACGTGGTAGTGGCAGTAAATCTGGCTAAATTAAAAGTAGAACTGGATTTTATTTTATTTCATATTATTATTATTAATTTTTCTTTTAGCAGATGCAGAAAATATCTGCTTCCTTACATCATTTAGCCTTATTATTTTTTTTTATGAAAACTCTAAGCATGAAAGGTATCAGAACTTAAGTACTTAGTACCACATGGGTTGAAAGCTGAGAAATACTAATATCTAATTTTACTAATAATAATATCTATTTTATTATAAATATCTTTTTATAAGAAATATACAGGGTCATTATAAAGTCCTTGTGCAGTTTTAATTTTTCACGACTCCCATTCTATACATGATAAAATTAATCTGTAAACAATGTTAGAAATGTAATTTAGTGAAGTTTACTATGTACTAAGAGTAATTCATTTATTTTATTGTAGTTTAGCAAAAATTTTATTATTTTTGTTGCAGAATTAGGCTTGACCAAATGGCTTCAATAGAAGAGAAAGTAAATTGTGTTTTGTGGTTGGCCAAGTTAAAGTCTATAATCATAGTACAAAAAAGATTTAGAGTCCATCACAACAAACATGCACCATACAGGAATTCCATAACTACCTGGATGAAAAAGTTTAAAGAAACAGGTTCCATCAATGATAAACCATGATCTGAAAGGCCAAGTGTAAGTGAATAAAATATACTCTGTAGAATAATCCTTTACTGCAAGTTCACAGAAATCAATAGAATCCCAAGAATAAATATATTATTATTAGCCATATGGTGCAAGGAAGCCTGAGGCTTTTGCTGCACCAGCCAAAAAAAAAAAAATTTCTGAGTTACCCCTGAGAGAGAGAGAGAGAGGGGGGGGGGGAAGAGAGAGAGAGAGAGAAGAAAGGGAATCACCAAGAAAAAGAAGAATGATAATATCCAGCTCAGGACCCTGGGTGTGCCAAGCCCATACTCACCAGATGTATGTAAAACTGTAATGAATTCTTTCACTTACCCTTTTTACTGATTTATTTTATCATGTACAGGACAGAAGTTATGAAAATTTAAAATTGTATAAGGACTTTAAAATGACCCTGTATTGTAAATATTAATTTTATATTGATTTATATTTTAGCAGCCATATTAAAGTAAATTTTTAATTTCAACATTATACCAATTTTATTTGATTTCCTTATTAGTGACAGTTTGTTCAGAGAGCAAAAAGAAGAGGATATAATGTATGCTTTATCAATCATTCCACTATTCACTCAATCTGGCTGCAAGGCAGAGTGAGCACAAGGGGAAAGGACAACTGATAAAACTCGTATGTTAATCAGTTTTGTTGCTGCAAATATGCAGAAATACCCACAATCTGCTACACAATACCAATAAATCTAAACTATAACAAATATTTCCATCCCTCCCTCCCCTTTCCACCTCAACAGCAAAAATAAGTTTACTAGGTTCATTTCAATATGGAAAATGACACAGTGGCCAGTCTTATTGCAAATTTTGCTCAAGAATCTAAAATACTAAGAGATGAAAATCTCAATTTATCTCCCTTATCTTAATTATATAATAAATATGACAGTTCCTTCAATATCCAAATAGGAGATCTTTTTTCAATTTCTGGGATAAAATCAGATAAATTAAAATTACATTAAATTAAAAACACTGAATTTAAATAAATAAATAACCTAAATACCTCAATATGGTCATACTTCCCGTACGTGAACCCTCCAAGCACTGGAACACGCCGACATTAACCAGCCCCAGACACTAGATAACCCACGCACTAAAGAAGACTGAGCACATTTCTGTCAAAAATAAACCTTATTTTAAAATGTGTAATCTTTTATTATTAAAACCCAAATCTCCTTCGAAGGGACCAAACTTTTCGTCTGCAAGACGTTTTTCACCAGAAGGATAATAATACTGAAATCTCAAATGTTCCCCCATCCCCAAATTTATAAGTTGATATGAGAGATTATTGTCAATCGCACATATGCACAAAGGCCCATGAGTCTGAGATTATGTAGGGACGATGAATGTTAATAGAATGTTCTTGAATCTTCATTTCTACGGTCTTGTACGAGTAGTTTAGTAAAATTTCGCTGTATACTAAGAACCTTCATTTCATGAAATGAAAATGAATGGCCTTCATGAATTGCGTGGAAAGAAAGTTCTGAGGCTCCCGACCTATGAGCCATAACTGTAGCCTCATGTTGTTTCAGTCTTACAGAAAGCATATTTCTTGAAGAACCTATAATATAGCACATTACAATCACCACATGGAATACAATAAATGATATCATTCTTTCCAACACTATTATTTAATACTGAAGAATTTTTTAAAGACTGGAGTTTATGGATGGGCCTAGCCACTATCTTAAATTCTGTGTTCTTAAAAAGTATATTTAATTTCTTATGCCACTGTTCGATATAAGGAAGCGAAATAAAATATTTTTTAGAAATTGTATTATTGTGTGGTGTATTTTTTATTTTATTAACAGCCTGTAATTTAATATTATTTATGGTGTTTAGGGGATAATCCCTATTTAAAAAACGATTTGTCAGTTCCTCTATTTCATTCCACAGGTCTACCTGGGCAATTATATATTTATAGGCATTCATAAACTGATTCAAAAGAACTGACCAAATGTATGAAAAGGGGTGATAGCTTTCATAATGTAAAAATAGTCATACGCATTCGTGGGTTTTCTATATATTTTAAATTGAAGAGACCCATTCGCTCTTGTTAGAGTGAAGTTTAGGAAATTAATTGAATTTTTGTTTGCATCCTCGTATTCCAATGTAAATTTTAATCTACTATGATCCTTTAAAATATAAAGAAAACCCACGAATGTAGGACTATTTTTACATTATGAAAGCTATCATCCGTTTTCATATAAACAGTCGGCTATTTTGAATCAGTTTATGATCCTTGTAGTAGATTAAAATTTACATTGGAATACTAGGAGGCAAACAAAAATTCAATTCATTTCCTAAACTTCACTCTAATAAGAGTGAATGGGTCTCTTCAATTTAAAATATAAAGAAAACCCACGAATGTGGTTTTCTTTATATTTTAAAGAAAACCACATTCGTGGTTTTCTTTAAAATATAAATATGCTGCTCCTTCCCATCCGTAGCCAGGTGGGAAGGAGCAGCAGTGCGCAGCACACGCTTCTTGATTAGACCGGGGTTCGAGCCCGTCACCACCAAATACGGAGGATGCAGAAAGGTCAGAACTGACCACCGCATATCCCGGAGCAATATGGCCTTAGTTGCTAATGCTCCTAAAAACCAAACAACAACAACAACGAATGTAGGACTATTTTTACATTATGAAAGTTATCAGCCCTTTTCATATAAACGGTCGGTTATTTTGAATCAGTTTATGAATGCCTATAAAGTATATTTTATAGGCATTCTACACACAGGTCTACCTGGGTATAAATGTATACCCAGGTAGACCTGTGGAATGAAACAGAGGAACTGACAAATTGTTTTTTAAATAGGGGTTATCCCCTAAACACCATAAATAATATTAAATTACAGGCTGTTAATAAAATAAAAAATACACCACCCAATAATACAATTTCTAAAAAATGTTTTATTTCGCTTCCTTATATCGAACAGTGGCATAAGAAATTAAATATACTTTTTAAGAACACAGAATTTAAGATAGTGTCTAGGCCCACCCATAAACTCCAGTCTTTAATTTAAAAAATTCTTCGGTATTAAATAATAGTGTTGAAAAGAATGATATCATTTATTGTATTCTATGTGGTGATTGTAATGCGCTAGATATAGGATCTTCAAGAAATATGCTTTCCATAAGACTGAAACAACCTGAGGCTACAGTTAGGGCTCACAGGTCGGGAGCCTCAAAACTTTCTTTCCATGCAATTCATGAAGGCCATTCATTTTCATTTCGTGAAATGAAGGTTCTTAGTATACATCGAAATATTACTAAACTACTCGTACGAGTAGCAGAGACCGTAGAAATGAAGATTCGAGAACATTCTATTAACATTCATCGTCCCTACATAATCTCAGACTCATGGGCCTTTGTGCACATGTGCGATTGACAATAATCTCTCATATCAACGTATAAATTTAGGGGGGGGGGAACATTTGAGATTTCAGTATTATTATCCTTCTGGTGAAAAACGTCTTGCAGATGAAAAGTTTGGTCCCTTTGAAGGAGATTTGGGTTTTAATAATAAAAGATTACACATTTTAAAATAAGGTTTATTTTTGACAGAAATGTGCTCAGTCTTCTTTAGTGCGTGGGTTATCTGATGTCTGGGGCTGGTTGACGTCGGCGTGTTCCAGTGCTTGAAGGGTTCACGTACGGGAAGTATGACCATATTGAGGTATTTAGGTTATTTATTTATTTAAATTCAGTGTTTTTAATTTAATGTAATTTTAATTTATCTGATTTTATCCAAGAAATTGAAAAAAGATCTCCTATTTGGATATTGAGGTAACTCTCATATTTATTATTATTTGCTCAAGAATGGAACTGCACTGTCATCTGGTTGGTCAACCTATATGGCAGTGATAGTATGGGATGCATTTTTTGCTCTATGCCAAAGTCTTCTGCATGAAACAATACAGTAATGATAAAATGAAATTTCATCATTACTATATATATATATGCCTGGAAAAGTATGGAATCTATGAAGCAGAAGTCATGCTGCAGGAGTTTAGGTAGATCCCTGAGGAATGTCCAAATGGAGATGGAATGGCGTCTCTATATAAACAATCTTCAAGGATCATTTTGAATTTTAAAATTAACCTAATTATTTTAAAGCACTTAAATACTGATGTTGGATGGAAGATCTTTTGGTGATGCCACATGGAAACAAAATGCAGCAACAAACACAAATTATTCATGTGAGACAGCAATTAATCTTCAAGGTATAGCAGTCCTGCCACCTTGTAGAAAATCAGACAGGTTTCTAGTGAGCTAGCCTAGATCGCATTGCAAGTTGCTCAGTTTCTTTGGCAATTTAATGCAATCTTAAAGTTTGACATCCTAAAGAAATTTTGTTAATATTCAAATATTAAAAAAAGGAGTTGGCCGATGTAAAACCTTACGGATGGATAACATCAAGAGATTCACATCATTTGAAGAACTTGTCAGACAGACCGAAGATAGAAAGGTGTTCCAAAAAGTGATCGCCAAATCTCTGGACTCAGAGATGGCACTGAAAGAAGAAATAAAAAAAGAAAAAAAAGAAACAAAATTCACATTACCCATTTCTTGTAAAATATTAGAGGTATAAAAAATAAAGTAGTGACTTGCTTGTGTCACTATCCTGACATAGAGAACAGTAGCAAAAGCTATTGTCCTCTGTGCCAGATGAATTTCATTGCATTATACTAATTAAAATTAAAACCTGGTTAAAGGATGGTATGGTGAGCTTTGATTTTACTACAAACTTTTGGTTGTCAATTGCTGGCAGTAAGCAGGAGAGGTATAAAAGGTGAAGATGTTGCTATGTGGCAACAGAGTAGATGCAACTTTTAAAAACACTTTACCCTGGAAATGATCTTGAGAAGACACTGAGGATTTACCTGATATCTCAGGAATAGCCTACAATCTTGCAATAATCTTCCTACCAGTGGTATATGAGAAAGTCATTATGAATTGTACACCCAGAGACAACCTGAAATAATAGAACAACTAATATTCACACTCCTATTTTATTAGCAATGAGCTCACTGCACTTTTTTAACAAGATCAAAGCAGCTGAAATTCCAGTTGGCTCTGTTACCAAGTAGTTCCTGTTTCTAAAAATGCAGATAAGAAAATGGCTATAGATTTTAACAATTTTGTTATAGACAATCTCAATTGCATCTTCTTTAAAATGCCTAGGAAGATGAATTTTTGCAGGAGTTAGGCAGAAAAATATTTGGTCACAGATCTGGCTACATTCACTATGTAATGATTATAAGATCAGCCATCTCTCTTTGTGTACTTACACAAAAGATCCTGATGCCTGGAACACTGATAAATGCTCTTCACACTATTATCCTTTATTTGATATCAGCATCTGGCTCTATATAAATTGCACCTCTTCATACTATTATCTTTTATTTGAGATCAGCACCCGGCTCTATATAAATTGCACCTCTGCTCCTACTTCTAGAGGATTATTGTGAACTGGTTCCTAAGTACTGCCAAAAAATTTTCCTCTAGAAATTTTTGGAAGTACTTATAAACTGGATTCCAAAGAGATTTCTAATTTTCAAAGCAGATGATAAATATATCAGCAAACCAGCGATAGTTGACATTCCACGGGGGGGTGGGCTTGCTCTCAGCCATACCCTTTGTGGCCATAATTGCACCTCACAGATCTGTGCCTGCTTTTCCTTGTCTATTCTGACAACATAATCTGCTATATACTATGCAAGGATGAAAATAATTTTGGGGAGACTACCAGATCTAACAACTTAACCACTTTAAATTCATAACTGGATATGTTCATTCAGTATCCCCTCGTCCTTTACCAACAATTCAGATAAATCCAGCTATATAATATTCTTTATAATAGAATGCAGTAATGCAGGCAGTGTTTTCTCCTTAAATCTGCTTCTCCCAGGCATTCCCTGGTCCCTTCCAAATCTGTTAAATTCCTTGGGAGTGATACTTGGGTCCAAAATATCATACTCCTTGTATGACAAACTGGAGCCAAGCACATCCAACACAGCACTCTAATACCTAAGAACCTTTTGGGGTTAAAAAACAAGACCCCTGTGTAACACAAACTAATCATAAAATACATATACCCATTTTGTGTAGTGCTCCAATATGCAAATTAAATCTGGTCAATTAAATTAAAATCAAATCAAATCTGGCCCAAAAGTTCTCTGAATAACATTTGGGGGATTAGAGTTAGTCCTAAAATGTGCAAACTGATTGTCCTACTACAACTTCCAATCTCCAATATACATACTTTCCATGCACACACTGCATGTACTAAAACCAAATCAACATATGGCTCTTAGCAAGGGAATTATGAATGTCTCTAGTACCACTCTCCAATGTACAGAGCCATCGTTTGCTCAAAAGACACATTCTTAACTCAATGCTGGAGACAATAAACCCAAAGCAAATTGGCCATAATTTCTGAGCTTGTGATACCAAATATAAAGATGCTTTGCTTGATAATCTGTCAAAATGTACAAGTAATAACTGCTTCTGTAGCTTGAGTCCAAAGACCAAGCTAGACTGTATTCCTCATTTGTGATGCCTAACCTAACTTAACCTAATATCACAACCCGCAACAGATTACCAGAGGTATCGCTCAGTACTTGTTTTTTTTTTTTTTTTTTTGTTTTATATATCAAATGAAAATTTTAATGTTGTGTAAGCTTCCTCTAGATGTTCTGTAATAAGAATAGTGTATGTATATTTTATATTGGTCTTGGTTTAATAAAGAATATTATTCTCATTATGTAGAAAGTTAACAAGTGTGCATAAGAAAAAACATGAGAAAGATAACACCTAGTTTTTTTGGCTGCAGATGAAACATTCTCTATAATATGTTTGCACCAAGAAAGATTAGAAGTTCAATTAATCCAAGTAATGGGTTCTTGTCTAGAAGTGTGAATGTTGAATATTGTTCTTATCTAGAAGTGTGAATTGAATATTAGTGGTTAACTAAGTTTTCCACTCTACTGAAGAATAATTAGGATTAGTATTTCCTTAATAGTGGATCAGCCATGCTAGTTAATTACTCCAATATATTATATTGGTTAAATTTCTCAAAATAAAAGTTATAAAGGGAATATATATTTTTTTACATTAAAGAAAAATCTAAACATAAACTTACATTTTTCAGTGAAAATTTCAATAGATTATAAACTCCTCTTACATATGTATCTATACAGTAGAAAAGGGAAAAAAAAGAATATTAATACCAAAAAAAAATGGAAGACAAAAAAAAAAGAAAAAGTTATGAATATACAAGTATCACTAAATACTCACCAATGTATGAGAATAGTCCAAGTTCTCAGTTGCAGGAATGTGTATGCAAAATGTTTTGAATTCATCTTATATGATGAAGTATTGAAGAACATTATAAAAATTTTCACATATAAGACCATTTGCCTCTACAACTGTGGAAAGTTGTATTTGCAAACTGTTTCCAAACAGAATGAATTAAATGAATTTAAACATGTTATGGTATGGAGGTTAGCTGAATGGGAGGAGTATCCATAAAATTGGTACCATGATTGATAATCTAAAATGAAGAAAGACTTTGAATATGTGGGTTGCAGAGTTTGGAAACTAGACACCTTAGAGGAGATTTGATTAGCATTAGCATTAGCATTAGTAGAGGCATTTGATGCAAGAAAGCAAGCTTATGCAGCATCAGCCAAAAAAAAAAAAACCCACTTCCACTTCACCCCTCTGTTCGTTCAAAATACCTGTCCAGCTGAGCCTTAAACTTATTTAGGCTATCAACCTCCACCACAAGGGATGGAAGTCTGTTCCACCAACCAACCACCCGCTGGCTAAAGGCAAATTTCCGCACGTCTATCCTACATCTGTCTTTCCTCAATTTGAATTTATGCCCTCTCAAGTGATTTTTCTGAGCTAGAGGAAGAATCCCATCAGCACTGAGCATGCTTAAACCATTCAAGGCTTTATACACCTCTATCAGATCACCTCGCTGGTGCCTAGTCTCCAGACACTGCAATTTGCAAAACTTAAGCCTTTCTTCGTAAGAGCACCCCTTTGTTCCATTCACTAATCTTGTTGCCCTTCTCTGTACTCGTTCCAGCAGCTCTACATCCCTCTTGAAATGAGGCCTCCAGACCTGTATACAGTACTCTAGGTGTGGCCTAACCATTGCCTTATACAATGGAATAATCACCTCCTTATCCCTGCTGGAAAAATTCCTGTATATCATTGACAATACTCCATGAGCTACTCTTGCAGCCCATCTGCACTGCTCAGAGAACTTCATATCTGCCTGCACAACCACCCCCAAGTCCCTTTCATTCTCTACCACTGTCAGTGTAGTACCACAGAGTTGATACGTTGCTCTGGGGTTGCTGTTTCCCATGTGTAGTACTTTACATTTGTCAATGTTAAACTTCATTTGCCACCTCTCAGCCCATCTGCTCAACCTTTCCAGATCCTGTTGCAGCAGCATAGTGTCAGTAGTGTCCTTGACAACCCTGCCAACCTTTGTATCGTCTGCAAACTTGGACATTAAGCTTGATATACCATCATCAATATTATTTATAAATACAGAAAACAATAATGGACCCAACACTGAGCCCTGAGGGACTCCACTAATAACATTAGTCCACGATGAGCAGTGTCCATTGATTACCACTCTCTGTCTTCTCCCCCTCAACCACCCCTTTATCCATAGCAGCAATTTGCCTCCAATGTCACACTGCTCCAATTTGATCGAGGTGTTTAATCCGATTGAGGTGTTTAAGGCTCTGAGAGGCATCAGTAAAATGAATGAGGATGAAATTTTCAAGATTATAAATAATGCTAGAACTAGGGGACATAAAATCAAGTTATGGGGGGGGGGAGATGTTTAGATTGGACTGCAGGAAGTTTTATTTTAGCCAGCGAGTTATAAATTACTGGAATAAGTTGCCTACATGGGTGGTAGAGGCTGACGTTTGGGGAAATTCAAAGGACATCTAGATAGTACCCTCGAGTGAGGGAAACGCATAGGATGATAGGTTTAATTTCCTTTTCTTTTATTAATAATTAGTTTGTTTTTTTTTATCATTGTTTTATTGTTTTTTTTTTTTTTTTGGCTGGTGCAGCATAAGCCATAGGCTTTCTTGCACCATGCGGCCATTACTAATTGGCTGTGCATAGAATTATGAAATAAAAAAATGCAGGTTCATAAGTAAAATCACATTCTTTCCATCCAAAGGTGTAACATCTTTGGATGGAAAAAACACACAATATAAACAAGTGTTTATATTATGGCCAAGAATGGAAAACTCTGGCAAATTTATGCAACTCTAACAGCAAATAGTTGTGCTTGTACTGCAATACTCAGTGCTCTTGCTGTATACAGTAATACACAGCAAGATTTGCATGAAGAAGGTTCTAGAGCTGTATGAGGCAAAACATTCATCATTGTTCATGAAAGTTAAATGCCATATTGCCTTTAACATGGCACAGAGTGAGCCATCTTTCAGTTTGTGAGCAATCAGTTGCTGAGACTGATAGTGTTGATGCATTTTTTTTTTCTCTAAGCCCAGGTGATCTGTATGAAGCTGTTGAATATTTCAGTGCTATTTACTATAGGAATACCGACTGTAATCCAAAAATTCCAAAACATCACTAAAAATTCCAGCAGTTCTGGAATTTTTAGTGATGCTTCATAATGCATCATGGAATTTGGTGAAGGAGGTTATGCAATGGTTTAAATACTCAAACATTACAATTATTCTACAGTGAGTACACACCTCATATATTAGTTTAACAAAATGACTTTTGAATAATTGGCAGAAAGTATTCTGACCACTAACACTTAACAATCCAGTGATCAATTATTAAACCATCTGATAGCAGCATAGGCAAATCTTAATAAGGAGTTACTGGATATCTGATGCAAAATACACTCCATGGCATTTACTGCAGCAAAGGGTGAAGTGAAATATAAATGCAATTTATGGAGGAGTTGGAACAATTCTGGAATAGTAATGATATTTCAAAATAAATAAAAAGTAGAAAACAGTTTTTTCTTTTATAGTCCAATTATACAGTAAACCCCTGCTATTCGCGGGGGTTACATTCCTGAGAAATGCCGCGAATACTGAGTTATGGCTCCTATAGTAATAAAGGGGTTCCGTTCCAAAGTATGAAATTTATAAGAAAAACTAGTCTAAAATTTTGTCTATGATGTATTATATGTACCTTCATAATATGACTATGTACATAGACAGCACATAGTGAAATGCAAGCATATGGCATCGAAATGAAAATAAGAAACAATTTAATATTAAATGTAATATTTATTAGAAATTTCATACAAATCTTTCAAACCAGCGTCTTTGCTAGCTAAAAAACTTATCCTGCCAGTGCTATCACCAGTTTCTCTAAAGTGTTGATAAAGGAGTTTTGCCTTTTCACGAATGATGAGTGAACTTAACGGAATTTTATTTTGAGTTCGGTCTTCTATCCACAGATTTAAAGCTTTTTCGATTTTTTCTAATTTAACATCACAAGTTACAGGGCAAATTTTTGAAGCAATTAGCGTGTTTTCACGGACACTACGGCGGATTTTTTCTTCCGATTTTTTGATTGATCATACCGTTGACTCTGATTTTATAATATTTTGCCACTGAGGAGACACTTTCACCATTAGAAATTTTGTCTAATAACTCAATTTTATTCGCTAATGTCATCGCCTTCTTTGATCTTTTCACATTTCCCTTGTTATTCGTAGCCATATTTTTGTATGGGTTAGAAAAGAACTTGTCCACAATAAGTCACTTTGTTCCGTTAACACACTCAAAAAAGTCTGTTTTACACTGCAAAACGGTAGATTTATCACTTTTGTACGCATATCAATTTATAAATTGATAAATTTATTCAATTTATAAGCATATAAATTAAAAGAAAACGACGAAACCTTCCATGACAAGCGCATAACACATACTGAACAAGGATTAGCGAGAAACATCCACGCTTGCGATTTTGTCACCCCCCCACCTACTGAGCGCTGTTTTGAACGGGAAAGATAATTTTAGCCACGCCCACATTTTTTATGGCAAAAAATGTTCACAGCGCTTTAAAATTCACATTTTTTTAAGTCTCATTTTATATTAAATTAGCGACCGCGAATACGCGAAACCGCAAATACAGATACCGCGAATAGCGGGGGTTTACTGTATTTTGACAGCTCTTTTATGGAGAAATGAATTAAATTAAATCCACTCTTAAATTTACTTAAGTAAAAATTAAAAAAATTTTATTCTACAATGTGGTTTGATTGGCAACAAAACATAGGATTCATTATTTCACATACTGCAAGTTTATAATGTAATGTTACAGTAAACAGAAACAACTTCAGAAATTTCACAATGCTGGCTTATTTCTTTCTACATATAAGGTTAAATTATTTTATTATCTTATAGTAGTTTACTTACGTAGTGAATCACCATCATCCCAGTAAAGTTCACCTGATGCCTCACCATTTTCATCACATAAAATTAAAAGGGAAAATGGTTTTTTTCGGCTGAAATAAGAAAAAAAAAATTTACTTTTTAATTACGATCAGGCTTGTTTTCATGCATTTTCCTTACTTATTTTATGATTGTTGACATTTGAACTAGTTCTAAACAATTTGTAAGGTTAGAAGAGATAGAATGGATCACTGAAGTAACTTTAGTAGATTTTAGAAGATAGAGCAATAGGCCATCAGTTTTTAATAGTTTAGGAACCCTAAACTATTAAAAGACTGGCCGAGTAATCATGTCAGAGTGGAGGAAAAAATTTTGTTAAATATCTGTTAAATAAAGAGACTAATAATTCTAAAGTGTAAACATTAGCAAGCTTTATAACAAAATTCAGGATGTTATCAGGTCCAGCAACATTAGAAAATAGCAGATTATTAACAGTTCTTTTGATACAAGCATTAAAAGAGAATTCGGACATACGATGCCCAGAGAAAGAAGTAGAGGGGGAAAACAGATTACATAGAGAGACATCAGGTGGAAGGAAGTGATCAGTCCGAGAGGAAAAAATCTTTTTATAGGAAAGGAAGTAGGATTCCAAGAACTGGAATGTTTTTATTTATTTTTTTTAAGAGCAACAAATGTTGCATGAACATAAGTATACTAATGACAGTTATGATTGGAGGGGGACTTTTTGTTTTGGCCTAAACCACTTCTGCTTATAAGAAAAGGCAAGCACTCAGTTTCTCATCCCACTAGCATTTATGTAAATTGTGATGAGAGTTGCCTTGGGGGCTGCAGATGTGCCCATGCAGTGCAACCATTTTGAAAGCATATGCAAGGGCAAGAGGTAAGCAGGCATAGACCAAGAGAAAATATTAAGAAGTTCTAGTGCTATGGGAATATTCACGAATTTTATTAAAAAAAGAAAATGTTTTTAGAGTAGGAAGATATATAGTATTCTTGAAGGTAAAAAAGAACTCAGAATTTTTAAGATAGGTAAGATCAAGGAGATGGGATCAGAGATAAAAGGGGATTGCTAGCCATAAAAGGAGAAATTGGTAATATTTGTGAATAACAAATTCGTGTGAATAACAGGTCGAGCTCTTCTAGACTATGGTAAGAAGGTTAATAACTTGGACTAAATTAAGAGCACTATAATATTGAAGAAAGTGTTAATGTAAATCATACTAGTAGGATCAAAGTCATCAAAAATAGTGCTGATTTTCAAAATAAAATAAAACCTTTAAAGACATATTCTTCTGAGCTAGGAGAAAGTAAACATTCACAACATTTAAGCCAAAATAGCCCTAGATGGCATCCCATTAGCAGGGTGTCAAAAAGAGGAGATTCTGAGCATTACAATTTTGACACAACAAAGCACTCTTAATATCATAACCTAGCACCCCCTTTTTAAACTGATCTGCTATTCGCATAGAATTTATAAACTACATTACTGGGAAAAATATCCAAAGCATCCTCACTAATCAAAGTTTTGGTAACAATACAGAATATAGAGAAAAGGAGAAAAGTTTCAAGATCCAAATAGCTTGTTCTTCAAGCTAAAGATATTGTTATTTAAGAAGTATAGCTCAAGGAAATCATTTGTCAATAAAAACAGACCAAATCATGTCTATGACTGCCAAAAGGGTACAGATACAGTTTTAGGCAGATGGTCAAGACATAAAGGTAGATATTGGGAGAGGTAGAGTTGGGAAATGACACAGAAAGGGACTGTATAGTACCTTTACAGGAAGACATTGGATGAGTATTTCTGAATACTGTTCCCCTGTACTTCTATAATTCACAAGGCTTTTTTCAAAATAAATTTTATTAGGTGAACAACAGCAATAGTGGCAGAAGGTGCAAGATGACAATCAAGCAGAAATCGTCTTGAATATGATAACATTGTGAAAGGGCAAAAAAAAACAAGCCACATAGTCTATAGAAGCATACCAAACTAATGAAACATTGTATGGTTACAAATACAACAAAAAATTACACATAAAAGTAAAAAAAAAATAATAATAAAAAAAAAAAAAATATATATATATATATATATAAGAGGACAAATGCAAGACTAGCACATGTATATCAGCACATGGCCACTAAACAACTATCACAGAATTTAAAAAAGCAATTTAACTTTACACTTAACTTATTATGGTAACAAACAGAGAAGCAAATCTCTATATGATTATCACAAAAGACAGCATATAGTTAGATTTCAGCAAGGCTTTTCATACTGATCCACATGATGTTTGTTATTTGGTTTTTAGGAGCATTAGCAACTAAGGCCATATTGCTCCGGGAAATGCGGTGGTCATTCTCTGACCTTTCCGCATTCTCCGTATTTGGTGGTGACGGGCTCGAACCCCGGTCTAATCAAGAAGCGTGTGCTACGCACTGCTGCTCCTTCCCACCTGGCTACAGAGGCGCCTGATCCACATGAATGGTTCTATATAAATTGCAGTGTAGCATTGGGGACAAGTTACAGCTATGGATAAAGGGATGGTAGAGTGGCAAGAGACAGGGAGTGGTTATAATGAACACTGCTCTTTATGGACTAATGCTATGGGTGGAGTCCCTCAGAATTCTGAGTTGGGCCCTTTACTGTTTTTAATATTTATTAATGATACTGATGTAGGCATATCAAGCTTAATGTCTAAGCTTCTGATGATAAAAAGGTTGCCAGAGTAGTTAATGAGGAATCAGGGTAGCTAATATAACAAGGGAAACTAGGCAGCTGGTCCAAGAAGTCTATACAAGAATTTTTCCAGCACGGTCAAAAAGGTAATCATCCCACTGTATAAGGCAATGGTTAGGCTCCATACTGAGTACTGCGTACAGGTTTGGAAGCCTCATTTTAGAAAGGATGTAGATCCACCAGAACGAGAACAGAAAAGAGCAACAAGACTAATTATGGGCATGAAAAAGGTACTTTTACCAAGAAAGATCTGAGATCTGTAAATTGCAGCATCTGCTAAACAGGCATCTGTGAGGAGACCATACTTATGGGATTAAGGATTTAAATAGGTTGAAGTAAACTAAATGTTGTGGCATTCTTACTCATTCTTGGATAAGGGGAGAGAAATTCAGGAAAAGGCTAGTTGCAAGAGAGATGTTTGTTTGTTATTTGGTTTTTAGGAGCATTAGCAACTAAGGCCATATTGCTCCGGGGATATGCGGTGGTCATTCCCTAACCTTTCCCCATTCTCCATATTTGGTGGTCACGGGCTCGAACCCCGGTCTAATCAAGAGGCATGTGCTATGCACTGCTGCTCCTGCCCACCTGACTAAGGAGGTGGCGCAAGATAAATGTAAGAAAATTTTCTTTCAGCTGGGGAGTATTTGTATATCAGAATAAACTTCCACTTGAAGATTGAGCAAATTATTGGAAGGGATGCACAAACAAAGAGTAATTTTTTTGAGCTTGCTTGCTTCCTTGCATCATTTTTTCACTATTAATACTAATATATTGTGGCTTGAAATTTCACATAATCTGTGGCCAATTTGCACACACGTGAAAGGAAAAAATTTGTTTACCAGTGTTAAAAAAATAACACCTCATTTGAGACTGGCTAACAACACCCTAGATCTTCCATTCTGTGATGGAAATAACATCTCAGATTTTTTTTCGAAAGGGTGAAAAGTAATGAAGACACAATACCATCACAGAGAACACATTTGTAATGTGAAACCAGTTATAATTTTTATGCAGAAAACAAACATTCTTTTAGATTACAATAAAATATACTCAAGGAATAATAAGGATTTAATTTCTCTCTGAGCATAAATTTCACAGAGGTTTCATTAAATATATTTAGGGAATAGAATCTGAAACTATGGGATAAATATATATTTGAGGGAAATTATCATTAGAGAGAGAGAGAGAGAGAGAGAGAGAGAGAGAGAGAGAGAGAGAGAGACTGCTATTCTATTTGTAAATAATGCTGAAATTTTAAGTTGTTAAATATTAGAGTATATGAGAATTTCCTATATTGGAAACTTACATATCTGTGGTAGTAGTTGCATTCCCTACCATATGTGCAGGAATAATGGAACCACCACGGATAACTCCAGTGATGGTACCTAGAGGTGAATGAAAAGTATAATTGGCTCCACTGCTGTTTATCAATGTTCCATTGTTGAGACAATACCAGACATCAGGTGGCAGATAACCTGTAACTTCTTCAACTGCCTATAAAACATAAATAAAATACTGAGAGATATTAAATGATGCAACTGTATTGCTTTAACTGGACAGAAAATAGCTGCATTTATTATTTTTGCAGTTATCTTCTATCAAGTTAAATATTAGTATTGTTATAATTTATCTCTTACACAATTAACTATCCAAATATTATTTGTGCTATTCACTATCTCATCAAATACTATACTTGACAAGGTAGTGAATATACTCAGATTTATGCATATTTACAATTATTCACTGAAGTTAATAATTTTAGCTAAAATAACCAGAAATATATTTAAAATTAGTGGCTTTCTTTCTTTATTTAACTGCATCATTTTCTTGGCAGAAAATATTTACATTATTATTAATTATCTGTTATACTATTAAATGCATAATTTCAGTTAAGACAATAGGAAATAATTTTCTAATTAATGATCTTTATTTAAATTTACTTCCAGTTTCGTAGCTGCCAACTTTTGGCTTTCGAAAAGCTGGAGATCAGGCAATTTTTGTAAAGTCCACACTATACTCAAAATTAAATTTCACTGAAAACATACACATTTTATATTAAAATACAGGCATATGATTTGAAAGCATATCAGTACGGTATGCTTTCAAAATGAGCTTACTTAGAACTTTTCCATCTGTGGATCTCTGTTTGGATTTTCTGTTAGACATCGACTAATTTTGATACTTTAGGAAAGATACTGTTGCAGACTTTGCCCTCTTCAGAAATTCTGGGTGAAAATTTTGGTTCATAACAATGGCCCCACTACTCAGACTTTACTGCCAGTAGTATTTCCAAAGCTTCAACAGAGAGAGAGAGAGAAGATACAAACCCAGTTTTTATTTTTCTAACCTAGCTGGATATTCTCTCAAACTCAGCACTACCATGAGGAATTATTAAAATGCCAGGTTTGGCTTGGAATAATTAATATATGTCATGGTTTCATGTGCACTTCTCAGTTCTCTAACCAAGAATCACTCTACACCAATTCTTTCATAATAGCATCTGGTTGGTTCTCACACTGAAACATGGAACTGAAGACGTAAAACATCTACTGCTTCATCTATTCATCTACTGCCAAGATGTATTGAAACTTATCCACAAATTTCAAAATTGAAAATGACGCACTGCCAATTGGCGAAATTTGTGCAATCTCAGCATTTATATGAATATCATATTCTCTTTTCAGTGGAAATTTCTGCACCATATAGTTGCATGCAGCAATAAAGTACTTCCTCAGTGAACAAAAGAATTGAACCTTTTCCTTTAGTTTTAGATTCTTCACAATCTTGGCAGCAGAAATGCCTATGATCAAGTGATTGCACTGGTGGGTTGATTAGTGTGTCTCTCAAGGTGTCAATGAATGGATTTATTTAATGTTAATGCAGCAATTGAATGACCACTGTTAGCCTTGTGGGCTTCTGAAGAGATGGGGCTCAATGGTTAGTCTATTTGTTAGTCTAGTAATTACCCTATTATATAAAGCAGGAGTAGCCAACTTAATTTGTGATGTGATCTACTTTTTTCCTTCAAAATGTGCCGCGATCTACCATCTCAAAAATTTCATTGCACAAGGTGCACAAATCGAGGGATGACTGTATATTTAAAATTCGTCATGATCGACCGAAATTAAATCTGCGATCGACTTGTTGGCCACCTCTGGTATAAAGCATAGTTAGGCCACATCTTGAGTACAGCTTACAGTTGTGTAAGCCTCATTTTAGGAAGAATGTTGATTGAACTATTGGAACAGGTGCAGAGATGGGCAACAAAATTAGTGAGAGAAACAAAAGGGTGCTCTTACCAAGAAAGACTTCATTCCGCAAATTACTGCATTTGCAAATTACAGCATCTGGAGAGTAAGCACCTGTCAGATCTGACTGAAGTGGCTTTGAAATGATTGAGTGAACTAAATGCTAATGGGATCCTCTTGCTCAGGCAATGCACATGAGGGAGGGACATAAATTTAAATTGAGGAAGGACGTTGGAAGAACAGATGTGTGGGAATTTTTCTTCAGCCAGTGGGCAGATTGTTGGAATAAACTTCCATTTGATGTTATGGAAGTAGGTAGTTTATAAGTTCAAGGAAGAACTAGACAAATTATTAGAGGGAATTAACAGCCGATGTTTTTTTTTTCTTTTGATTGATGCTGTTTAACCTTGCTTTCTTGGATCCTTTGTCACTATTGATACCAATACTAACACTAATTTTTATTTACTTTTATTTTACCAGTGGTCATGCTCTTGTGGTTGACTTTGCTTCAATTTATAGTGATAAAAAATAAATAAAAATAAATAAATAAACTACTTATGTGATCTCATCCTCATAGAGGTACCTATCTAGCTGACCCCAAGCTCTCAACCACCCACAGAGGCAACTCATTAAAACATCTTGCATTAATGTAAATCTCATTCACCATAATTTGAATTTATCTTCTCTACTAATACCACTTATAATCATGAAAATCTCATCTTGATTCATTTTACTATCCTCTCTCAAGAGTCTTGTAAACCTAATTCAGGTTTATAATTTACATATTCAAAGTCTTTTCTCATATAGGTGCCCTTTGCAGATCTTACCAAGTGGTCTGCCTATCTTTGAACCCTTTCAGGAAGCTCAGCCATTTTTTTTTTTTTTTTTTAGGTGCAGTCGATTCCTTTCACTTCAAAGGTGGTACTTGTGCTTATGTCCACTCTAATATTCCCTGTCAGAAACACAGTAATCTGGAATCTCCAATTTTCTATTTTCTCTTGCTTAAAATCTCTCTCTCTCTCTCTCTCTCTCTCTCTCTCTCTCTCTCTCTCTATTACTCTGTCAAATTCATCTGTTGCCTCTATCATTCTTCCAACTCCACTAAATCATTTGAAATCCTTTTACTCCCTCTCTTTGAAACTTGACTTTCTCCAGTCCAACTTTCCTAACAGAGGAGGTAATTTTCCTTGGCGATTATAATGTTCACAACTCCAGCTACCTACCGTTTTCTAGTCATACAAACCAAGCTGGTCAAGATGCTGAGGTTTTTGCTGACCTTGCACAGATTGTTCATTTACCTACCAGAATACCAGACAAACCTAGTCACACAGCCAACACGCTTGATCTTTTTCTCACAAGTGACCCTTCTAAGTACACAATCGAGGTTAGGTGAGTGGTCCTCTAGGCACCTCACATCAGAAATTGGTGATGGTCTCTTCTCCAATGGAGCTTTTCATGGTCAATCTCAACCTTGTGTTGTTTGGCATTACAAGAATGCAAAATGGAATGATCTGTGAGATTTCTTCTCTTCTTTTCCTTGATTGGATTACTGTTTTAAATCTTCTGATGTCAATGTTTGCTCAGGTTCTGTCAGTGAAATTATTCTTGTAGGGATGAAATCCTGTATTCTGCACTCAACCTTAAAACCTTGTCCTTTTATCTAAACCTTGGTTTTCTAATAAATGTGCTAAGGCTGTTCAAGATAAGAATGTTGCATAGCACAGCTGGCTTGTATTCAAATCTTCAGCTTCAATTTCTGTCTATACCAAAGTTTGCAACAATTGCAAAGTAGTTATTAATCAGTCCAAACTACATTTCGAACAAGCTAAAAGTAAAAGAAAACTTGCTTCTTGTCCAAATGGTAGTTGAGCATTCTGGTCTCTTGCCAAAGCTATTGACCACAACTTTTGCCCATCTCTATTCCCACCTCCGTCTAAACCGGTTTTACTGCCACTTCAGCCAAAAGTAAAGCTGACCTGCTGGTATCCTACTTTTCTTTCAACTCATGTATTGATGACCTTGGTAAACCACCTCCTGCCATTTCCAGTACATTCCATTCAATGCCTCTTCCATCAAAAGGATATCAGAAGGATTTTGAACAATCTTGATGCTAAGAAAGCTCCAGGTCTTGATGGTATTTTTCCACTTATTCTCAAAACCTGTGCTTCTGAACTTACTCCTGTTCTGTGCCACCTTTTTTCACTTTCTTATTACAATCTTTTCCCTTCTGCTAGGAAATTTGCTCATATGCAGCCAATTCCTAAAAAGGGTGATAAATCCATCCCATCCAATTATAGTCCCATTGCACTTCTACTCTTTCTAAAGTAATGGCGAAGTCAATTAACTGGCAACTCTTAAAGTCTGGTATGGATTCCGTCAATATCGATCCATTGGTGATATTCTTGCTCTTGTCCCCCCCCCCATCTACAGAAAAATTCAATGGAAAAATTTGGTGAAACTCAAGCAGTTTCACCTTGGCATAAGCTCTTGACATTTCAAAGGCTTTTGATTGTGTTTGGCATAAAGGTCTTATAAATACACTTCCATCTTATGGTTTACCACCTGTTTTTTGTAATTGCATATTCAGTTTTCTCTCTGACCACTCACTGCAAGTGATGATAGATGGCTCCAAGTGAAGATGGCTTCAAGAGAGAACTGAACCTAGTGTTCCCTAAGGTTCAATTTTTTTCTCTACTCTTTTCCTCTTGTAAATTAATGACCTTCTTTCATTCACCAGAAATCCTATCCATAGTTTTGTTGATGACAACACATTGCCTTTGATTTTTTTCAGTTTGAGAAACCTTGCCCTGCACAAACAGCTTCAACTTCTCAAATATGCACTACCAATTCCTTAAATGCTGATCTCCAAGTAATTCTCGAGTGGAGCAAAGATAACTTAGTTGATTTCACTCCTTCTAAAATTCAGTCCTGTCATATAACTCGGAAAAAGGATTCTTCTGCCCCTATGCTTATTTTCAATGACACTCTGATTTCTAGGCAGGATCATATACCTCTATTGGAGATTACCCTGACTTCTAATCTCCCTTGGCATAAGCACATTACAAATATTGCTTCCTCTGCATCTAAAAAAAAAACTTTACTTTCTCTTTCGCTCTTGGCATTACTTTTCTTCCAAACAACTGTTCACTCTGTATAAATTGCAAAGCCACCCTCTACCATGGAATTCCTAAATCTGGGGCAGTGCCCCCCCCATCTCTCTCAGGTTTCTAGATTCCATTAAAAAGAGGACAGTTAGGTTAATTAATGACTCTTGTCTAACAGAATCTCTCCAACCTCTGTCTCACAGATATTCTGTTTCTGCTGTATGCCTTTTCTATAGATACTTTCATGGGCATCCTTCTGAATTGGCTTCTATAATTCCTGCTCTCTTCCAAACCAGACTGAACGCGTGCCATAACCAGTTAACATCGTTTTGCTGCCCAACTTCAAACTCACAGGCCCAACTTTTCTTCTTCCTCATTTATTCATTCAACTTCCATTTTCTCGAACAATCTTCCTCCATACGTATTTCCTGAAAATTACAATCTACAGAAATTCAAGTCTAGTGATAACAAGAATCTCCTTTCATCTTCTTAACCTTTAGCTCATGCAGGGTACTAAGCACTACAGGTTTTAATAACCTCTCGTGTTTGGGATTTTCATAAAAAAAAAAAAAAAGTGCAGCCTTACTGCCCTTGATTAGTGGGATTATGATTTTCCTTATCTCTACAAGCAAATGTTTGATAAATCATCAATAAGTCATCATGAGCCTTCCTAGCCATCTATCTATAGTGTTCAGAGAACTTAATGTCTTTTTTTCCCTTCTGTTTTTAGTCTTACAGTGTATAAATTATTTTTGCATTAAAGAGTAACAATACGGTGTATCCAGTGACAAAATTTTTAATAACTAAGTATGGAGCTTTCAGGATAAACAAACCCCTTCTTCAGCAAAAGACATACAAAATACTAACAAAATATAGATGTTAGAGATAGAATTAAAACTCATATCTGTAATGTCTATATTTTGTATATGCCTTTTGCTGAAGAAGGAGTTCATTTACCCTGA
Organism: Mastigoproctus giganteus; assembly: GCF_048544385.1. Lineage (NCBI taxonomy): Eukaryota > Metazoa > Arthropoda > Arachnida > Uropygi > Thelyphonidae > Mastigoproctus > Mastigoproctus giganteus. Next base: position 17,487,373 of record NC_143586.1, on the reverse strand, counting down.
AAGCTCCACACTTAGTTATTAAAAATTTTGTCACTGGAAATAGCTGTACTGTTACTCTTTAATTATGGAATCCAGTACCACAAGCCAGCCCATTTGCCTTCTTATTTTTGCGTTGCTATTCATATGTGTATGAACTTGCATTTTGCTGCATTAAATGATATTTACCACTTGCAAATTTATTATAACAGTTCCCCAATATCTTAAGGTCACTGCTTTGTGAAATAGCATCTGAATTACAACAAATTGTATGCCAGATGGGTACAAAAAATGTTAACTGACACTTACAAAGTGAAACAAATGGCAGAACTTTCACAAAGAATTCTACATAAAAAAAAAAAATTACCGAAAAACAGGCAATAGAAACATAGGCCAAGTCATCATCCCCCTTCCTGGTAAATCCCATAATAACCATGACAGATCCAGCAATAGACACCAAGTCAACAAACAAGAAACACAATTAACTCTATACTTCACAGTATAAGAAAACATCAGTCTACCAGTATGGCACAAGAAATAGGTTTGTATGACAAATGGAGTAAAATGATAGCCCACAACAATAAAATCATGGCTAGAGAGGAGAATAGGTCATATGACTTGCCACCGCCCCATCCTCTTTGATGTTTGGCACGGTTTTCAGCAAAGAGAAATCTAATGACCACCAGGGAATCCTTAGCATGTCCAATCAAGAACACAACCTTGGATCTCATGATGACTTTGTCTTAAGGACTGTTTCTTCCTTGTCGCCTCATTTTCTTTAAATTATTTGTCGGGAAAGATGTGTAACAAGAGGATTCTACTCTAGGTAGATATCTAAACTAGTTTCTTTCTTTAAATATGTTTTCACAGAAGGAACCATAGTATTCCAAAACATTTGGAGTATTCTACTATATTATTAATTTATTAAACTGTCTAAATTATGTTCACAAAACAATGTAATGTGTTTCACTATTAAATTAGTTGTTCCTGTGTTTATTATTTATTACGTCCTTTAAAATCTCTCGTTCTGAACTAAAATAGCAAAATTGTTTAACGACGTTTAGACTTTTTGAATTATCAAGCAAAAAGTGAAAGTACAACCAATGACATTAACTTACTGGTTCCAAAACAGGAATAATCATTAAAGCTGGGCCCAAAAAGAATTGTGTGTCTATATAATAGGTATTTTCATCCTTTGGATATCTATGAAGGTGGATACAAAAAATTATAATATAATAATTGTAATAAATATGAAGAAATACAATAAATTCATTATAAAACTATATAGATATAAAAACATCCTAAATACAGAGTTAAATCTTACAAGTTAATAATTACCCAGTAGGAAAAAATAAATAAATACAACTACACACACGAGTTCACAGTTCTTGTCAACATGCAAAATGATAATACAATTTATTCCTAGAATGCATGTGTTGGATTATTCTGTGGAGTGGATTTGTCGACTTCTGAAATTTCATAAAAATGAACACTTTATAGATAAAATGCCTTTAAATATTAATTTTTCTTATTTTGATTTGACTGTCCAACACTGAAGTGAAATTAAGTGCAAAAAATGAAATAAGAATTAAAAAAAAAAAAAAAAAAACAGTCATGATAAAAATCATAAAAAAATAAAATTCTTGTTGTTACTTTTTTGTTTGATGCAGTAATATTTTGCATGTATTTATGAGCCATGTGCAGAGATGGATAAGTTACTTTTTAAAACCAAACTAAGTTAAGTTAGTGGCTGATAAAAGTAATTTAGTTAAAAGTTATTTGAGAAAAAAGTAACTTGTTAAATTGTTTCATGAAAAATAACTTAAATTACTTTTAAGTTTGTAAATCTTCCACCATCTTATACTGAATAAGTTTCTTTAAACTGGTAGAGAAATATTTAAATCAAAATTATGTTTATTCACAATGTATATACAGTAAGATCCCCATATCTGCAGGAGATACGTTCCAAGATCTACCGTGGATGGCTGAAACTGCAGATATAAGCGAACACCTGCTGACCCCAAATATAACGTGATTTTCTTGTATAATAAAGTTTAATTGATAAATGAAACACACAGTAAGACATTACCAACATTAATGGTAATAATAAAATACAGCAGACTCTCAATTTACCGGGACACTTCAAGACTCCAAATTAAAAAAAAAAAAAAAAAAAAAACAATCATAAAATTCAAGTAATAACTAGAATAGGTATAAACAGATATTTTGCAAGTCATAAATACGCGACAAGAACTGGCGTAATAAGTCGTCATTGGGAGATTACTGTACCTATTATCTTGTAACTCCCGCTGTCTTGAGCAGTAGGTGTGAACCTACCGCTCAAAACAAAAAAACAAAAAAAAAAAAAAAAAACAAGAGAGAGAGATGAAATGTTTAGTTTGATTTAGTGCGTCGCGTCGACTGTTGTGTTCCATTGCACTGCAAAAGGAAAAATTTTGTTTCTTTATTTATGTCAGGGATGTCAGAATTTTTTTTTTATAGTAACTAAACTTTAGTTACTAGTAATGCCATTTCTAAACTTTTTTTTTGTTTAGAAATTGCAAAAATGATGGACAAACATAAGAGCTGTGCTTTCAAATTAAACAAAAACTTGAAATTATTCAAAAGTTTAAAAACAGTGCATCCGTTAAATCTTTAAAGAACCATTATAATGTTGGTGACCAAACCATATGCGACATTGTAAAAAATAAAGGGAAGCTATTCGATTTAAAATTGACATTGTAAAAAATAAAGGAAAGTGTCGTATTGGACACGGAAGTAGTACGTGTAAAGTGTTTTCCTTTTTTTTTCTGGGAGTAACTGAATCAGCGGATAAAGGGGCACAACTGTATATTATAAAAAACATGTTTATATATTGTTTTTGTAACAGAAATATCTTAATTACCTAACAATAACAGCTGCATTTCAAAAGTTTCATCACTTAATTTTCCTCATCTGCCTTAAAATAATGTTCCTTTAGCACTACATTTTATACGTGGGCTGATGATGGCAGTTCTTTATTATAACATAAAACAGAGATGTCATAATTGAAGAGATATTTTATATTACAATCAGTTAAATAGTTAGGGAATTCCATATTTTGACCAGTTTTAATTTAGATACAAGGACTTAGACAAAAAGAAATATTTGTGTATTTGATATCTAAAAGAATGTTTCATGAATGGGGGACACACACTTAAATTCTCAGATTAACTTTTTTTGGCATTTGGTTATGTGATTTTGGCAATTGGTTATTATGGCAACATGATCAAGTCTTCTGTCATGTCTTGAACTGCCACAGAGTTATAACCAGCACTACAGGTAATGGGGCCCAAAGCTTATTTTCAACCATACAGTAGAATTTACTAATTCAGACTTTGGCTGGGGTAATCCGAATTATAGAATATAATTAGATGTAAATATTTTCAAGTCATAGTTAATAAAAAAATAAGCAAATTTATTCACAATCCAGATTTATTCACAATTTAGATGGTATTAAGGCACAAATACGAAAAAATTTTTTATATTTGAAACAAAATGGAATACAGAGTTCAAATTAAAAAAAAAAGCACAAATAATTCAATATTTTAAATACGTTTAATGTTAAATATTAATAACTATAATAATCGGGTCCCTTCATTTTTTTTTTTTTTTAAACTCCAAGTTGGGTTTGAGGGGCCAATGAGACCTCCGACAATATTTCAGCCTATATTTACTCCATCCACAAAACTGAAACTCCTAATAAGTGTTTTTGAAAATGCTACTTTGATTTCTCCACCAAAAATCTTTGTTAATTATCAAGCAATCATGAAAAATGCAGGAATCAGGTTATGCCTAATTATATGCACATATTGAATGTCATTTATGATGAACAATTATTAATAGGGAGCTGGCCTTACTGATACCTTCTTCCCGCCAATTGGTAACGTCCTCTGGTTTTGTAACATTGAAGCATTATGTGCAATCCAACCAGTGAACAGGTTGGATTACACATGACATGCAGCAGCAGCAGCAGCAGCACTTGTATTGACAGGATGGCATTCAGTTGCATGCATTCATTAAAGAGAGCAGCTTTTTCAATTTGCATTTTGCTCACTGACAGGCCTAAAGGGACTTCCCCCACCCCCAAAATTAATTTAAAATACAACAGACTTTCACTTCTCTTGCACACCCTCATCAACGTCGGTTTAAAAAAAAAAAAGTTCTGTTTATATTCCAGCATGGTTACTAGATCAGAGGAGTTCACAATTTATCATTTCAACAATGAATACAATTGACTATTAACTGTTTTTAGTAGTAGGTGTAGGGACCTGAGCTATGATACATTCAAATTTGCATGTTTCTGCACTCTTGTGATTGACCACTTGGCTAGGAGTGGCCTCAATAATACTGATCCCTGAGGGATTTCACTTTCTGCACTGATCTGTCCTGAGAGATTTCACTTTCTGGCTCATTTTTTTTTTAAATTCAATTTCACTTTCTGGTCCATTTATGGCTCTTCTCTATCTCATATCTTTCAGCCAGCCTTTGGTCTAATGAAGGATCTTACCTGTAATCCCAATTTGCTGCAATTAATATAATAGCCTTTATGGTTTCCCATATTATTTCTTTGCTATTATATTATTATATTATATTATTTCTTGAATCCAACTGTCTTATGACTTGATCATAATAATTAACTAGATTAGTCAGGCAAGGGTTTCCCCTCATGAATCCCATGCTATGCACCATTAAGGATACTTTTCCTGCTGAGATAGCTCTGTATTTTATCTTTTCAGACTCCATGATCTTTCCCACCACTGAGTCAAGCTCACTGGTTTGCAGGCACCTATAAACCAGTGAGCTATGGTCTATAAACACCTACAGACCATATAAATAGAAATATTTATTAATGTTGGAATACTGTGACTAAGTATGCCAAAATTAGGTTTATTATGGTTTGAGATTACACATCTTACTTCAAATTCCCTTATTTTCTCCCTAAAAGTAATATTCCACATTTCAACAGTTCTCTACTACTTCACTTACTGAATTTATTTAAAAGGAGTCAATAATGATGAATCTTTTAATAAAACAATATTTGAGCAGTACAAAAAAAAGCTAGTACGGTTTCTCTAACTGAAACAGATGAGTAGAGAATTTCTTGAATAGCATTGAATCACAGTCAACAAAAACACCACTACCTAAATATATACTATACATGGAACCTTACTAATGATCTTTTGAAATCAGATTTTGCAGGCTACCATTTTGGCAAGAGAGAGTCATATAAGACAGAGTTTCATATTCCCTAAAGACATGAAAATGACAACTCTTACTGGATCAGCACAAAATGCTCATTATTTATAATTTCCAGTTTCAAGAATATAAGAGGAACTGGATAATGTGGATCAGCCCTAACGGTACGTAGGGTAACGATAGGGCTAGTCCAGAACATACTTAAACGTATGGTGCCTCCGTAGCCAGGAGGTGGGCTGGAGCAGCAGTGCGTAGCACACGCTTCTTGATTAGACCAGGGTTCGAGCCCGTGACCACCAAATATGGAGGATGCGCAGTGGTCATTCCCTGACCTTTCTGCATCCTCCATATTTGGTGGTCACGGGCTCGAACCCTGGGTCTAATCAAGAAGCGTGTGCTACGCACTGCTCCAGCCCACCTCCTAGCTACGGAGGCGCCATACGTTTAAGTATGTTCTGGACTAGCCCTATCGTTACCCTACGTACCATTAGGGCTGATCCACATTATCCAGTTCCTCTTATATTCCTGAAACTGGAAATTATAAATAATGAGCATTTTGTGCTGATCCAGTAAGAGTTGTCATTTTCATGTCTTTAGGGAATATGAAACTCTGTCTTATATGAGCAATATGGTCATATAAGACCGGAGCAATATGGCCTTAGTTGCTAATGCTCCTAAAAACCAAATAACAACAACAACTTACACGTACAGCTATTGATTTTGATAGCAAAAAACACTGTTTTGTTTCTGTAATGGTATAAACACAATGTACATACATTTAATATAAGTTTATTTACTTTTAGCCAGATGCTTAAATTTCAAAAGAGCATTGCCAGCATTTTTTTATTTTATTTTTTCAAATTATTATCATTATCATGAACTTGGTCCGGCTTAGGTCTTTTAAGACCTGTTCCGTTGTAGCTCTTGGAGGTGGTCTTGATCTCGCCATCGTTGTCTTGGTCGACCAATATTTCTCTTGCCTGTAGGTTTGTAGTTAAAGGCTAATTTTGGGATCCGTTCTGGGTTCATTCTTTCTATGTGGCTGATCCATTTTTCCTGATACTGTTTTATGTCATTTACTATGTTATCTACTTTTCATTTCTTGCGGATATCTAAATTTCTTTGGTGGTCTAGTCTTGTAAAGCCTAATAACAGTCGTACAAATCTCATTTGTGCTGCTTCTAGTTTGTGTGCATCTTTCTTATTTATGACCCAAGTCTCACAGCTGTAGAAGAGGGCTGGTCTTGAAGTGATGTTGTGCAGTCGTAATTTTGTTTCAGTTGTCATTTGTTTTCCGAAGTTGCGTTTAATCTCATTCCATTCATTTTATTATATTTTTGTAGTTTAGTGTGAATGTCTTTCCCTTCATTTGATATTAAATTTCCCAAATAGGTGAAGTCAGATATTTGTTCTATTATTTTGTCATCAATAACAATTTTGACTCTTTGTATGTTTTTTCCACATAATCCCATTGATTTTGTTTTTGAGGTGGAGATTTTCAACTCGTACTTTCAATAACAATTTTGACTCTTTGTATGTTTTTTCCACATAATCCCATTGATTTTGTTTTTGAGGTGGAGATTTTCAACTCGTACTTTTTACCTATTTTATTAAGTTCATTTGCTGCTATCTGTAGTTCATCTTTGGATTTTGCAATTATAACTTGATCATCAGCATATAATATAGTTTGGATTTTATTCCTGTTGTTCAACTGTATTCCGTTGTTAATTTTATTGATGTTAAGAATTTTATTGATGTAGATATTACATAAATTTGGTGATAGTCCACATCCTTGTTTCACTCCTTTACTGGTGTTAATTGGGTCTAATAGTTGGCCATTAGAATATTTTATACAGACTTTTGAGTTTTCATATAGGCTTTGGATCGCTTTCCGGAGTTGGGTTGTGATATTTTCTTCACGTAGAATCTACCAAAGTTTTTCCCGGTTTACATTGTCATATGCTTTTTCATAATCAATAAAGAGCAGAAATGTTGGTAGATTGAATTCTCTTCTTTTCTCCAAAATTTGTTGTAGTGAGAAAATGGCATCTATTGTGCTTCTCACTTTTCTGAACCCCACATTGTTCTTCTTCTAAGAATTGTTCACTGTATTTATTAAGTTTATTCTTTAGTATATTAGAGTATAGCTTTGCAGCAGTTGACAGCAGTGTTATCCTTCTGTAGTTGTTAGGGTTATTTCTGCAGCCTTTTTTTCAAATGTTAATTTTTTTCAAATTAGCAACACTCAAACCAAAAATCTTTCATTATAAACACACACTTTTCAAATTATAGTTTATGATATTTTTAACATAAAATAAATCAACACATACAATGAAGTGATTAATAATTCATGCTCTTATTTTTACTAAGTTATTATATGTAATTAAGAACATTAACTTCAAAAATAAATTTTAAATTTCACATGTATTTACAAAAAATACTTACTCATAAAATAGTGCCCGTGCAACTGTTTCTCCATACATGTGGCTCTTGTAGAAAAGTGTATACAAGTAAGGTAAGAATGTATATCTGAGATTAAGGGCATCTTTAGCAGCTTTAGTCACCACAGGTCCAAGTGCCACTGGATCTTGGTCCTATAAGAAATTTAAACCTTATGACATACTTTCTACTTCCAAATTCCAATATTACACCTGTCACTGCATACTTTTCAATTTTAAATAGTAAAACAGTAAAGCATACACTTCAGTAGTTTTTTATTGTTTAAATGAATGATTATTTTATTTTTTATTTTTTTTGGTAGTTTTTGGCGCATAGGCGTCTATGGCCATAATGCACCTCCCAAGGTTTTTGTAGTATTTTGATCCAAGCCCAAGGTGGGAATCGAACCCGCGACCTTTGGGTTGCCAGGCAGGCAGGCACTTTACCCACTCAGCTAGCCCGGTCGCCTGAATGATTATATTTTGACTCAGCTTTAGCTAAAAAAATATGCATTCTTGTTCATTCAGAGGCCACAAAATATGCATCCTTGATCATTCAGAAGCTGCAAAGCATGACCTTTCCATATCTGTAATATATAGATACTACTTCACTACTGTTTTTCATGTAATATTAAAGAAGAAAGCTGATCTTAAGTCCAAAATAAAAAATATATATATATATAAATTGAAATCTTGATTTAATGAGTGTCTGAGGCTTTTTCTTAGATTAAATTGAGATTTAATCTAAGAAAATAGAAAATATTTGCATTAAACGGAGTTATGCAAAATTACATGAAGAAACTGTTCAGTTTAATCATAAATATGCATATATTCTGTATATTTATGATTAAAATAAATATGGAACTGTTTCTACAGAAATAAATAATATTACTTAATCAGTAATACAGTATTTTGTTATGTAAACCCATGATGCAACTTAAAACTGGCCAACCATCTGCTGGAAGCTTTTAAAAGTTATCATTTTCAATTTCAAGGCGATTATTGTTCGATTATTATTCCATTGACTAATGCATTTGCAGAAGACATTCCTGTGAACCATTGAACCACTCCATCGATCCATTCTCCAGTTCACTATGAGAAGCTATTTATGTTCATTCTCTTATTTGCTTCACCTTTGTTCTACAGTTCTGAGCTCAAAAAATACTTTCACATTTTGCAGCATAAAGTTAATATTGCAGGTCAAATTTTCATAGCATCTCTAATGCTGGAATGTTTGAATTATTTATCCACTTTGTGCATAATTTAAAATTTTTCATGACCACCAGCTTTTCCTTTTTTGTATCCATAATCAGCAAGGGATTAAAAAATAATAATACAAAAAATGCTATATTCTGTTTAAGAAAAGACTTGAATTCAGCCAATCATAGAAAAGTCCTTATCTACTGGTTATTCCTAGCTCCAACACTTGTATCTATTATTCAGTAAGATGCCATTTTGCCTAATTATATCATCACTGATTTATTGTCATGCATTCTTACCTTCCTAAGAATGATTGCTAATTTATGACTATTCTCTGTCTCCTATCTTTTAACACTTTTAACAGCCCTTGATCCAATGAAGGATCTTGCTTTCATAAATCCTTCTATTCTAGGCTTCCAATTATATTAGAGAGGAAACTTTTATCGTTTTCTATGTAATGGAAAAGATCTTTCAAACACCAACAGCAACCTTCAACTGGATATTACATCCCTATTGACATAGAAAGAGATATTGCTTATTTGATTTGATCAGTTTGAAGTAGTGCAACTGATGAAACTTACTATGCAGGTGACCATATTACAGATTATGCTATTCACATAAAAAAAAAAAAAAAAAAACAACTGGCTTCCCTCTAATTAAAATTTCTTATTCACTTTTACTTTATTTGTATAAAACTTACAAATTATAGATAATTGGATGTTTGTAGTAACATAATTAACAATTTGTTTTTCTCTCCTTTAGTACAGCCAAGTATGGTCTCATGATGGGTTCTGGCAAAGTTCCCAAAATGTTACCTAATCGTATAGTACATTTAGTCAATAAAGTGAAATAAACTAACTTTTAAAAAACCCACATGGTATAAGAGTGGTTATTTAGAGAGAAAAAAATTTCATAAAAAAAAAATCACCATGTAACATCATTTCCTAATTACATTAAAATTTCTTTCTAGTTTAGGCTATCCTAGCTTGTGTTAGGCTAACTAAGATTAAAAAGTGTGCACAGCTATCATTTAACAAGATGTACACACATTTTCATTCTAAAAGTAATGCTGAGAACAAAAGACAAATCTAAGAGTTTTTTTTAATATTGCTTCCTCTGCATTAAAAAAAAACAAAAAAAAACTCAGATTTCTCTTTTGTTCTCAGCATTACTTTTCTTCAACAGGCAGTAAATCTGTAAAAATCACAAATTCATCCTACCGTGGAATGCCGTTCCCACATTTTGGAGTGACTTCAGAACATCTAAACTCCTAAGACTATCCAAAGGAGGTCACTCAGGTTGTATATTGATCACTTTCTTATAAATTCATCTCACTTTCTATCACATTTAATTTCTGATGTATGTGTGTGTGTGTGTGTGTGTTTTTTTTTTTTTCCCCAGAATAAGCATCTATAATTACACCTTATTCTTTCAAGCCAATCTGAAAACATGCATCAACTAGTTCCTATCCATTCAATCAGCTCCAAGTTCAATGAACTAACTTTTTCTCTTCCTCATTTATCCCTTCTACTTCTATTCTTGGGAACAACCCTCCTTTCCTATGTGTTTCCTTAAAATTATAGCTACAGAAATTCAATTCCTACACCAAAAGCAGCAGAAATGGTTTCTCAACCCATACACAGTAGTGGAGTACAACAGTTCCAATAATCTTTTTTTTTTATGTTTATGAGTACCATAAAAAAAATTATACACATTTATTTAAATTTATAGTTTGTAAAATTGTAAAAAAAAAAAATGTTAAAAAGATGGTGAGAATTGCAAAAATTTCTCACTAATAATATCAATAAAGTAAAAATTACTTTTATGAATATCCATACAAACTCTACAGTCAGACAACTTTTCTATTTTCACTAGAGCAGAGGTTCCCAAATGGTGGTTTGCGAATCACCAAGGGTTCACAAAAGTGTTCCAGGGGGTTCGCACTAAAAATTCTGTAATGGCGTCCGCTTAGATTTACATAGGTATATATTTTGAAGTTTACAATAATAACTAATAATAAACAATAAAGTAAAATAAAATTAAATAAAAAGTAAAGAAGTGCCAAAGAAACCAGATCTCCCACAATTAGTTTACTATTTTACAGTATATTATGTTAAATAAATACTAGCAGTACCCCTGGCAAAAATATCACAATTGGTAGCAAAGTTTTTCTCTAGCTGTCCTAAAGAATTGTAGTCAGTGTTTGGTCGTGAGCAAGTAAGCCAGTACATGTCAAATCCTTTCTCATTTCTTATTTCTGTAAAATAAAACTATTCTTTCTTTTAAAGTAGGCAGTGCTAGTAGAGAAAATTAGTCCATTCTGTAAAATAAAACTATTTGGAGTTTTTATTATTTGGAATTTTTATATTTTCTCATGTTTTTGTACACCAGGAAGAAATATCTTCAATTTGAGACCAAATAAGTTAGGCCTATTGTACAAAATGGTTACAGCTAGCTGTACCAGTTGCGAAGGGTGCCTCCGTAGCCAGGTGGGCAGGAGCAGCAGTGCGTAGCACATGCTTCTTGATTAGACCAGGGTTCGAGCCCATTGCTCACCAAATACGGAGGATGCGGAAAGGTCAGGGAATGACCACCGCATACCCCCCCCCGGAGCAATATGGCCTTAGTGGCTAATGCCCCTAAAAACCAAATAACAAACAAACCATTGCAAAAATTTTGCAACTGGTAGCAGAGTTTTTCTGTAGCTATCCTAAAGAAATATAATACCCATGTAGTATCAATATATAAGTGTAAATGTATTCGGTATTGGTCTTTCAAAACGATCCCAAATATATTTGCAGAAACACGAATCTCAAGTTTCTCCTTTGCTGCAAGGTATGTTCAACACGACCAGGCAGAGTAGCATTTTGACTGTGACATACTTCTAAATTCTTAAATTACTTACCTTAAATAACCTAAAAAAAAAAAAAAAACAAATAAACTTGAAGTTGATAACGATAATGATAAAATGATGAGTTCTAAACATATTAAACATAACAAATGGCAATGAGTGTATAGGCTCGCTTGTGCAACATGGGCACATATAGTGAGCTGTGAAGGAATCCTAACAATTAGTTCTTTCTTTTAAGATAGACAGCACTAGTAGAGAATTTTGCAATTGGTAGCAGAATTTTATTATTATTTTTTTTTTTTTTCGGAACAAAGGACATGATTGCGCAAACATGCAAATTGTTAATCAGTTAAATAGTTAAAGTGCAAATTGTTAATCAAGAAAAAAATGCTTTATCAACTTAGACAACTGTTTGTTTAACAGTTAACATCATCTTCCTATGGCTCCATCAATGAAGTGAATGTTGAATTATTCTAGTTTGTAGTATAAAACTGGCCTGTTCTGTAAAATAAAACTATTCAGAATTTTTAAATTTTAACAACTTTGTGCACACCCAGGAAGAAATACCTTCAATTTGAGAGCACTTCCAGCCCGATCAGTTAAGCTTATCATTCACACTGACTGAAGAAAGAAAATGACTTCCATATTAAATATATACAGTGGCGGACAAAAAAACTGCATCACTTGTGAATTTTGCAAATAATGTGTTTTGCGCTGCATTATGAAATGTTCGAAATGTTCATTGCAGAAATGTTCGAAATGCATTTGTTAGATGGGATATATATCTCTGTGAATGAAATCCAATAAAAAGACTCCACCTGATATACCTAACTGCCATAAATATCTTCCCAAAGGGTAAAATGCACAATTAATGGAAACATAAGAAATTGTGCAAATGGCAATCATGACAACCAAACATATATTTTATTGCATTTATGTGTACAAACTGAAACGACAAGTTAACATAATAGTATTATGTACTGTAAATCAGCAAAATAGGTCCTCAATATTTTGTTGTTCCTCCTTGAGCTGCAATTACAGCCTTTCAAAAATCTAGCATAGAGTTAATCAACTTCTGGATATATGCTTGCCCAATTTTGTGGTATCATACCCTTCTATCCAAAACTAAAATTTAAAACTAAATTTATTTTAGTTTTGGTGTTAAATACATATTACATATTTGTTAATGTAATTCATCAATATATGAGCACATTAATCTTGTTCATTAATTTATGATAAACCATATACACTGTATACTTAAAAGCACTATTTTTAATGTTGAATATTGATAGAGCTCATTATGAAAGTGGTGAAATATTGTGGAAAATCATTATGAACATCGTGAATGTGCCACAAGAGTAAAGACTACCATTAAATTTTTTAAGATTAATATTTTTATACTGAAGGTTAAAAAAATATTTTATTCACAACTCAATAAGTAATGTTATAGATTCATCTTCAAGGCTTAATGTAAGAGTAAATTAAATACTGATAGGCTTAAATAACAAAGTTTTATCAAACTAGATAATTTAGGGAATTCATGCATTGCACTTCCTTTATTTTATTGATGATTTTCTCAAAGAAACAGTGGATATCAAATTACAGTATTTTGCACTGCTTTATTTTAATGTTTTTTTTCATGCATTAAAAATATACAGTACCCAGCTGCACACACAACACAATGGAACACTATTTCAATTATTGCATGAAGCATTTTTCCAATCAGGTATAGTATCCTCTTACAAGACACTGCTCTTAACTTACTATAATGTTATTATCACATTATATTTATTATCACAAATCTACCTACAATAAATAAAAGTTCAGTATTACAAAATTTTATACATGTAACTTTGGTAATGAATAAATTATCAACTGGTCAATTATACAGTTCATTGTTCAATATAGGAACTCTTCATCGCTTTAACAGATAACTCATATCAAATAAATGCAAAATTTGCTGAAATGTATAATTAGGGAATTTGGAAAAAAAAAAAAAAAAATTTTTTTTTTTTTTTTTTAAATTAAGATGTGATAACAATTATCCAAAAAAGTGAATAAGAACATACTATGGTATCACGATCATTATGATTTCTGGAGAATGGATAGAAGGCTCCCAGGGCTGACCATCTTGCACATAACTCAACTGTTGTATTTTCATGAAATCCACAGATATCACTGCCAACCAGTGGGATTCCAAACATGTTAAAGTTTATTATCGCTTAACAAAAAAAAAAAATCTGTTAGTAATACAATTATCACTACACAAAAAAGCAATTATTGATTATTACACATGCTACACCTACAGAAAACCTTTTATTTTAAACACATTCACTGAAAAAAATTTAGTCATCTTTTAAACAAAAGCATAAATTAAATATGGTGGCCAGGTGATTTAAATGTTTGTATTGGAAAATATTGATATTTAAATAGTTGATCAGAAACTAATTAAGTACCAGCATTTCCCAATAAAAGCACATTTAAATCAGTCTGCCACCATATTTAATCTATACTTCTGTTTTAAAGATGAGTAATTTTTTTTCCAATGAATAGCATGTTTAAGTTTAGTACAGCAGTTAGATGTATGTCTGAATATAATTTAATGGCTTGATACTTTGAAAACAAGGCAATTATGACTACAAACCAATTAACAATCACTCACATGATATAGACCATCTCATATCATCCCAGGTGGAGAAAATATCTCCATTCCAGTGTCCACTATAGCGACCTAAACCTGGGAAAGTAGATCTAGAAATAATGAAAGGTCGTTTCATCCTAATACTTGATAAAGCACTGAAACACAAAAAAAAATAACAATAAAAATAAAATAAATAAAAATAAAGAAACTGATAAGTAAATGTGTAAAAAAATTATTACAACAACAAAACTGATTACTACTATTTAAGTTCTTTTTTTAACTTAAAAATATTTTTAATTAACAAATTCATGCTGTGGTTATTGGGATAAGGAGTTTGCAATAATAGCAACAACAACAACAACCATATTGTTCTTATTGTATAGTACTGGTCATGTAACAAATTTCAATACGAATTGGCTAAATAAAAAAAGTAAGGTTATGTATCTTCTTTAAAAGGGTGAGAAATTCCACAAAGTTTGCTTAATTTTCAAAAACATCCGTCAGTTCCTGCAAAGGTAATAGTGGCATGTGATGCAAGAAAGCAAGCATATGAGCTTATGTAGCATCAGCCAAAAAAAAAAAAAAAAAAAAATTCACAGCGATTCCCTCTAAATGTTTGTCCAGTTCCTCCTTGAATTTTTTTAAGCTATCAACTTCCACAATGACAGACGGAAGTTTGTTCCAGCTCTGTCTTTCCTCAATATGAATTTATACCCCCTTAGGTTCATAATCTGAGAATGGAAGAATTCCATCAGAATTCAGCGTGCTCAACCCATTCAAGGCCTTATACACCTTAATCAGATCACTGCACAGGTGCATAGTCTCCAGCTGCTGCAATTTGCAGATATTAAGCCTCTCTTCGTAAGAGGATCCCTTCATTCCCCTCACCAATCTTGTTGCCCTTCTCTGTACACGCTCAAGCAAATCTACATCCTTCCTGAAATGAGGCCTCCAGACCTGTTGCAGTACTCAAGGAATTTCCTGACCATTGCCTTATACAAAGGGATAATCACCTCCTTTTCCCTGCAAGAAAAGTTCCTGTATATCATTGACAAAACCCCATGACCTGCTCTTGCAGCCTGTCTGCATTGCTCAGAAAACTTCATATCTGACTGCACAACTACTCCCAGGTCTTTTTCATTTTCTACCACCCTAAGTGTAGTACCACACAGTTGGTATGTTCCTCTGGGGTTACTTCTATCCATATGCAGTACTTTGCATTTGTCAATGTTAAACTTCTCAGTCCATCTGCCCAAATTTTCTAGATCCTGTTGCAGTAGCACACTGCCATTACTGTCATTAACAACCCTGCCAACCTATGTATCAACTGCAAACTTCGACACTAAGCCTGATATACCTTCATCAATATCACTGATAAATATACAAAACAACAGTGGGCCCAACACCGAACCCTGTGGAACTCCACTAATAACATTAGTCCATGAAGAGCAGCATTCACTGATTACCACTCTCTGTCTTCTCCCACTCACCCACCCTTTTATCCATTGTAGCAACTTACCCTTAATACCATTCTGCTCCAATTGTACAGTAGTCTTCCATGAGCAACAGTGTCAAAAGCTTTCATGAAATCCAAGTACAAAAGTATATGATATCAAAATTATTTTTTGCATCCAGTTCCTTTGTAACCACATCATAATATCCAATCAAATTTGTCATACAAGACTTTCTGTTAACAAATCCATGCTGTGTCTGAATTATTGCTGCAGTCTTATCTAGATGATCCTGCAATGCATCTTTAACCAGTGACTCCATTATTTTACCCAGAACAGAAGTTAAACTAACTGGTCTGTAATTACTCATGTCACCCTTCAATCCCCCTTTGTGAATTGGGGATATATTTGCACATCTCCAGTCTGTGGGGATCTCCCCCTGAGTACAAGAATGCTCTCATAATTATAGCTAAGGGTTTGCTTAGTTCCTTTGCTGCCTCCTTTAATATAACTGGATAGATCCCAATCTACCCCAGGTTCCTGCAAATCTGTGAGAGATGAAAATAAGTTCCATTGTTCCTGCTTCTAATAGGGTCAATCAAGGAGAATACACTTTACCATAAGAACAGACATCTTTTCTGCCTTTGCTAATAAGACGGAAAAGAAGAGTTAATTAAATGTTTTATACATGCACTGACAAAAAGCAATTCTTTACCCTTGCACACAGTACAATAGTTATGATCATTGTTCTTCCATACTATGTAAAAAAGACGTGTTCACATATTAAAATGGGAGGAATTCACAGGGTTGTTTTTTTTTTTTTTTTACTTTGTGAAAGTTGGACTCAGGCTAGGATATCACTTTTTGTCTTTTCTTAGCTCTGGAAGACCAGAATCATAGTTGCACCTTGATTTGTTTAAGTTTATTATGTGTTTGTACCAAATATTTTGCCATTAAGAGCTGTAAGTTTTTTGTATGTATTATAGTTTGTATTTCAAACTATAATACATACTGGCTTTGTAGTTTGAAAAGTAAAAAAATTTTTACTCTATGGGATTGAAACTGTTGAATATTTTTAATCTGTATAGTTCACTCATTTTATACAGCATAACAAATTTTTGTGGGCGAACAAAATATATTCACCATAACGAAATTTCATTATAGTGAAATGCAGTAAAAAAATGTCAGAACAATAATTTACAAATTATTACAAAATAATTACACCAGAACTTGCTTTATTAAATGCAATATTTATATTTTCCTAATTAAAAATTCAAAAATTTTAAAATTGCATTTTTTATAATTTTATAATTGCATTTTTTATAATTGTTATTTTCAATGAAACAAAACTTTTATTGATTCTGCCTGGAAAACAAGAAAAACATTATAAACATGAAACTACAGTCTCTTCCATTTTCAAATTTGTAAACATGTAATAAGCACAACCAGAAGGCAATATAATGTAAAAAAAAAATTGTGTAATTCTTCACACAAAACCATAAAAAAACATAATTTCAATGCTCATGATACTAAGTAAATCTGCATGCAAACATGTAATTCTGCGTAAGACTTCAGGAAACAGACATGTGAAAAGCCACATCTCAAACAGGCAATTAACTGTTCAGTGAGTAAATCAGTGCAGCATTACCAGATGTTAATATTGGCACATGATGCAAGAAAGCAAACTTATACAGCATCAACCAAGAAAATAAAAATCCTATTTCTCCTATCCATCCCCTACTATAGTTTGTCTAGTTCTTCCTTTAATTTATTCAAACTATTCACTTTCACAACAATGGATAGAAGCTTGTTCCAGCAATAAATCACCCATTGGCTGAAAGCAAACGTCTGTATTCTGCAACATCTGTCCTCAATTTTAATTTATACCCTATCATGTGCATTGTCTGAGCAAGAGGAAGAATCCTATCAGCACTAAGTTTGTTCATCAGCAGCACTGAGTTTGTTCAATCCATTCAAAGCCATAAACATCTCAATCAGATCACACCACAGGTGCCTATTCTCCAGACACTAGCAATTTGCAGAAGTGAAGCCTTTCTTGATAAGAGCACCCCTTTGTTCTCGTCACCAATCTCGCTGCTCTTCTCTATATCTGTTCCAGCAGATCTATATCCTTCCTAAAATGAGGTTTCCAGAGCTGTATGCTGTACTCAAGATGTAGCCTGACCATTGCCGTATATAATGGGATCCCTGCTTTATCCCTCTAGCAAAATTCCTGTATATCATTGACAAAACCCCATGAGATGTCCTGGCACCTGTCTGCACTGCTCATAAAATTTCATATCAGACTGCATGATTAGCCCCAGATCCTTTTCATTTTCCACAACCCTGAGGGTAGTACCACACAGTTGATAAGTTACTCTGGGATTACTACTACCCATATGCAGTACAGCTTGCATTTGTCAATGTTAAACTTCAGTTGCCACTTCTCAGTCCATCTGCCTAATTTTTCTGGATCTTGTTTCAGCAGCATACCTTCATTACTGTCATTAACTGCCCTGCCAACCTTGCATCATCTGCAAACTTAGACAATAAGTCTGATATACCCTCATCAATATCATTACTAAATACAGAAAAAAAACAATGGGCCATCACTGAACCCTGTGAGACTCCACTAATAACATTAACTCACAAAGAGCAGTGTCTATTGATAATCACTCTCTGCCTTCTCCCATTAAACTATCCCTATATCCATAGCAACAACTTTCCCTAATGCCACACTGTTCCAATTTGAGCAGCAGCAGCAGTCTTTTATTGGGCAACAATATCAAAAGCTTTGTTGAAAAAAAATCCAAGTATATGATAGCAAAATTATTCTTTGCATCAAAAAAGTTGTTTTGTTACTACATCACAGTATCCAATTAAATTGGTCAAACATGATCTCCCCTTAACAGACCTATGCTGTGACTGAAGTATAACTGCCCTCCTGTCTTGATGATCCTGCATTACTTCTTTAACCAATGACTTTTTTTCTCTGGAACAGAAGTTAAGCTAACAGGTCTGTAATAATTACTTGTATTATCCTTTGATTTCCCTTTTTTAACTGGGGATACATTTGAACACCTCCAGTCCACAAGGATCTCCCTTGAATCCAAATAGGCTCTCATAATTTTGACTAAGGGTTTGCTTACCTCCTTTGCTGCCTGCCTTAAAATAACTGGACAGATCTCATCCACCCCAAGTGCCTCTTTTATGTTTAGCTTCAACAATCTCTTCCACTTTCCTCTCAGTTATCACAAAATCATCCCTGTTAGAGTTTGATAAACTTCTGGCATCCCCTCCCTAAAGAGTTTCTCATGTGAATGTAGATGCAAAATACCTATTCAGTCTGTCAGCAACCTGAGCTGCAGGATCATCAACAGTTAATCCATCGACATCAAGTGGACCAATGTGATTCAGTTCCTTCCTTCTATTTTTAACATAAATATAGATGTCTTTGCTGCTTTTCTTGGCATTCTTTGCCAGAGACTTCTTGTAATCTGCCTTGGATTGCCTAATCTCCTGTTACTTAATTGTAGACTAGTTAATAACTACCATAGGCTACTGTATCAACTGATAATTTATATGCATCCCATATCTGCCATGTGTCTCAAATGATCATCTGATATCCATTTAGGCCTATACCTTGAACAGTATTTCTTAATTGATATAAAAACCCTCATAGCTTCTATGATTATTTCCCTGAATGCTTTCCAGTTAGAATTTGTTGTTGGTAATAATATTAGTTAGTCCCACTGTACTGAATTTAAAACTGTCTGAGACCATTCTTAGTCTCCTTGATGAACGCAAAAACTCCTTCCCTTTACCCCTAATGGTAGTTACATCTTAAAGTAAATCCCACATATCAATATACTGTGATCACTGCCACCTAGTGGTTCTTTTATCTGCAGTTTCTTAATACACAAAGAATCACTGTTGGATAATCAGATCAAGAGTATTGCTCTCTCTTATTGCTTCTCTAACACACTGCTGTAGAAAACAGTTATCCAACAAATCCACAAAAGTCTTGCTAGTGTGAGTGACCAACCAAAATATCTGGAAAATTAAAATCCTCATTATAAGACACTGACATCTGATTTACTGACCCACTCTAATTTTTAAAGATCAAAAATTGTGTACATCATACTTTGAGGATTTTTTGGGGTTTTTTTTACATATTTCATTATAATGGCCATATTTTTTCATAGCGGGATGAATATTTATTGTACTAACTTGATAGTTCGCTACAGCGATATTCATTAAAATGAAAAGTTTATAAAGAGATACACAGTAAATCAGCAGAAGATGAGAAATGATTTCATTATACTGAATATTTTGTAACTGGCATTCATTATATAGTGACATTTTATTGTGCTTTTACAGCACAAATTCACTGACAATTATACTGTGTGAACAATCAGCAATTGTTCACAGTATGAGTAATCAGGTAAGTGTATTTAGGGTCAAGTGGCACCAGGGGTTTCCCTCATCTCCGCATAGTTTACGTTGTGGTGTGTTACAGTACGCTGTAAATGCCAAAGATTTAAAAGTGTGTGGGTCTTGGATCATTTAGTGTCGTGTACCGTTGATCTTCTGGTCGTTTAGCCACTGAACCCCAGTTGGGCCCAACGTTGCCCCACTTACGCCCTGTGGAGGCAGACCAGGAATCCAGTAGCTTATATATACTCTAGCTGGTCCTGCCACCTAATATACTGAGATTTCGGCAGCTAGGATCTGAAAAAAAAAAAGGGGGGGGGCACTTAAGTTTAGAAAAAGCCCAGAGAGATTAATGTGGTTCAGGTTTCAATTTAGAAATTGTTAATTTTAATTAGTTGTGTGGGGTTTACGCTGGCGTATTAGTCAGAGTAGGGGGAAGAGAATGGAGGGGGGAAGACAGAAGTATGGGGTCGATAAGGAAGGCAACCCCAGGTGGTCAGTACGGCATGCCCATGCCTCACCAGGTGAAGTACATGGGGGTGGCAGGGGAGGACGGAGACAGGAAGACCATCTCCTCCTCTCCCTGCTGGGCAAGGGAGCTGGTACAGATCGCCAGTGGCTACATGGCAGTGAGGCTGCAGCAGTCGTAGTGTAGTCATAAGATCATGTCCGGTAGTAGAGTCACTCGTGAGACAGTGTCCCGTCCAAGTTGAATGTCTTTTATTTTTGGTTCTCTATCTTCAGTTAGTACATTTGTCAGTTTCACTTAGGTGTCATATTTGTTGGTATATAGGCAGGGTTTCTTGGTTCCAGTGTTCGTCTGTATCTTTGTAGAGAGTGCACAGTCACTATTCCTAGGCAAGACAGCTAGCATCTTCCACATAATTATCATTCCGGGGTGTGTCTGAAAGGATGTTTTGATTTGTTATCTGGCTGGCTGTCTTTCACTCCTGGTGTATTGTATTTAGCGTTCTCCTTCTTGAGAAGAGTTCTTGAGCAAAGTTGGTCAGGGCTCTGTATTTCTCCTCTGAATCCAGTAGGTGAAACTCTTGCCCTCTGGGGAGGTATCTTATACTCGCGATTAGAATGCACCTGAGATCCTCGTATTGTTGACAGTCATACATGAGGTGTTCCCAGGTTTCGATCTCTCCACATGTACAGCATGGGACCTCTACAAGGGCAAAGTCCATTAACTGCGTTAAAGGTCCACTGTTGTTTTTTGTGTTTTTTGTATTCATCAATGATATTGATGATGGTATATCAGGCTTAATGTCCAAGTTTTCAGGCGATACAAAGGTTGGCAGGGTTGTTCATGACACTAATGACAGTAAGCTGCTGCAACAGGATCTGAAAAAGTTGAGCAGATGGGCTGAAAGGTGGCAACTGAAGTTTAACATTGACAAATGTAAAGTACTACATATGGGAAGCAGTAACCCCAGAGTAACGTATCAACTGTGTGGTACTACGCTGATAGTGGTAGAGAGTGAAAAGGACCTGGGGGTAATTGTGCAGGCAGATATGAAATTTTCTGAGCAGTGCTGATGGTCTGAAAAAGTAGCTCATGGTGTCTTGTCAATAATATATGGGAATTTTTCTAGCAGGGATTTTTCCCTTGTATAAGGCAATGGTCAGGCCACACCTTGAGTATGGTATACAGGTTTGGAGGCTCATTTTAAGAAGGATGTAGAACTGTTGGAATGAGTACAGAGAAGGGCAACAAGATTAGTGAATGGAACAAAGGGTTGCTCTTATGAAGAATGGCTTAAGTTTTGCAAATTACAGTGTCCAGAGACTAAGCACCTGCGAGGTGATCTGAATGAGGTGTATAAAGCCTTGAATGGCTTGAGCATGCTCAATGCAGATGGGATTTTTCCTCTTGCTCAGAATAATCACCTGAGAGGGCATAAATTCAAATTGAGGAAAGACAGTTGTAGGACAGATGTGCAGCAGTTTGCCTTTAGCCAGCAGGTGATTGACTGCTGGAACAAACTTCCATCTGTCATTGTAGAAATTGATAGCTTAAACAGATTCAAGCAGAACTGGACAAACATTTGGAGCCAGTGGATGGGTGAAATGAGAAGGGTCTGTGTATTTTTTTTTTCTTTTTTGGCTGATGCTATATAAGCTTGCTTTCTTGTGCCCTTGCTAATGCTGAAACAAAGTTCCTTATGTTAAACATAACTACATGTAATGTGCATGTGGTTCAGGAACAGGGTACTAACCTAAAGAAACAAAACAAGACTTTCTTCTAAGTTCTCAGGATAGAATATCTCTCCACTGAACTATATCCTGTATGTGCAGAGAGAGGGAGATGAAAAGGACCTGCTACAGAGGAGATAGTCTGACAGCAGGACAGGCATAATGTTCAGGACCAAATGAAAGGAAAATATAGCTGCTATAATAATAAATAATAACCCCCTCCCGATTTTGAAGAGCAACAACTGGTGGAGGACTTTCAGTGGAGTAAGGATGTTTCTCAAATAAAGTGCCCATCAAAGTCTCCAGAAATGAATCCCACTGAGCACAGAGTGCTCTGGAGAAAACAATTTTGAAATGTCAGTTCATTCTTTCCAAACTGCTCTCTTGAAAGAGCATGCTTCACTAATGTCAGGACTCTTTCACAATCTTATTAACAGTATAAGACTGCAGTTGTTACCATATCTCCAATTAAAGTTTAAAAACTCCTCTACTAGATATTCATTTTCGTGTATGCATGAGAGCTAATTTGCATATTTCAGAAATGATATGTTTCCACATGGTACAGAAAAGTGTCATAAAAGTGTGCTTCCATACCAAATTTCTATTGAAGTATAGTAATTTTTCAAACTACTGCACTTTACTTTTCTTGTTTAACCCCTTCACGGATTATACCGAGATATCTTGATATAATACCCGAAGCAAACAATAATACCTCCAAATTTAGGATTGAAACATATTTTCTTGAGCATTTATCTTGCTAATTTTGAATTAGCCAGATAAATCCCGAGATTTCTCGGGATTTTCTTACGTCTGGCAGCAGACGACTGGCTTTCATTTTACTTATATTTACTTATTGTACAGCAATGTCAGAACAGTAACGTGCATTCCTATGTGTCACTAGTAAACAAAATAAAATTTGCCATCCTAAATGCTGAATACTGATAAGCGTTAACCAATTAGAAAACTATATCAAAAAATATTTCGGCATCCTCTTGAACTACCGCACGTAAGCGAAGTTATTTTTTTAAATTTATTTATATAATGATTAGTGAAGAGTGTTTTTCTGTTCCTTTCTTTTAGCTGAAGCGCTAGTTTATTAAAAAAAAATCTGTATAATTTGCAAACTTTTTGGAATACACGAGATAACTTGGGATAGCCCAAATGGGTTAATTATTCCCATGTATTTTCTACTAAAATATTTATAAAAAAAACACAAAAAATTATACGAGTATTTGCATGATGCATACTTTTAATTTGTAAAATAAAAAAAGTCTATCTGTTATGGTACATTTTCTGGAAAAAAATGTTCTGGGGAGGGGTTAAACCTCAACTTTTGTCCACCAGTGTATATACATCAGAAAAAGCAAAATAAATATGAAAAATTAGAGAACTGTATGAGTTTCAAGGCTTTGAAAAAACACAAGTGTTTCTGAAATTTTTTTCTTCTTTTTTAGTCCTCTGACCACATTTCTCTAATATATTTTTTAAATAGTAGAATTAGAAAATTTGGTAAAAAAATTATACTATAGCAGTATTCATTCTAAATATTATCTTACAATATTTCAAATTAAAATGCTTAGGAAATTTTGAATGAAATACTCACAATTAGAAGCTCAAAGAATAATGGATATAGTATAAATTTCTGTAAAAAAAAAAAAAAATTGGTATCATTATGAACACTCACATATTTGTGGCTATGGCTTGTGTGAGCCCATACAAATTGTGAACATTATAATGCACTGAAATATGCTGTTTTGCAGTCATACAGAGGGTGCTTGCATAAAGTGGATCCCCATTTCCTGGAACATATGGAGGATGTTCTAGAGATGAATATAAGGGACACCCATCAACAGTTCCATTATAAAAGTTTTCTGGTTCATTCATATCCTACAAAAAATAGAGAGAAAAAAAATGCTTTATAATTTTTTTTTTTACTTTCTTTTTGAAGAAATTTATAAATACAATGTAGACCTTATAAAACCAACATAAATAATCAGTAAAACAAAATTTTAAAGAATTCTGTTAAAGACTTATAAAAGACCTCTTTAAAATTCTGGGCTTTCAATTATTTAAATACATAATATTTTATGAAATTCCATAAATGTGCAATTACAAACTAACCCATTAAAAAATATGCAAATTCTGGAGGATTTCCTCAGTTCACTCTCTACAAACACTGCATCTTTGCACTGATATTTGCAAAAATACAGACTGAAAATTTGCAAGTTAACTTAATGTATTAACATGAATTCTTCCTAAATGGAAAACAAAATTATGGCATTATGGTGCAATGAGGTAGTTAAATACAAGAATAATAATGGCAATGGTACCTGAAGTTTTTTTGTAGGCATTCTTTGCCTGATTATAGCTGTGGTCACCACTGAGAAGGCTAAATGCTAATAAACTGATATTCACATCTTGCATGAGAGTGTAGTGTAAAGAATGACAGTCAGTCATTTTGCAACAGCAAAATCCTCTGCCTTGCTCTACACATTGGTGAGACTGTGCAAGGGCCATAATACTATGAATGCTTCATATATGGAAAGTGAAATTCAGGCAGGAATCAAGGTACAGCATCCACACCCCCACAATGGAACAGCCAAGCTGTGTGATACCGAACAATCCAAGATGATAGATGACTTTCATCACTGAATGCAATAATAATAGTTTGCTAAACAGACATGAAATGGCCAAAGCTATCATAAGCTTCTGGTGCACAACTCCAGCATCTTCCCATTTCTTATTGATATAAGAAATTTATGATTCAAGCTCTAATCACAGAGCTTGAATCTGGCCCTTTGAGGAAGGCACCACGGCAAGATTAATATATTCCTTACATTATGAGATACCATACAGAACAAAGGTGGCTCTAGGTGGCATCTCATTCAGTTATTGAAAAATCTTGCTGCCTCTACTCTGACAGTTGTGATTGTAGAAGCCTGAATAATATGATTTGTTATTATTGTTGTTGTTATTTGGTTTTTAGAAGCATTAACAACTAAGGCCATATTGCTCCGGGGATATGCGGTGGTCATTCCCTGAGCTTTCCGCATCCTCCGTATTTGGTGGTCACAGGCTCGAATCCCGGTCTAATCAAGGAGTGTGTGCTACGTACTGCCACTCCTGCCCACCTGGCTACGGAGGTGCCCCTGAATAATATGAATTTGAGGGATACTGTCAAGACCAAATTATGTTCAGGTCAGAAAAATATCTTGCTTATCATAAAACTGAATGCCTGGCATATCATAAAACTTTGTGTTGCCAAGAATATCAGGCAGATACATGTACAAATATACATAGTTCTGCCTGATATTCTTGGGCAACACAAAGTTTACAATTTTCTAAGCCCACTTAACTTTTCTGATAGAATTCCAACTATTGATTCCATGACTACCATTCATCTTACTTGTTCTAAGTACTTGATCTAGATTATTTCTGCTTTAAGGATGATACCTTAAAGAAGTATCTTTGCTCTGATAGTCAGTGATTTCCTAATATGAAATCTTCTTTTCTTATTCTGAAAAATTAATTTTCTCTCTCGCTATTCCTCTCCAAACTCAAAATATCAATGTGATTTTAATGTTCATAACTTCAGCTGGCTCCAATTTTCTAGCTGAATGAACATAGCTACCAGGTGGCAGAAATGTTGAGGCTTTTTTTTTTCTCCTAATACCTTAGACAATTCATTCATTTAACTACTAGAATACAAAACAATCTTACCACACTCCTGGCCTCTCTCAGACAATCCTTCAATCCTAACTGAATCTCTCAGACAATCCTAACTTGTTGTAGAACCTTATCCAAAAGACTTTTGTCCTCTGCCATTCTTAGTTTTGTTAAATTTCCTGATCCTATTACTTACCAGAACATGTCAGCAATATTATTCTTGAAGGGATCGAATCATTCATTCCTTGTTTTGCTCAAAACTCTCATCCTTTATTTAAACCACAGATGGTTTCCCAAAACATGTGCTGTGGGCAGTTCAGGATATATCACAATTGGCTTGTGAAAAAATTTCCAGCTTCATTTTATATGCATATTATAGTTCAGCAGTTGTAAACAAGTTAAGAAATCTGAAATTCATTCTAAAAAGTTCAAGAGCATGAAACTTGCCTCCTGACCAAATGACAGCTGAGCCTTCTGGTCATTTCCCAAAAATTCTGATCTTATCTCTACACCATTGGATGCAACTTCTTTCCATCTTATTCTGATGTCTGTTACTTCTATATGGTTCCACTGAAAATTCATCTAAAAATGATGATGACTTATTAGAATCTTACTTTTCCTCTAATTCTTACACTGTTAATAATGGTAAAACTCCTACTATATCAAACATACTCTCAATGCCTCTTTTGGTTTTCTTAGAGAAAGAGATTAGAAGGATAGTGAACAATCAATGTTAAGAAGTCTAAAGATCTTGAAAGTACTTTCACTTGTTCTTAAAACTTATGTGTCACAGTTAATTCATGTTTTGTGATGCCTTTTTATATTCTCTTATTCCACTGGTATTTTTCCTTTCACAGTGAAAAATCCTGACTTTCAATTACTGTTCCATTGCATTTAAGCCCTTTCATCTATTTAATGAAAATCAGTATGGATTCCATAGTTTCAGATTCACTGGTGACTTCTTAGCTAATGATACTCACCTATTGAAAAATTACATGGAAACATCTGGAGAAACTTAAACAATTGCTATTGAAATTTCTAAGGCTTCCGAATAGGGTTTCCATAAGGAACTTCTAAGCATGTTTTCACCTTGTCTGCCTTATGATTTTTGCAAGTGGGTAGCGAGTTTCCTGACTGCCTGTTTATTGCATGTAATTCGAAGGCAACTCTGTCTTCAGCTTTTCAACTAATGTTGGCGTTCCTAAGGTTCTGTTCTTTGATTCATTCTTTTTCTCCTATATATGACTTTCTCCCAATTGTGTGAAAATCCTGTCCATAGTTTTTGATGAGATACTAGATTCCCCTTTCTAGTTCGATAAATCTTGTTCTGCATAACCTCTAGTGCTTCTTGAATACCCCATTAGTTTAGTTTCTTAAAAACTGATCTCCAGTATAGAGAAGAAAGCTTATTTAACTTCAATCTTTCTAAAATTCAATATTACTGAAATGAAATTAACCCTGAAACCTTCCTAAGACTAAAAGAACATATGCTGAAACTTTGGCGTTGGTCCTTATCAAGTAATGCCCAAACATCTAACACATACATCCATTTAAACATAGAGATAACTGAAATTTTATTAAAAAAAAACTGATGAATTTCTGTCAAATTTTAATTAAATGGATGACTTGACAAATCTTTCTAAAAGACCAAAGTATAAAATTTCATCAAAATATAAAATTTTGCAAAATTCATAAAAATTGACCACAAGTTGGTAAGACAATAGACATTTTACACATTTGCAAATATACCCAAAAAGTGGTCTTATATAAATTATAATTTATATGTAAATTATACAGCTTTCAACTTTAAAAAATTAATCAAATCAGGTAGATGCTTTATTGGCTTAATTTAAGGCACCAAGTAACAAACAGTAAAAAAATTTTTACCATACCAAGGAAATCTTGTAAGTAAAGCAAGAGAATATTGACAACATAATATCATAGAAAAATAAATGAAGAAGAAATTAATATAATACTTACTATCCAAGCTCCATCATAGGGTACAACTTTATGAAAGTCTGCCATCTGTTTTGTCCAGTACTTCACAATATTAGGGTTTGTAAAGTCAGGAAAGACAGTACCTCCTGTGTTCCATACCTATATATTAACATAATAAAAAATAAAAAGTTAATATAATATTAAGTTTTACACACATGCACTTTTGCATGTGTCTTTAGCCACCAAACTACAACTCTTCAAATTTATTTGAAGAGAAAAAAAAAAAGTAGTCTTCAGCATTTAGTAACCTTGTAGAGACAAAAAGTTATCTAAATTATTTATAGCGATGGATTATTAGACACATACTTAAAAAAATGTGTAAAAGAAGTGAGTGAAGATGACAAAGGTTATATTTAATACTGCTCTGAGTAGTTGTTTGTGTAAGGCCTTATACCTTGAAGCAAATAACTAATTCAACAAGACTGTGACTTCTGAAGAAACAAGTACACTCTGAATCAATTCATCCAGTTAGAAACAGTGATTCTTGATGTGTTCATAAAGTATGGGCACTTGGTATCAGTTTTCTTTGACAAGGAGAAAAAAAAATGTTTATACTGCGAGAAGACCACATGGTCAAAGGACAGCATCATATTTAGCTGATCACAGGCTTGAACCCTGGTCACTCAAAGAATGTGTACTTATGCACCCTTACTCCTGACCGCTTTGCTATGGTGGCCTAAAGCTTAAGACACAACTTAGAGGTGTAGGTATGATGTTTTAAAAGACTTGTATCTACTTGATCTTAGAGATCATCTTCCTATTTTTATCAGGAATTTTATTTTTATAACAACTCTTCCAAGTTCGTGTTAGATCTAGCTTGTCCAATTTATTGTGCCAAGAGGAAGTGGTTCCCCAAGGTTTTGTCCTCAGCATTATGCTTTTTGCAGTCGTTGTTGTTGTTGTTGTTGTTTATTTGGTTTTTAGGAGCATTAGCAACTAAGGCCATATTGCTCCGGGATATGCGGTGGTCATTCCCCGACCTTTCCGCATCCTCCGTATTTGGTGGTGACGGGCTCGAACCCCAGTCTAATCAAGAAGCGTGTACTATGCACTGCTGCTCCTTCCCACCTGGCTACGGAGGTGCCTGCTTTTTGCAGTCAAAGTGAACTCTATTACAGAACAGCTTGTTCCATCAGTAAACATTTTAGTATTTTCTGCTGCTCCTGCAATATGAGAGTTATTAAATGACAACTGCAACAAGCAACTGACCACCTTAGTTCCTGGGCTTTAGCCTATGGATTTTCGTTTTCTGCTCAAAAGACCATTTGTGGGAATTTTTGTTGCAAGTGGAATCTTCACCCTGACCATTAACTCAGACTTGGACAAAATGCAATTATTGTGGTAGTAGAAAAACATTTTTGAGACTCATCTTTGATCAAAGTCTGACTTGCCTCCATCATATCTGTCAGCACAGAACAAATGCAAGAAATCTAAAATCATGCTTAGTGCTATTGCCTCCAATTATTGGGGAACAGATAGAAGCATTTTATTGTGCCTTTATCAAGCACTTGTCTGGTTCAAACTTGATTATGGATCCCAAGTCTATTCCACTGCTAGAAATTCCATTCTCTGATAGCTCAAGCCAATCCACCACAGAGAACTATCAAGATTTCCACAGGGGAATTTTGTACTTTGCCCATCCAAAGTCTTTATGTGGAAGTCAGTGAACTGCCATTGATGCTTTGATGTCAGAAGCTGTTGATACACTATGCCACAAAAATAAAATCCCTACCTCAACATCTATGTGGACATCTGTTTACATGCCATGATGTGAAAATCTGTAAAATACATGTAGAACTCAGTCATTCCTTTGGTATCAAGATTCAAGATATAAACTTTATGCTGGATGCTATATCCACGTCAGCCAGGAAAGTCCTTCCTTGGAACATGCAATTTCCATCTTGTGATTTTACTCTTAAGAGCCAAATGAAAGTTAACACATCTCCATGTACATATTGACAACTCTTTGCAGTAGACCGAGATGAATACCTTAACTTCTAGCCAATATATACACATGACTTGAAGTCTGAAATGTTTGCAGGATCTGTTTGTGTTTTCCCAAGCAAAACTATCTGAAATTGAATTCCACAGGATGCTGTTGTTGTTGTTGTTGTTGTTATTTGGGTTTTTAGAACCATTAGCAACTAAGGCCATATTGCGCCAGGATATGCGGTGGTCATTCCCTGACTTTTCCGCATCCTCCGTATTTGGTGGGCAGTGGGCTCGAACCCCGGTCTAATCAAGAAGTGTGTGCTACGCACTGCTGCTCCCTCCCACCTGGCTACGGAGGCGCCCCACAGGATGCACTATATACACTGCAGAGTTAAATGCAGTAGAACTGGTCTTGGATTGTAGAAAATCCCATCCGTACCAAAGGTGCATGCTATATACTGATTCTCTAAGTGTATTAAAGGCCTTATCTGATATGAGAATCACTCATCCAGTTTTGTGTCAGGTACAGAATGCTACACTCTCTTTCAGAGTTACACTTTGATAAATTTAGTTTGCCTATTTGCTTTTGCTGGATTCTTAGCCATTTTTGTATCATGGCAATGACTTGGCTGATGGTGCAGATAAATCAGCAATGCCACAGAATCACATCCATTTGTTAGTCCCCTATACAGATTACAAGTGTCTAATCCTCAACAAAGTATATACACGATGGGAACAATCTTGGCATGAACACACCACCAAAAAGCTGAATGAAATTAAGCCTATAATTATGCACTGGTAGGCTAGCCAGTGTAGGATTCACTGGGAAGAGGCAGTCCTTGGTCATATCTACATTGGACATTGTCACCTAATGCATTCCTATCTGCTGAGGGCTGATGATTGTCCTATGTGTAGATATTTTAACAGCATTTTAACAGTTTATAACATTTTAATTGAACGTATGACTTTTAGTAATGAATGCTGTGCATGTTTTATCCATCTGCCTGAGCCTTATACACTTAGACAAATTTTAACAGACGATGACAATGTGCCAGGTATATTCAAGTTTTTACATCTTATTAATTTATATAATTTTATTATGAGTGTGTTATTGTTTAATATTTTATAACTGTTTTATATTTTATATTCTCTTATGATATATTGTTTGTATCATTTTACACCTTTTGACTTAGTATATTATAGCCTCAGATGCTGATGTGAATAAACCCTTAAACAACCAACTAACCAACCAACATTTAGTACTTTTTAATGTCCTTTTTTAATTTATCATTTTCTTAAAATACTAATAAATGATAATGCAAGGAGAAAGAGAAGTTATTTACTTATTATTACTAATGTTTCAAAATATTGGAATGATATTTTGTATTTAAAAAAATTAAAAAAGACACAAACCCTTATTTCTTCTAAACCATTTCCACATCGGTCATGCACAACTTTCAGTCCCTGAAAGGGGCTAAAATCACCAATAAAAGTTCACAACCATAGTAGAAATTAAGGTAACAATTTTTCCATCTGTTTACAACATAAGTAAATGCATGATATGTCTTCTAGAGAACTGTGATACAAAAATGGTTATGTGATTATTTTACAGAGCACCTTATTTATCAAAGAACTACTTATTTATCACAGAAAATGCAAAGGTCAGAAAACATCTACAAACAATTTTGCATGTCCTAAATAAATTACAATAGTAGCAAATTGCACTACAAACACAATTTATTTCAAAACAGTAAAGTTCCTCCTAGGCACTTTCAGCACGTACTACTTGAATGGTCTTAACTAGCATCTTTTAGAATCTAGTTAATCCTCCGATTATCCTTGAAATGGCAGTTGTCTTGTTTTTGTGCTAAAACAATTAATGCTATGCGGCATTACTGTGTCTTAAACTGCACATATTGTATGGTTGGTTTGCCTGTTTTACTGTAAGAAAAACCTTTTCTGCTGAAAAAGAAGGGGGAGATAGTGCAACTCTCAGCTAAGAGTGACCAACTCAGCCATGGTATGAAAAAAGCACAAATATAAAATCCTCCCATTCTGACAGGACTCAAACCTTTTCCACAAGGTGTGGAAGGACAGCAGTTGTAATCACTATGTACCCCTGAGGGAATCAAGCATAACCTTCAGTCCTCAAAGGGCTTATAGTCACCAATATATATGCTGCAACCATGTGGTTGCAGCATATTCAGTGCTAATTTCAAAATACACAAGTTTTGTAAGTTATGGACTTACAAAATTGTGAAGCTACTTTTCAATTACCCTATGTGTTATCCACCAATTACACTGTTCTTCACAATACATAAATAACTTTCAACATGGTATCATACATGTGAATGTTATACCAAACTGCTTGTAGAACAGTAATTAAACCACCACTTAGTGCACTTGGGAAATGGCTGTACTAGTAGCAGTAAACAAGGCCAAAGCACTGCCAACAAAGAGGAAGAAAAGAAGCATTATTCCACTGCAGGAATGTGAAGTCAACTACAACCCAAGCTTTATAGGTAATTAAGACATAATCATGTTACAAATGCCTTAGTCAAAAGTATTTCTGGCTGTATTCCAGAAGTGGAGTGATATGACTTCCATCCAAAGGTGGAACAAAACAAACAAACTTGGAATCTTCAAAGTAGTATGCAAGCAGCAAAAGAGAAACAAGAATTCTTATGAAAATTTATTTTGTTTTAAATTTTAGGTACCAATCATGTCAGAATGTATACCCTTAATACAATGTGTAATCTGCTAAAAAAAAAAAAAAAAAAGAAACCTCTGCAATTTCGGTTTAAACTTGTTTAATTTTGGAAATAAGCATCTTCATCAAGAACTAGAAATTACTTTTAAACTTTTATAATAAATACAAGGCCAAACATATCAGGCTGTTCTTCCTCAAT
This sequence comes from Mastigoproctus giganteus, assembly GCF_048544385.1. NCBI lineage: Eukaryota > Metazoa > Arthropoda > Arachnida > Uropygi > Thelyphonidae > Mastigoproctus > Mastigoproctus giganteus. The sequence continues at coordinate 17,454,440 of NC_143586.1, read as the reverse complement.
GGATCATAATTAATTATAGTATCATAATATCATGTATAATAACTTGTATCTTTATCTTTACCTTTAAGATATATTTTTATCTTTTTTTTTTTACTTAATTTTTCACATAATAATCTCTTCATTTCTTTATCAGCAATGCATAAAAAAATACTAATACAGTACTACTCTACTAATAATAATAATAACAAAGAGCCATTAACTTACTTTACCAACAAACAATTTCCCTGTTATATTTTTAATAAAGATATCCATGGCAACTCCATCATCAAAAGGGGGATAAGTACCAGGACTTTCACTATTACTGATTCCTGCATCCTAGAATAAAAATTAATTTTGATAATGATTTTTAATTAATAATAACGATTTTTCTAAAGACAACATTTAAAACAAAAAATTACAAAGCTAATGATCAATTCAACACAGAGAAGGGAGAGTATCATTATATGAAGTATACTGGTGTGCAAAATTTAAGGACCAGTCACGTTTTCACCTGTAGCTTCTCATAGGGGCAGCCTGGAATGGGAAAAGCATACCAAAGGAACCCCTTGAGGTACAGAAATGGTGAAGGAAACAACACTGACACAACAACGGAAACAAAATGGTACAGAGGGACTTTATTCAAAAATGGCAACATAGCACTGGCTGCCATGATACAGATGCATCACTGCCAAAGATGGAACAAAGGGAAGGGGTGGTCCTCAGTACGAGATATAGCCACCCCTAATGTCGATGCAGGCTTTTCACCACCTGTCCATACTTAGAACAATGTTGTTGATAAGTTCTTGCGGTAACATCGTCCATTCCTCTGTTAGCGCCATCTTCAGCTGGTGAACATTTTCTGATGGGTGTGGACATGCTGCTAGGCGTCTCCCCAGAGTGTCCCGTATGTGTTCGATGGGATTTCGATCGGCGGAACAGGCAGGTCAATCCACATGAACAATGTCCTCACTTTCCAAAAGCATATCAACAGCTGCAGTGCGATGGGGTGTGGCATCATCATCCATAAACACTAACTCGGGGCCAATGACACCTCAGAACTGACGCACACAGGGAAAGATTACCTCAGTACAGTAGCGTTCACCGGTTACAGTACCACCTTTCAGTATCTGGAGTTGTGTATGTCCATCCAAGAAATCTCCCCAGACAAGAACACCTCACCCACCATATCGATCCCTTTCAGTGATGTTTGCAGGGATACCATGTGCAAACCTCTCTCCAGATTAGCTGACATCCAGAATCGCTGCTGAGACTGAATCTACTCTCATCAGTAAAGAGTACCTTAAGTAAAGATTTTGTGGTTGTAACCTTCAGAAAGTGTTGGTCCTTAAGTTTTGCACACCAGTGTATCATTATATATGTTTATATATGGCATATCATTATATGGTATTCATATCATTATATGAATAACAGGTTAACCAACATGGACCATAAATTGAATTAACCTGATGTACCACCAGGAAGATTTAAAGTTCCGTCTTGGATATGAATTTTTTTTAAAAGAATAGTAAACTTATAATTATAGTACTAACTCCTAGCATTTATCAGCACACATTCTCAAATATCTTTTAATAAAGTAAAATTTTCAAAAATATTTTATTGTCACATTAAAGATAAGATTCCAATTTATATTGAATGGTCAGCTTATTTAGTCAGCAAATTCTCTTTCTGATGAGATGTTTTTTATATTTATGTCCTCATTTATATCACTTCATTAAATTTTTCTGAAAACGGAATCAATGATTAGTTGGGAAAGGAAAGCACATACATCATGATCACATATACCAAAATTAAAAAAACACCCATAACACTTTTTTGTAATTATAATGTCCACTATTAATGAAAGTTGGGATAGCTTGACAAATCATTCTGAGAGAACTAAGTATAAAATTTCATGAAAATCTGCCCACAGGGAGTCAAGATGGGTAGACAGATGGATAGACCTGGTGAAGACAATAGGTCTTCATATATATACAGTAATACCCCGAAGTTACGCGATAGGTGGGTCCGACGAAAATCGCGTAAGTCGAATTCGCGTAAGTCGGGGTACAACTTTGCATATAAATACATATAAATTTTGCTTAATTGGGACCAAGGACTAACAAAAACACTAGTTTAGAAGAAAAATATTAATAAAATTGCAGTTCTTTATACATATTAATACAAAATATGTATTAAAAAAACAAATGACTTACGTAAAAAAGTTATTTCGATGTCGATGGCTTCATAAAATCTAACAAATTCGTCTGACTACACAGCGCCTTCTTTTTTTCACGCAGAATTTCTTCGTAGCAAGCTAATAATTTTTTTATTCCTTGCTTTGTAGCTATAACGCGTTCTTCGTTGGAGTCTATGTTTTCTAAAATTTTTAAGCCCTTTTCAATTGAGCTAAGTTTGCAATTCAATAACTTTTCAATTCAAGTTTGCAATTGTCATATGCTTTTCGCCGTTGCCTCATTTACGCCTGTAGCACGTGCAATATCACATGGTCTTTCATTTCGCTCAAAGCGTTTCACAATTTCATATTTTTTTCTCTATCGACAGAGGCGGACTGGCCATAAGCCTTACCGGGGAAACCCCAGTGCGCCGGTGTGGTTTTGGCCATAAACCATAGTATGAGGCCACTATAAATTTTCCCGGGTAAGAATTTTTGATCCAGTCCGCCTCTGTTTATCGATAATTGCTTTTCTTTTTCTCTCTGAATCTGCAGTGTCTTCACCAGGACGCTTCCTTTTCACACCTTTTAATTAAGTATTTTACTCATTTTTAGGGAATAAAGCACAATTACAAAACGAGGAGGCACGCTTGATACGCATAAACAAAGCTGCGCGCATGTAGCAACTGAATAAACAACACCATAAAAGCAGAGATACACTATTAACACCTCACATTTCTAGGGGTTACTACCATAAAACAATAAAAAGTCCAGTTGCGTTTCTGCTAGTGAAATCTGTTATAAACTGGTAGTAAACTCGATCTAATTGCATTTGCGATTATACCCATAGCTGGAATTGTGTTGGTTTTTACGTTATTATGGTGAAATGTGTTTCCCCTTTACTGATATAAAAAACATAAAAGCAGCAAAGTTGAATTTTGTTCATCTTTCGCTCTCATTCTCCGCCGTCGCACCGTATATCGATAACATATGAAAAACGACCTTGAAGATAGTGGGCGGCAGCGTTGCCAAACGAAAAAATCAAGAACCGCGTAACTCCGAGTTCGCGTAAGTCGGGGTATTACTGTACAGGAGTTGAATAAAATAAAGGAAACACCTGATACGAGAGCAGTACTTTTTTTTTTAGGGGCTGTATTACATATTTATTAATGTGCAGTGATGTGTTTTTTTTTTTTTGTTTTTTTTTTGTTGTTTCTTGCAGGTAGCACCATGAAGGAAATTACTGACCTGTTGAATTCCAAAGAGATCAAAATGTTGGTGCACGTTTAGTAGGGGCATTGGTGACTAAAACTGCTGATTTCTTTAATGTATCCAGAGTGACTGTATCAAAAGTGATGTCTGTAATCACTAAGTCGAGGGTTTAGTGCCAAACAACATTAACTATAAATACTACAAATTGCATTTTTTTTTTGAGATCACTTTAGTTTTACTTTAAACAAATAACAATGCATATTGTGTCATAGAACTGTATCTCTCTAGTACTTTACAAGTTAGTTTGGGCTGTAAGTACATTTCTGGTAAACCAAGAAAATATCAAATGACTTTTTCTTGGTTAATTACAAAAACGTTAACTACAAAATGATTTTGTAGTTAACCTAGTTGGGTTAACACTAAACCCTCAAAGTATGGAGAAAAAAAATCTGACAGGATGTATTTTAGCAGAAAATCAAAGCTGACTGAAAGAGACTACCAGACAGTGAAAACGATTATAGCTTGAAAACAAAATTATGCCTCAAAAGTAACTGCAGAACTTTGTGCAAGTCTCAGCAATCCAGTTTATAGCAAAACAGTTCGACAACAACTTCATAAAGTTGAAAGTTATGTCAGAGCTGCTACTGCCATTCATTACTGATGGCACTGATAGAAAGAGGATGCAATGTGTAAGAGCAAAAAATTAGACACTTGATGATTGGAAACATCATATTTTCAAACAAATCAAGGACAGGCTTCCTGTGGCATTTGGTGAATACCAAAGAAAGCCCATCATCCTGACTGTCTTGTGCTAATCTTCAAATGTGGAGAATCAATGGTTTGGGCAGTAATATTTGGTGAGGACTGTAAAAAAAAGTAAAAAGCAACTGTAAAAAAAAAAAAAGTTGAACAGGTGATTACAGTGGACCCCTGCTTTAAGATTGGACGGACTCTGCATACTATTCTGCATATCTGTTCACTATATGATATGTAGTAAGCACCAGTCATTGTGATCATATTTGCAAACTAAATTTAAATTCTATTAAATGACAATTCTAATAAGCAAATATAGGAGGAATATTATTCACAAGGAAATCCACAAGAAACTGAGCATTGAATGGATTGAGCAAGCTTAATGCTTGATGGCTCTCTTCCTCTTGCTCAGACTACACATGAAGGGGCATAAATTAAAATTGAGGAAGGATGGTTGCAGGATAGATGGTTAGGTTTGCGTTTAGCATTAGCATTAGCATTAGTAGAGGCATTTGATGCAAGAAAGCAAGCTTATGCAGCATCAGCCAAAAAAAAAAAAAAAACCACTTCCACTTCACCCCTCTGTTCGTTCAAAATACCTGTCCAGCTGAGCCTTAAACTTATTTAGGCTATCAACCTCCACCACAAGGGATGGAAGCCTGTTCCACCAACCAACCACCCGCTGGCTAAAGGCAAATTTCCACACGTCTATCCTACATCTGTCTTTCCTCAATTTGAATTTATGCCCTCTCAGGTGATTTTTCTGAGCTAGAGGAAGAATCCCATCAGCATTGAGCATGCTTAAACCATTCAAGGCTTTATACACCTCTATCAGATCACCTCGCTGGTGCCTAGTCTCCAGACACTGTAATTTGCAAAACTTAAGCCTTTCTTCATAAGAGCACCCCTTTGTTCCATTCACTAATCTTGTTGCCCTTCTCTGTACTCGTTCCAGAGCTCTACATCCTTCTTGAAATGAGGCCTCCAGACCTGTATACAGTACTCTAGGTGTGGCCTGACCATCACCTTATACAATGGAATAATCACCTCCTTATCCCTGCTGGAAAAATTCCTGTATATCATTGACAATACTCCATGAGCTACTCTTGCAGCCCGTCTGCACTGCTCAGAGAACTTCATATCTGCCTGCACAACCACCCCCAAGTCCCTTTCATTCTCTACCACTGTCAGTGTAGTACCACAGAGTTGATACATTGCTCTGGGGTTGCTGTTTCCCATGTGTAGTACTTTACATTTGTCAATGTTAAACTTCATTTGCCACCTCTCAGCCCATCTGCTCAACCTTTCCAGATCCTGTTGCAGCAGCATAGTGTCAGTAGTGTCCTTGACAACCCTGCCAACCTTTGTATCGTCTGCAAACTTGGACATTAAGCCCGATATACCATCATCAATATCATTTATAAATACAGAAAACAATAATGGACCCAACACTGAGCCCTGAGGGACTCCACTAATAACATCAGTCCACGATGAGCAGTGTCCATTGATTACCACTCTCTGTCTTCTCCCCCTCAACCACCCCTTTATCCATAGCAGCAATTTGCCTCCAATGTCACACTGCTCCAATTTGTGTAGCAGTCTTCCATGTGCAACAGTATCAAAAGCCTTTCTAAGATCCAAGTATATAATATCAAAGTTATTCCCTGCATCCAGTTCTTTTGTGATTGCATCATAGTATCCAATCAAGTTGGTCAGGCAAGACTTCCCCTTAACAAAACCATGCTGTGTCTGAGCTATAACTGAAGTCTTGTCTAAATGATCCTGCAGTGCTTCTTTAACCAGTGCCTCCATTAATTTTCCTGGAACAGACGTTAAGCTCACAGGTCTATAATTACTTGTGTCAGCCTTTGATCCTCCTTTGTGAATTGGGGTCACATTTGCACATTTCCAGTCTATGGGTACCTCCCCTGAGTCCAAGGAAGCTCTCATAATTATGGCTAAGGGTTTGCTTACTTCCTTCGCTGCCTCCTTTAATATAACTGGATAGATCCCATCCACCCCGGGTGCCTTTCTTGTGTTTATCTTCAACAGTTTCTCCTCCACTTTACTCCCAGTTATTTCAAGATTCTGTAGCTTACTGCTAGAGTTGAATACACCTCTGGCATTCCCCTCGCTGAATAACTCCTCATGTGTGAATGTCGATGCAAAATATTCATTTAGTTTGTTAGCTACCTGAGCAGGATCATCAACACTTGACCCAGTAATATCAAGTGGGCCAATCTGATTCATCCCCTTCCTTCTAGAGTTTACATAAGTAAAGAACTCTTTGCTGTTTTTCTTTGCATCCCTTGCCAAGGATTTCTCATAATCTGCCTTCGCCTGCCTAACCTCCTTTGTAACTTGGTTGCATATCAACTTGTATCTATCATAGGCTTCTGTGTCATGTGTTAATTTGTATGTATCCCATGCATTTTTCTTCTCTGCCATATGCCTCATTAGTTCATCTGACATCAATTTTGGCCTAAACCTTGAACAATATTTCTTAGTTGGTATGTAAAGCCTAGTAGCTTCCAAGATAAGTTCTTTGAATGCTTCCCATTTTGAATTTGCTGTTGGTAACATCATCAGTTGGTCCCACTGTATAGAATTTAAATACTGTCTCAGTCCATCGTAGTCGCCTTTACGGAAGCAATAACCCTTCCCTTTACTCCTAATGGTAGTTACCTCTTTGAGTAAATCCCACTTCAGCACACTGTGATCACTGCCACCTAGTGGTTCATTTATCTGCAGATTCTTAATGCATGAAGAATCACTGCTGAAAATCAAATGAAGAGTATTACTCCCTCTAGTTGCCTCCCGAACATGCTGATGTAGAAAACAATCATCCAATAAATCCACAAAAGCCCTGCTAGTGTGTGAGTAACCAGCCCCCAAAATCCAGTCAATATCTGGGAAATTAAAATCTCCCATTATAAGACACTCTGATTTACTGGCCCACTCTATTTCCCTGTACAGTTCCTTATTATACTCATCAGAGTCATTAGGCCTATAGCACACTCCTACTCTCAATTTTCATCTCCCAATGTTTATGTCACACCAAACTGAGTCCACACTGCACTGTCCAGCGATGTCGACTGGCTTCACTTCCTTGGTTTTTATGTGTTTCTTAACTAATAGCATAACACCTCCCCCCTTCCTATCCTGTCTATCCTTTCTGTAGACGTTGTACTCCCCAAATTGCAGTTCCGCATCCCTTATATCTGCGTGACACCACGTCTCTGATATCCCAACAATATCTGCCTTCGATGTTTTGAGCAATACCTCAAATTCATCAAATTTATTTACTAAACTCCTAGCATTGGTGTTCACGCAAGTATACCTGCACCTGTTTCTATTCTTAGCTACCCTAACACAACCCATGTGTTTACTTGTACGCAATGGCTCCCAGCAGTCTCTGAAATACCATGCATCTTGTTTTTCAGGCTTCTGCTCATTCTAATAGAAGCAGTGCAAGAATCTCTTTCACCTCTGCCAGTGGCTACTGTCAATCTATTGGTCTTTGTCTCCCCCCAAGCTAGCAGTTTTCCGACCCACCTAACACTGCCTCGATAGCATCAGCAAATATTCTTGCACCCTTTCTATTTAAGTGTATCCCATCCCTGTAGAAGCAATCTCTCCTGTTAACAAGTACAGTCCAGGCTGAAAAAAATTCTACCCCTTGAGCCTTGCACAATCTTTCCAGGGCCGAATTGATCGACAAGGCTCTCATCATATACTCCCTCCTATCGTGTCTGGGCAGAATTGCAGACACTTTCAAATTCAACCCTAATTCTCGGCTTTTGTTCAACAGTGACCTGTACTTGTTAAGTAATTCTGCCGATCTCCTACTCTTAATATTATTAGTGCCAACGTGTACAACTATATCACCTTGTGTGCCCTTAAAAGATGATATTCGCTCTACAACGTCATCAACCTTTGCCCCTGGCAGACATACCCTGGTCCTGTTCCACCTATCTTTTTTACAAAGCATGTTCCCCGTTTCCCTGACAATAGAGTCACCAACAACTACTAGTTCCTTCGGGACCAGCACATTCTGCCTTGGGGGTTGTCTCTGTGTCACGCGATGCCCAAGTGCATGCTCTGGCGTTGATGTGGGCAGCTGAGAGCTTGATGGGCCCCTCAATTTAGTTTCTTCGAGGGCATCCACCCTGTCCTTCAAGCTCTGATATAGGCCCATAAGAACGCCGAGTTGTTGCCTGATATCGATACACTCCTTGCATCGCGCACACACAAAGACATCCCCCTTGGCAGTATCATGTCCCGTACCCGATTGCTCTGCAAACATCAAGCAAACAGTGCATTTTATAAGGCTGTGAGTCAGAGGACAACTGCCCCCCTCAGTTCTGCTCTGAGCCACAGCACTTCCATTAGCTTGAGCCTTTTGCTTTGCTGCTCTGGTCTGAGTCATGATTCTATTAATTTATTAATTAATTATGTTATGTTATTAATTATATTACATTTGTAATCTAAGTCGTTATATGTATTTATTTAAATGTACAATTTAACTGCTAACGAAGTTCAACTAACGCTATCTAGTACGGTATATAACCTACGGTATAACTAGTACGGTATCACAATGGCGGGAAAGTTACTAACGGTAGCGGTAGTTACGAACACGTGGAAACCCTTACCGATACTTTTACAAGGCCGAGTAAAGAATAAATACACCAAATTAATCAAAAAAATCACAAAATAATGTTATACTACTAAATTTAAATCAAAAGTTTTAGAAAAACAATAATTTCAAATCAATAAATAAGAAAAATCCACTTAGCGGCTTGGAACACGACCGTCACTAGTAGCCTCGTCAGCATACAAAATGTTTCAGTCCTTTCAGCCTTCAGCCAGCAACTTGTTGATGACTGGAACAAACTTCTATCTGGTGTTGTGGAGGAGTGTGTAGCAAATAAAACAGAATATTCTATACTCTATTATAGAATATAGAATTAGGTTTCTATTCTATAGAATTATAGAATAGAAAATAATAGTGAAGAGAATGGGGGGAGAAAATTTATATGGCATGTATTTTATTGTCACTTTCACTTATAGTTTGAATAAATTCAAAGAACTAGATAAATTATTGGAGCAGATGATGTGGGTGTGGGAGTTTTTGGTGCAGATGATGACAGCTGATGTGGGAGTTTTTTTTTGTCTATTGCTATATAAGTTTGCTTTCTTGCACAATATACCACTACTATCATAAATAATAATAATAATAATAATAATAATAATATACTTATCTATTTTTATTAATAGTATTTTCATATGTAAAATTTTTATATATATATATATATATATATATATATAAAGCATCCATAAAATTACTGAGTTTAGGTTGTAAAGATGTAAAATTATAGTTTAAGCGTAATATATAGAACACACCAATTAATGCCATCAAACGATCGAACATTACATCGGACGTTATGTATATACTAAATAGATACGTTATAGTGTAAAGTAAATATCTTTAAAGTTTGAAAATCCATATAGCCATAGTCCTGCCATATCTCCAGTATACATGAAAACCAAAATATAAATCATATTAAGTAAATTAATAAAATAATATGCCCAACACAGGAAAATTATTTTGCAAGGAACTTTGTCGAGGGCTAAACCCTTACAAAATAACCAACCCATGCTAGACTGAGCCATCGGTTTCTGTTATCATCTGCCTGTATACTAAAGCCAAATTATATAATAGTGGAAATGTAGAATAATTTAGTATAACATTAACGTAAGATTTGAGACAAATGTAAGTCTAGAATGCCAAAACAACAAGTGTAGTACCGTATTACATAACAACAATTTATAAATGTTACAGGCTGGATGATATTTAGCCCGACCGATCGCTACCACATTATAAGCACAACTGAGTAATTATTAAAATTTGCTGAACACAATTTAGCATAAAATTTGCAGAAAATAGCTACTAAAGCTAACCGAAGGAGAACGGAAAAATGTATAGTAGAGCAATAGTACCTCACTCCCCCTCGAATTACTCTAATAGTTCGCGAGGTATGAAAAATAAGGCAAGTAGAAAGCTAAAAGCAAAAAGAAAGAAAAGAAAGGTCAATTTATCGATAGTACATCGGATATTAACCGGGAGCGTAACTTCCCGACCCTAAAAGTAGGGATCCTGGTTAGGTAATAAAGGCCTGTAAAAATATATCAATCGAATAAAAAGAAAAGAAGAAAAAGGAAAAGGAAAAAAACGGAATGGCTAATTCCTAATAAAGTTTACTTTAAGTAGGACTTAAATTATGTCAGATAAAGTCAAATTGTCAGTAATGCTAAGAGAACGAAAGACGGAACATGTCAGATAAGGTCGAATTGTCAGTAATGCTTAGAGAACAAAGGAGGGAACATGGTAAAAAACCCCGTAAGGAATCTACCAAGCATACTTTACCGTAGCCCAAGGCGGGAAAAACAAAACGCCTGCAGCAACCTCACTAGACTTATATAACTACAAAGCGTCATGCGCCACCTAAGATTTGTCAAGAATTAGCCGGTGTTTTTTGGATGAACAAAAGCATAATAGCGCCCTCTATAATAGAGAAAACAAAACCAATAATACTCAGATGTAGAAGAGAAATCCTAGTATAATATAGAATTCATTCCTACTGTAAAAAACCCATATAGGTACCACTTTTCTAAGGCGTAAGCTATATATAGCGAGTTCAAAACAGCAGTCCCTAGTATGTACATGTATATACAAAGGCTAATTAGTACACCACTCGCTATAACAATACCATATATTAAAAAACCAATAATGATTACATTAAGACCACGTCAATAACCAAAATGTATATAACAGTTTAATAAACTGCCTGCCTAATATTTTCGATAATTTCCAACTGGTTTAAATTATCGTGGTACTTTTTTAGTGCTATGGATAAAGCAGTACTCATATGTTTCAAAATGAAATTATATGGGAAACCGTTATCCAATAATTTATGCTTAAGATCGATAAGCGCATATATAACATCACTTTTATTATTACAAATATATACTCTTCTGATAGTTTGTGTCACTATAATGTTTTTAAGTATACGTACAGAGATATTAGTACCCCAACGGGTTAAGTCTATAGTTTTGAAATTGAATTCTTTGCGTTTGTCAAATAGCTTGGTAGATAGTGTATTATTATTAATCTGAATATCTATGTCCAGATATGCTACTTTAAAAGGGTCACAGTTGTTAGTGACTTCTAGAACCAACTCCTGCGGGTAGTGTTTAATAGCTTCTGTAAGAAAGCTAGTATTGTTGAACACAATTAGGTCATCAATATATCTGAACATATGGATATCTTTAACAAAGTTGTTTTCAAAATGATGCAGATATAAGTTGGCGATGAGACACGAGCTACTCGCCCCCATGGCAATGCCAGCATGCTGTATGAAAATATTACTACCATTATAAATATAGCTGTTGGAAATACAAAGATTAATCAAGTTATCCCAATAATTACGTTGGCAGGGTAAAATTTGGCTATATTCTGTAAAATAATTATTTAACACCAATTTTAGACTATCATGTGGGATGCTAGTAAATAAATTTTTGAAATCATATGTATTTATATGTTTGATGCTATTCATATTGTTCTTTATAAAGGTTAAAATAGGTTTATTGTTATTAATAATTCTAGGGAAATCTATAGCATTGAAAATCATGCTGAGCAATTCAACTAGCTTACTATGTGGGACTTTAGAGTAGCTATTTCTACAAGATGTAATAAATCTGAAACTAATAGGCGATTTGTGAAACTTGGGAATACCATACAAATACGGAAAATTAGTATTGTAGTTACTAATTTTTAACCTTTTTTGTATAGCCAGTAGCTTTTTGGTAATAGTACCAAGGTTACAGTTAGATTTAGTATATGTAGCACTGCTATGTAGTTCATTGTATAATAGTGTGGCATAGAATTTTTTGCAGATGAAACTGTAATTATTAGCGGCCTTATCTATAGTTGTTATGATAAATATATCCTGTAACTCCTTTAAATGTCGTTTGATTAACTGCATATTATATCTTTTGCTATCTCTAATGGTATGATGCTTCCTATGTAAAAGCATACTAAATATATGTTGTTTTAAATCGCTATTAGTAAGAACTAGCCAATTATAGAAGGCCTCTAGTGGTAAATTAAACTTATAGGCCAATTTAAGGCAAAAATGCATAAGGTCAGAATGTATTAGTTTGGTTATCAAATTGGCATTAGGGCTAGTATTAGGTCTGTATTTAAAACCGTAGGAAAGAACAGATCTCAATTCCTGGTGAGGAACCAGGTTAAGATTACCAGTAATTACATGCCCATGATGTAAGTCAACGAAATCATGGTATTGTGGTAAGTGGCAGTAGCAAATAGCATCCTGGTAGACGTTATCTAAGTTGCAGGCTAGCTGCTTATAATTACAAGCAGTAAGCCCAAAAGGTTTATTGTAACTAAACCTAGTTACTATATTCCTATTACTGAGTGGAAAACTGCTAACATGTTTATTTAATATCTCCTTTAACGGTAAGTAGTCAAATATAATGTTACTGAATTTAATATTGATATAGATGTTATGGATAACAGGTTTATTACACAGACGATATTTAAAAATATCCCTAAGTAAGTGGTCAAGATGCTGGTTACGATGTAAATATGTCTGGTTAATTTTTTCTAAGGCTTTTAACTTGCTATGCTTGAGGCCGAATAAGATATCATGTATGAGTTTAATATTTATAACATTTTTATCCCAAGTATCCAGCATGTCGGTAAATTTTCCTAAAGTATGCTTAGTGCGCATTTGAATGCCAGTACCCGTATTGTTAAAAACTTTGTTTCTCATCTTACTACGTGGCAATTTAGGTTGGTATCTATTAGCCATATGAAAAAGTTTATAAACACAAGTATCTAAACTACCAATATTATAATTACGTCCATTAAACAAACTATTGAGACCATAAGGGTACAGGGTTTTATATTTAAGAATATTGCAGTTTTCACGTTGTAATCTAATGCTGTGCCTATGTTCAATATCTAATATAGTAATAGAAATATTATCGAAACTATGTATTTGGAAGTGCTGCAGTTCAATGTCATTTTTATTAACAAAATTATTAATATGGGATCTGTGCCCATTTATTCTAATATGTAATTCGCCTCCTGTTTGTCCGATATACTTAGCCATACAAGTATTACATGTAATTAGGTAAATAGCTCCCCTAGAATGGCAGAAAACCGGATCATTGGTATTATGGGAGACCTGTTTAATGTTCATGGCCGGGCAAGTTTGACATCTCATATTG